>NC_142201.1:6864750-7172000 GCF_049639895.1 Pseudopodoces humilis
AGGGAAGGGGCTCTCCTATGTCATTTTGGTAGATGGCAAGGTCCTGTAGCTCTGCATTTCACTCTCAGCTCCTGAAGAACTGAGAGGTGAAGGAGGGATGTCTCCTGTAATTTCCTTCTGTAGCTGAAACCAGGGGTTTAGGCAGGGAGAGGGGATGTGAACACCAGATATCATTGCATACCTGCAGTGAGCTCTTGTGAATATCTGTGCGTATCAATGCGGAAACATAACCAGTTTTCAAAGCCTTTAGAACATCTTTTCTGTAACAACTTTGGAAATGAGACTTTTGTGGTACTCAGATAATTTGTCTCTGGATTTAAGTAACTCAGCTGTTGCAAATAGTCTTCATTCTAAATGTGTCTTTCTGTTTCACTTCTGCTGTCTGTAGAGGAATTTTCTTTTAACTGAAATTCAGGGCCTGTTGTTCCCAGATAAAGATCTGATACACAACTTAAAAATATTGATTAAAATATTTGTGTAGGACTGTCTGTTGTTAGATTGTTATCTGAAGCTAAACCTTTGTCAATAGGTGGGAAAGACTGATAGGCAAACAGAGGAGATGGACATAACTGTGCATTCTAACCAAAAATCCAAGTCTGTGCTGGATTAAAGAAACTCTGTATTATAAATCATGAATATAAATTTCACAAAACTGGAGTGGGCTTCTAAATTGCTCTTCAGCTTGCAATTTGCAGTAGTAGAGTTTTCCATGTGCTAAAGATAGTGATTTCTACAAATTACACATCAGTAATTGTCAGGAAGAGTGGTAAATTTTAGCAATGCACTGAATTTACACTTTCATTGGGATTTGACTTTTTTAACTTTCCTGAAGAAACCAAAAAAGTCTATCCTTGTTTTTCTATTTGCACTAACGTGCAGATTTTAGCTAATAGGTGAAAAGAGCAAAGAACAGACAACACTAATGAAAGAGCTTTTAGCAGCTGACAAGAGGTATCAAAGTCAGTCCTGCTGAACTGGATTTTTGCTGTTCTCTGAAGTTAAATCTTGATGTGCTTCACAGAGGTGAGCACTTCTCTGTCTGTTAGTCAACTGAAGTCTGTAACTGCTGAATTTTGCTCAACACTAATTTTTACAGGAAGGCTCAATTTGTTGTCTGATCAGCACTACATTGTTGATAAAGGCTTCCGAACACTATCACATTTAATATCACTTAAATTACTGGGGTTGTTGTCATTGTTGACCCATTGTATGAGATGTTTTTATGCTGGTATGCTATAAGAATTAAAATATCTAAGGTAGGGGAAATTGATACCGCAGATATGGGTTTTATGCAAGAGTAAATGAAACCGAAAATTTATTATGGTTGTTATCAGGCTTTTTTGTTTGATTTTTTTTATCAGAAGGCAATGACTTGGTCTGGTATCTTGTGTACTTGGTCTTTGAAGAATAGGAACTTAAGTAAAATTAAATTTAGAAGAATGATCTGAGATACTTAATGATGGCCCAGTAATACAGTCTCAGATGCATGTAATTTTCAGAGAAGAAAAGCAGATTTTAAAATGACTTCGAGAGATTTGACAGGAACATATATTTGAAATGCTTTGCTATACTGCATTTTCATTATGTGTGTATATATGGGGAGAGGTGTGGGGTGTGAATATACACATAATATATATCTATGCCAATATATATTATAAAAAATGTATTCGTTGGAAAGGCTAAATCTGGCTTGGGTGTCTCCTTGAAATTGGTGTTGTTTTGAGTGAGTTTTGAATATTAGAGCAGTTTTACCAGGGAATTTAGTGTAGGAATTTCTCATGGCATGCAGGAACCACTGCTTTAAGTATGTTGCCTTGTGTTCATTTTAATTAGAAACTTACTTCAGTACTGTCAGCCAATAAAGTTTCAGTCTTCAGGGGATTGCTGAGGTTTCAGTGAAGTCATAATTTGATGGAGGAGTTTATCTGGGGACACCTGACCTGAAGTGCTGCTTCCAGCTCTGGGGTCCCCAGCATGGGAACAATGTGGGCTGTTGGACGAGCCTAGACGAGGAGCATGAAGATACCCAGAGGGCTGCATCATCTCTGCTGCCAGGAGAGCTGAGGTTGTTCATCCTGGGGACATTGTTGTGGCCTTGCAGTACTTCAGAGAGGGTTGTAAGAAAGATAGACTTTTTACCAGGCCTGTAGTGACAGGAGTGAGTGTAACAGTTTTAAACTTTAATAGAGCAGGTTAAAATTGGACATAAGTTTGGACATTCTTTGCAGTGAGGGTGGTGAGACATTATGCTATGGTCCTTGTTTCTGTCTCAGTCCCAAAACATAGCCCCATATTAGCTACTCTGAAGAAAATTAACTCTCCCCAGCCCATAAACAGCACATGAGCGTAAAGTGCTCCTTTTCCAGGGTGATCAGCCTGTTGGCAAAACTGGTTTGCCCTCGTTTTGAGGAACCTGTCCCTTCCTAACAGGGCTTAGCTGTCACTTAGCTTGTGCTCCTAAAAGCCAAATAAACCCTTGCTGTCAGCTTCAACTGCATAAACAGTTGCCCAGTTATTGGCTCAAAAAGTGTTGGATGGGTGTTTGAAGGGACTAACAACTTGTAAGCTTTCTTACAAGTTTTGAAGGTTGGTTGTGGTTGGATTTTGGTTTTCACTTTGACGTGCATCACCCAAAGTATTGGATGTTCCGTATTTATATTTTTGCATCTTTACAAGCAGTGTTGTGTAGTTATTTAAAAAGCATGCCAGCAGGGAGCTGTGTTCTGTAGTTGAGCAATGCTCTGTATTCTCTGCAGTCTGTAGCACTTGTCTTTCTCTTTTGCTCCCTCTTCAAATTGTTTTGACTAGAGAAGCATAATAAAGAAAATATAGTATGATAATTTGATTTCTTCTTCCCATTTCCCTCTCCCCCATCTTCAACTGTCAGCCTGTTTCTCCTCATTCACTTTTTCCTAAATGTTGCCTTTCTTAACAGTTAACTTCTGGTTCTGTTTTGTGTAGCCTTCAATTCATCTAAAAATATGGTTAGACTTGAATTTTCAATGCAATTTCTAGTATAAAGCAGCAGGCTGCAATGGTAGGGTTCCATAATGTGGATATATACTATTAGTCCAAAAGCAATTGACACTTTTAAATCCTGGTTTTGTTCACATTTGTAACCCTGTTTTTTGATTACTTGGGATTCTTCATAGCTTCAAGAATGCGCCATCATTCCAACCAGATGAGTACTTGAATTCTGTGGTTTTGCCTTTTTACTGCCAGGGAAGCTGGTGTCTAGATGTGCTTGTTTCTCCATGTGTGTACAGCCTGGAACAAAGCTGGAAGCTGCATTTCTGCTGCTGGTCTCCTTTCCAGTGACAGCAGCACCAGCTGCGTGTGGCAGCCAAATGAGCAACGCTTGGGAATGCCTCAAATAGGCAGCAGCAAGTTTCTTATTGAGCAGTCTCCTAATTCTTCTTTAGGACTTCTGCCAGTGTCACTGGATATTTTTAATTTTGTTTTATTTTAAGAATTGGTACACAGGTGGTTTGGTGCTTTGAGACAGTAACTCAGGGAAGGAATTTGATTCTGTGGTCCAGATGAGGAACCACAGCATTTATCACTTCAGGTGAATTCACTTTGATTTGAATTTGAGGTGGCATCACTGAAATACTTCGACTTACTGCTTTTTTGGTGTAAGCACATAAGGAAACAAACTGAGATCTTCTCATGGACCCAAGGTGTTGCTTGGCTGCCTCATTTCACTGTTCAGCCCTTGAACATAAATAAAGGGCAGCTGGAACCTGGTGAAAATGTCAGATGCTGTTCCTGACCTGGACCATGGATTTTACTTCCTATTTTTGTCTGTGTCCCAAAGGTCAGATAATCACTTGCAGGAGTGTGGGATGTTTCAGCATGAGCACTTTATTTGGTTGTGCACCAATGGAGTCAATGCTCTGGTTCCTGCTAATTTTGTATTTACAGGAGTAATCTGTTGGTTGGTCTTTTTTGAAAAGCAGTAGTAAAACCCTTGTCCTCTCCTGGCAGGCTGCTGGCACCCTGTGCTTTCCTCACAGTGGTTCTGGCACAAACTTCAGTACAGCTGTGCTCAGAGCTCACTGGGAAATCCATCCAGGCAACTTTCTCTTTTTGTAATGGAAAAAAAAGGAAAAATATTTTATGCGGCTTTTAAGTAAAGGCTTTACTTAAACTAAATTAATTTCAGCTAACAGTTCTGTTAAATGTTTAACCATTAGAAAACATTGTGGGTTTTTAAATAAAGGAGTTGTAGAATCATCATGTGATGCATTATGCTGCATGTGTACTAATAATTGTCACGTGGGTGGTTACAGATCACACAGGAATAATTGTCCTGCAGTTAATATGAGAGATTCTGTGTGGCTCAGTCTTCATGATGGCAAGATTTTGCTAAGGAGAGACCTTAACCTTTACTAGGCACATGAAGAGAAGAGCTGAATTTAAAATTCATGAACAGTTATTTTACAGAAGCTGGTATTTTATGTTTAAATACTTAGGGAGGGTATTTGTTACCATCCAGATGTTTAGTTAGGTAAATAGTTGTTTTCAGTTTCAAAGTGTTTTCTAGTAGTTGCACTAGCTTTTCCCAGGACTTGTAGAATCATAAAATAGTTTTAGTTTAATTTTTGAAGTTAGCAAGAGAGATGATGCTTCCCAGAATCACAGCATATTCTGTTTTGGAAGGGGACCCATAGAGATCATTGAGTCCAACTCTAAATAAATGACTGAAAATTAACTTATTTCAATGAACGAAAAGGCTGAACTAATACAGATAGTGTATAGACAAATATTTTTCTCTTTTTTTTAGACTAGTATTAGACCAATATTTTTATATTTTCTAAGATTCCTAGAATGTTAAAATATAATCTATTCTTAAAAAAAATTCTAATCTATACTTTAAAGAAAATTTAAAAACCCCACCCCAAACCAAAAAAAATAGCGTTGTTTCAAACAGTAATTTAAATATGTAAAAATACAAGGAACGACTGTTCCTTGATAGAGAGATCCAGATAGAGAAACTACATTTTCCTCATCTGTGACAGATTTTTCATTTCATTACATTGTTGAAAACTTCAGACCTTAAAAGGTCAGAATTCATTCATTTCTCCCCTGGAAAGAAACCTTCTATAAATATCATAACGAGAAAGTTTTTTCCCAATATTCAGCTGAATGTTCTTAATAAATTCCATAATCCTTCCATAATTTAAAATGTTAGGAATGACCCCAAAGGCTGATGATTTGAATAGTAAATTCAATTTCTGAAATACTGGAAGTTTTCCAATATTTTTAAAATAAAACTTCAAGTGTTTATGCTTTCTGTCATTTCATACATAATTTTGATGACAACTTATGAAATTTAATAGTTTTGGAACACACAAGGCAGACTTCATCTTCAGAATACTTTTCCTTTTCCTAGCACATTGGCAGTTCAGAGGCCACACTCCTGTAAGAAGTACAGGAAAGTCTGTGTGGATCAAGATGTTTCAGATAATTTGGCTTTATTGATCAGTGCTGCAATGGAGAACTTTCTCATTTAGAAACTTGGTTTCTCTTACTGGCCTCAATAACTTCTCTTTATTGCTTCCAAAGGGTCTTGTGAATTGATATGCACATAGAAATATCCCTGAGCCTGTGATTAGTTATGTTAGTGACAGCCAGACTGAACTGAGTTGTTTGTTTTGGTTTGCTTTTGTTGGTTTTTTCTTAAAAAACAAGAATTAATACTGAGCTATACAGGAAGCAATTTTGATTAAACTGACTATCAGAGTGAATTCTGTTTAGCTCTATGTGTGTGTTATGAAAATATTACTTTGTTTGACCATTGCTGTCTTTCAAGTTTTAGGCTTTACTGTATAGTGGTAGGAAATTAAACATGACTTTTGTTGTTAGTTAAATATGGGGAATGGAGAGGCCTTTAAAAAAGTACTGATTTTTTTGCATATAATACAGTATAAAGGTGGTACATTTTCAGTTTTTAGGAACTGTAATATGTTACCACAGACATAATAGCAATATTTAAATGAGGTTTTTTCCATTAAAAATGTTGAGTTTCTTCTCTACTTTTGTATGTAGCCTATGCCAGTTAGGTCTACCTTTGTCCTTTGTAATGAACGTGTGGGAAGCTTCTGATTCTGTAAGGCAGTAGTTTTGGGGCAGCTGAATTAGTGCTGGTGTATTCCAAGCAATGAGAAAAAACACTTTTATGAATCAGATCTTCCAGTGCTTCTCTGTGACTTTGCTTTTGTACTTTGAGTTGCTGGCATTTTTTAAAACAAACAGAAGGATAGTAATATCCTAAATCTAAGTAGTCTGTATTGGATTGAAAAAAAAAAAAAAATCAATACAGGCCATTCAAAGAAACAGTGTGAAAATGAAGTCTTGTCATTGGCCAGTTTTGGATTAGATGTCTGTCAGATTATTTTAAAATTAAAAAGTGCTAAATTGAACTATACTATTACAGTTAAAGTACCCTTCTTGCAAGGAAACATTTGAGGATAATGCAGAGGAGGATCTGGACACCATCCAGAAAGGACTTTCGTAGTGGAAATAATGAACTTCTAAAGTTTTCACCACTTGAGAATGGAAAAAATAACAACCTGTGGGGTAGACCAAGGAACAGAGCTGTGGTAGATGGCTCAATGATCTGTGTGTCAACAAGGCAAGTACAGGGTTGTGTATCAGGCACAATATTTTCAGCAGAGAAGAAAGTATTGTTAGCATTGTGCAAACTCTTGCTAAGACCTCATCTGGAGTTCTACTCACAGTTCTGGTTGCATTTGTTAAGAAAAACTAGAAGTGGAAAAGCACAAGGAAGAGATTCTGAAATGAGAGACCCTGTCATTAGGGATAAAAAAGCATATTGTTAGGCTTGCATAAATCTGTGAGGGAGAGTGGAGGAAACAGTGTTTAAGCTCAGTTTTGTTAACAGGACTAATGGATTTCAAGTGGACATTAAAAGTCATAAAGGGGAAGTTTAAAACACAAACCAGAATGCAGAGGGAGAGATGGTGTAGGGAGTGGTTAATGCATGTACATTCACCTGAGGGTGTTAATTTCATGGAAGAGTTTTTTGGCAGCAGTGGTGGCTGACGTATTCCTGTTTTTATTACTCATCTTGCTGTGTGCACTGCATGCAATCAAAACCAGTTGTAGTTGCAGCACAAATGACACAGTGGAGGCAGCTGTATGTGGATTTACCCAAGACTCCCAGATCAGTTCCTCTGCTTCATTGCATGAGTGCAGGTGTGAAGGACTGGTGCAGATCCCAGAGGGAGCTGTAGGACCCTGTGAGAGATCATTGTGATCAAGACAAGATCATTGTGATCAATATTCTGAGATGAGGTTCAGCTTTAGCAGCAGCAGTGCTGCTGAAGCACCTCCTGTCCCAGCTGTTCCTTCCTGGGTCTTCCTGTCTGGACAAAGCTCTTTGCACAGCTGTGCTTTAAGCTGAACCAAGCATCTGCCCTGACTGAAAAACAACACAGTAAAAAAGGGAGAATTGGTTTGTCTGGGGTATTTCTGAGTAGTTTTAGTTTCTCCTTGGATTTGGTTGAGTGTAACTGTGCCCAAGCTGTTCTGGGGTGACACAGTAGCCAGAGGGACTGCTCTGCTGAAGAAATGCTGGTGAGGCCACAGTTTGGGATGGAACAAGGCTGTGGTACACATGAATGAAATAAAAAAGTTCTCTGAATGGAAAACGAGAAAAATAGCGATCATCATCTCCACCTGATGAGCCGAGCCTGAAGGTGCTCTACAGCATCTCTTCTTTTTAAGACAAAGCTATTATTTTTAATATAATCCCTTTCGTTCCTGTAATTGAAGAGCTTTTTTTGACACATTTGTTCATTCTTGCTGCTTTTCTTCTCGTTGTTGAATGATTTAATACCTAAAGTAGTTTTCCATTTTTTTTGTTTTCATTCGCTTCTTCCTGATCTTCTGTTCTTTTTGTTTGCAAGGAAGAGAAACAGGCAAAACACTTGGTCACATATTAAAGAAGTCTGCTAGGAGAACAGCAGTTTTAGTTTTTCTGAACACTCTTGAGCTGATGATTTTGATTCAGCTGCTGGCTTGTGATTTTCTGTGAAATGTTACAGAATGTTTGAGTATAAAAATAAAATTTTGAGGATTTTGTTCTATGCATTTATTCCAGTACTCATGGTAGAAATGTATCAGTGGACAAGGCTCCTCTTATTTCTCCCCTCTCCTGTTCAAGTACTAGAATCTGTGCTTTGAATACCAGTCTTTTCTGGCCCAAAATAATTTCTTGCATGACGTACAGATTCGCATCTACCTCAAGGTGAACCAGAGAGAAAGTTATATTTGTCATCAGTTTCTTGAGTTCTTTATTGCTGAGGGGGCAGAATGTTTCATTTTAGCTTAATGAACCAATTTTGATTCTTCTTTCATACCAAGAGTTAAAAAACTAGTCAAAAAACCCTTATTGGAAAGTTCCATGTTCTGAGATCCTCATAATTATTTATACCTCAGGGAAATGTCTCATCATTTACCTGTGTATGCTTAGTACATACATGCCTAAAAATCATTCTTGTTCCTCCTTTCATCCATCTGGAAATGGGACAAATAATCAGTCACTTCCTTGAAGATTAATTCTAGAATCATAGTTTTGGACCTATATGCTGTTCTAGTGAAAAAAGTGCCCAGTGTGTAATCTTGCAGCAAAAGCAAATTAATAGTGAATCATTGGAAACGTATTACCAAGGAAGAAATGAGTTTAAAAAGGAATCTCTGGAGCCAAGAGCCTGAACTCTTTAAGAAGTCTACTCAGTAGTTACTTGAATTAGAGGTCTTGACCCTTCGCTAGGAAATGACCTTTAATGAGTTGAAAAATAGGAAGTGAGGGGAGATCTGAGGACAGGCTCTTGTAGGGTTGCTCTGTGTCAGCAGTAGCTGTTGCTTCTGTTTGGAGCGGTCCCCAACTTCAGTGTCCGGCAGACATGACCTCGAAGTGCTGTGCTGTGACCTCCTGTGCTGTGCCATGTGGCCCTGCCACCCTGGGAAGCCACCCAGCAGCTCCTGGTGGACCTTTCTCCAAAAGGCCTTGACAAAGTGCCTTTCTTATTTCTGTACCTGCTCTACTTACAGTCTTCAGAACAATCCTTTTAAGACCATAAAACCTCTTACTACAATATTGATTGAAAACGGATTTTGCTTGTCCGTATGTTGAAATAAATAATTATTGGCTAATGCTTGTTTTTGAAGAGGAAGATAGTTTCTGTTTTCTTAAAAAAAACCAACGAAAATGGAAGTATAATTTTTGATAGCAACAAGTACATGTTCTGATAAAATTTATTAAGCACATCCCTTCAGAAGGACCCTCCAAACCCTTTTGTGACTCTATGAATAAAATAGCAGAATTGACAAGGGTAAGGTCAGTGTTAACAGGTAATTGTGGAATTCAGAAAATGAAGTATATGTGAACATAAAAATACTTTCTGAGTCCTTTGTATATGAAGAATGTTGTAGGTGCCTGGTGCTAAATATTTATTTCATGGTAATAGTACAGCAAATTTAGTGAGCATCTTATCTCAGTGTTCTTCCTTTACCATCCCCACAATATCCCAGCCAGTCAGTGTTAAAGAAGAGTTGTTTACAAACTATAGATACATTAAAGATACTTTTACATACCAGTATCTGTTTATAATGTATGTATGCCTATAATGTATGTATGCCTAAGAGATTTGGTAGGTATACAGAATGACTGATAAAGTGATTCTGATTTTTTTGCTCAGTAAGAAGAAAAATCAGACCACAAATCTGTAATTTTTATTGGTTGAAGTGGCTGATCATTTAAGGATAGCTTATCCCCCTTTTAGCTTGGAGATATGAAAGACAGGACAGCAGAAGAAATCTTTCTGTGTGTATTTTGCTCTTACACTGACAAAACCATGGAAAAAAACTTACAAATTACTTCAGAGAATCTCTAAAATTGAAGGTAAATAATTTTTCAGTTTGCTGCATGAATTCCAAACATAACCTAAGGTTTTCTTGGGGAGCATTTCCCTTTCACAAGCACTGGAATGCTGCTGCTTCTCTGGTTTTCTTGTGGATGGAAAGCAATGGTTAAGATTTGGTGTTATATTACATATTTTTTTTATTTTTTTTCTCTTGGATTAATATTAGAAAGTATCTATTAATATATATTAGGATGGGATCCAGTGAGCTGCTGCCTTGTGCATTTTTCTTTGTAGGTTTCACTCTAAAGCTGAGTTTAAACACAGACTTGGTTTCAAAGATGTGAGCTGTTGAAAAGTAGAAATAGAATGTGATAGAAATATTGCTGTCTGGGAGCTCAGTTTTGTGACTTGTACTGGGATATCTAATTTTCTAAAGTATCAGCTCTTCAACCCAAATGTTCTTCTGTGCCACAGTCATCATAATGCATTGTTTTAAATTTTCCTTTGAGAATAAAACAAAAAGTGTCAAGCCAGCATTGCCAGTGATGGCTTTCTAAATGTGGATGCCCTCTAATCTGAAGTGCTATTTCACAGCAAGGCTCAATCACTATTTTAAGCTGCAGTGCCATGTGTAAATGAGCTGATACAGTGACTAATTGGAGGTTTAATTAATTTTGGGAATGCTTAATTTCTGAAAGAGGTTCACTTCAATTAAAGGCAAAGGGAAAGTTAAAGAACAAATATGTGCTATAAATTGTGTGGATGAGTGAAGAGAGAAGAAGATATGTCTCTTTAAATGTAGTGGTAAATTGCTCTCTTTGCAATAATTGTCATCAATTTGAATACAATTGTTTTGAAAGTATTAATCATGTTAGGACAAAGCAGTGTTTGCTGCTTAGGTAAGCAAATGTACAACCTTTCAATAAAAAAAGAAATAAATGTCTTCTAGTGTGTATACAGCTATGGTATCTTATTGCATCAAACTGACAAAGCCATTCTTAGAGAACACTGATGTTGATCTGAACACTTGATCTAAAACGCTGAATTAAGGTGGCTTTAAGACCTGTGTTGCATGTTTCAAGTTCTTAACTATTAAATCTTGTTAAATAAGGAAAAGGAGTCCCAGGTGTTTTACTTCTAAATGGAATTAGTCAATTTTAAAGGATCACTCTGTTCAGTGGAGGAGGTATTGCTCATTATTTGGGTTTTTTTTCTATCAAAACGTTTAATTTGTTTTTCTTACTTTTTTTTTTTAACTTAATGAAAAAGAAGTGGAGAGCCAAAGCACCTTGTTTTATATTAAGTTCCTCAAAAAATTTGGACTCACTTGGAAGAGATGTTGAGCAAGTTCATGATGATCTGATATGATCTAAGGCTCTGAAGCAAGTGTGATCTAAGGAAGTGTGTGTTTACAGGGATTCCATTCCCATAGGTTGGCTCAGTTCATTGAGGGACATGGGAAGAAAACAGGCTGTGGTTTATTTCAACCACAACCAGTTCTCCTTGCAGACCACCAGGGATTGAAGGGAAGGAGACGGGAAGCAGAACAGACAGATAAACTGACAAGATTTGAGTATAAAAAGATAGTTTGCAATATATCAGTTTATGATCATTGTCCTTGAAGTCCCAATGACACACAAAGTAAAATAATTTAAAGTGAAGGAGATGATAAAAAAGGCTTTCATGTTATCAAAGTTTTAGGGTTTTATCCTAATTCAGGTGTTGTACTCCTGAAGGAGAAAGTAATTAATAATTGATTTTCTTCAAGTTTGTGTCTGTCTGATAGAAAATGAACTGCTCTGTGCTAGACAGTAAAGTTATCATCAGAAAATAGTTTCAGTAGGGTTAAGGTTACATCAGGCTTGCTCTGGTAATTTGAAATTTTGGGCTCATGAAAAGACATGAAACAACCTCTTTAACATTTCAGTCCACATTTTCTGGCTTGTATGTACTCACTAACTTCCTCAGTAATGTAACACTTGGATTTCCATCTGCTCAAGAGAGCAAAATCCATCATGCATCCCAGCTTCAGATTAAGTTCATACATTTTGGATTTTGGCATACATTGTAGGTGGAATTCTGAGTGTTCCAGGTGTTGGAGTGTGCTGCTGCCAACCCTGATAAACTATCAGTGAAGGAATCATCTGTCCTTACTGCTTGCTTGCATGTTTTAAGGCTCCTCATATTTGAGCTGGTCTGCAAGCTGACTGCAGAGAAGGATTTTGCAAGCTTGGGTTATGTTTGTTAAAGGTAGCATAGAGAGAAATCAAATAGAAAGCACATAACATGATTACAGTTTGCATGACTTAGAAAACGAAGTCTTATACAACTTAATTCAGTTACTCTTAAGAAATAAGCAGTCTTATCTATCCCTAACAGCTTTGATGATCTGTGTCTGAGGTTACAGTTGTTCCTTCCCCAGTCTGTGTCACCTCTGTACTTTAGACCTGTAAAATTCGAGCTGCAGGGTTGGCAAAATGAGCTTTAGAAATTGTCATTTAGCAAGAATGTGATACTCATTTCCCCATCTGCAGGCACAACTGTTGAACAGCTCCTCATATCAGCTGAGAGATAAATTGTTGTGGTTCCTTTCCGCACTGGATGGTTTCAGTGCTGAGACTCAGCATGACCTGCAAGACTTTTGCTACTCAGCTTCTAAATAAGGCTTCAAGCTCTTGTGCTGGGAAACACAGATTTTTGTTTTCTGACTCAGGTTATACAGCATCACTGTGAGCTGTTTTAACTTAATTTGTAAACTTGCTGTGTGCCATTGCAGCTGGAGAGGACTAACTGCAACCGTGATTTATTTAAAAGTTCCTTTGTGTTACTTGGCACGTGGAAGTGATGATGTCTGCTTAATTGATCAGGGCATGTCTCGTGAATGATTTAAAATTTCCTACAGTTGGACTAGTCAAGCTTTTGTTATGATGCTATTGTCATGGGATGCATTCATCTGATATAGTGTCTTAACACTATTTTGAGGCTGTGTGTAGCTTGGGTATCAGAGAGAGTGTTTTGAAAAAGTTGGAAGTCTGAAGTTTGTGAATAGCTGAGTCTTTCTTCAGATTGTGTTTAAAAGTATTTTTATTTCTGTGTGAAATTGCTGTATTGTTTCAATAGAATGAGTTAATTGTGGGTGTCACTGAATTCACAGAATAATAAAATGGATTGGTTTGGAAGGGATTTCAAAGATCATTTAGTTCCAACCCCAATTCTTGTATTCTGTGCTGTACAGCACATTTCTTTTACTTAAGAGTCTTTGGCATTCCTCAATCCAAGTAGAAAAGTCTCTGTCATAATCATAGTGAAGTTTCAATATGGCCATAAATTCTGAAACTGTAGGGGTGTCTCTGTACCTTTTCTGTTACAGAACTGAATACGGTGCTCTAAATTTTTTGTCCCAGATTTAATATGCAGGAAGGAAATGACTCAAGTCAGGATTTTAAAATGTTAATGGAAGGAGAAATCAGGGCATGGCTGTACAAGATAAAGGTGGGTTACACACAGATCTGATCGTCTCAGAGCTGCAGTTTGTAGGCTGCTTTTTGTTTTATGATTCCTCCGACTCTCTTTGTCTGTTCAAAGCACATACACACACTGTGGTGGCTGGGCAAGCTCTCCTGCCCAGGCTTGGCAAAACCAGATCTAAAAGTAGCTCAGCCAACATTGAGAAATATTAATTTCTCAATGTTAATCATTGAGTTTGGATGAATTAACAGAATTTGGGGATCTGCCTGCAAGTAGAAATATGGTCTTGTGAGGTATCTCTGCACTCAGGTGATCTGCTCTTCCATATCAGAATATGTTAAGAGCATTATTTAATGTCTCCAGAAATGCTTGGGGGGGGGGGTGTGGAACAATGACAGTGGAAAGAAAAAGGATTATTTGAATGAAATACATTCGATTTCTAGTAATTTATGACCAATTAGGAATGAAAGGAGGTGTTGCCAACATTATTCCAAAGCTGCGGTTTAGGTTTTGAAATGTTTTTAGATTAGCATAATCTAAATGTATTTATACTATGGTAAAGGAATTTTACTTTGAATGCTAAAAGAGGAAGCAGGAACTTGGAATAAGAAGGTGACACTGATCAATATAAAGTGGAACATTTTCATAGAAGATCGCTTTTGAAAGTGGAGAAGGGATTCTGAGTCAATAGCTGTATCCTTCCAATGCCAAATGAAGTCAGTTGAACCTTTTTCATTTAATGATGAAGGTGGATTTTTATGTTTTAGAGTCTTAATTGAACATCTGTTTAAAAATATCTGGGGTAGTTTTTGGTAAAAGACCAAACACCAGATAATAGTGGGGTGTGGATTCAGAAGAGAAAATTGCCATCAGTATGGGGGATTTCATTGTGTGTTTGGAGCAAGGGAAGAAGAAAACAAACATGCATTTTCTTGACTAGTTTCTTCTGAGTACATCACGTGTCCATCATTGTACTAACAAATACCTTCCTTACTTCTCAATACTTAGATTTGGATTCATTGACTACTTTTGGTATTCATGTTCTTTGTCAGATATAATCCTATTTCAAGAAATCTTTGCAAGTATGTTGAAAGAATACAAAACCTGGATTTTAGCTATGTGAGTACAGGTCTAGTAGTGTGATGAATTACACACTTCATATCATCTGGTGTGTAAAGGAATACCAAAAGTCAGTTATTAAGGTTTGTAAGTGCCCTCAGAGGGACATTTCTGCTTCCTCGGGGTACCTTTTATTTTGAGAATGGTGTTCCTTTGAAGTCTCATTGCTCAGAAACCTGTCAGCTAACTTCCAGTTCATTGTTTGAATGGAAGAATTTGTCTTTCAAGCTATATTAAAGCATTTATTTCACTCAGCAGGTGAATGCTCACTCAGTAGACAAACTTGTGAACAAAGGCTCTTTCCATCCTCAAATTTTCCCTCACATCTCTTTGAGAAGTCTTCAGCTGGGATTTCTTTAGAACTCACATGTCTGTCATTAAATAAGTAGCAGTAGAAAAGGATTGATTTGCCACAGTTAGTGCACTCTTGAAACAATCTTATTCTATTTTCATAACTTACTAATATTTCATGTTTGAAAGCTTGACCTACCGTGTTTAGCTGACGGTACTGGTTGTTATTAACATTGAACAGAAGTTTCATACTGTAAGTTAAGGCACCAAGGACTGAAATTGTCTACTGAAAGGTGCTTCCAAAAATACATATTTGTGCTGGTGGTTTTCAAAAGGTTGCCATTGCTCTAACTGATGTTTTGGCAAATACAACTTCAGTTTCAAAAAACAACTACTCTTTTTTATTTGAGTGCAATAGTAACATTTGTCTGAACTAATTCTAATATTTTCATCTGTAACTTCTGGGATTCTCTAAGTGCTGTAGGTGAAAAAATATTATGAGCTTTTGTGGAATTTCAAAGTATTGTAATGGAGGTTGGTTATATCTACTGATACCAAACTTGAAATAAACCAAGTTTATGTAAAACAGACAGACTGAAACAGCTCAGAATTCTGTTACTCTTGTCATTGTCCATTATCCTTTCTGATTAGGACTGAAAGAAGGAATGGGTTTCTCACCTCTATTTTTCCCCCATTTGGATTTTGCATCTAAATAAGGCCCATTTAAAATTTAATAATATGATAAGTTACATATTACATAAGGTGTCTAAGAGTAGTTCTAAAGGGGCAGGGTAAGAGAAAATGTCATTAATACAGGAAAATGCAGAACTCATGCAATGTTCTTTACACCAGTCTATAGTCAGAGCTATTAATTTTACATTCAATGGGCAGCAAGGACGAGAGGTATATTCTGTGTAAATACTGCACTTAAATGCACAAATCAAAACCTTGTTGAGAAGTAATGGAATGTAGCACAGTGAGGAGGAGAATGGTAATTCATTGCTGGTTTCTCTGCGTTGCAGGGGTCCCTTCAGCGTCGTGCGGCGATGCATCAACAGGGAGACGGGGCAGCAGTTCGCTGTGAAGATCGTCGATGTAGCAAAATTCACTTCAAGTCCTGGATTAAGCACAGAAGGTAAGAATTAATAATTAAGCAAACTCCCAGCAGACAGGTTTTATTGATTTGTCAGCCTTTCCTATGTTTGTTCTCTCCATGATACTTTCTGTTTTATATTTTCTTTTCTAGTAGTTTTAAAGCAAGGTTGCATATCTCAAAATTAGCTTAGTGCTTGAATCTCTAATCTTTAGTAGTTTCTACAGATCTATACAGTGGTAATCATAAATATTAGAAAGATAGTTAGGTCTAAGCTATTTCTATTTCTGTTTGGATTTTTTTCTTAAGAGTGTGAATTTTGTAAAGAAAAAAATAGTTCTGAGTCAAAAAAGCATGCACAGGAAGTAAACCAAGAGCACATGAGTTGTGTTTTTACTAGTCTAGATTTAGCAAGTAATTTTCTATAAATAGATGAAGGCTTGCTATTAAAGTGCAAAATTATATAAAAATATATTTTTCATACAGTCAAGATTACAGGCAATGCTGCAGAACTGCTACAAGTGTAAACACAAGGCTGTAACTCTCTAACATATCCTATTTTAGAGTGAAACAATCTATTTTTTACAAGTTGAATACACAACTTGTGTGTGCATAAAGTTCTTTTACCCTATATCGAGAAGAGTGTTGCCAGCTGAGTGATATTTGCTGTATTCTCAGTGTCCTGTATTTATTTTCTGAAGATCATATTCTTTTGTACAGTAATGTTTTTGGGTGATCCACTGATGATATCGAAGTCCTCATGAACCCAACTTCAGCAAAAAAGGCTCAATGACTTTTGTTGGTTTTTATAACAAATGGTACCTTGAACCTTAATGACTAGCTTGATTTGCAGGGTAAATCATAGCTCTTGCTTCAAATTTTACTAGATATTTTCATTTAATAATGCCTTTTTTCTAGCCCTCTAACAAATTATAAGCCACATTTTCTACAATATTCGTCTTCTGATTAGCTCCATCATGGTTTTGGCATGTTATACCAAAACCATTGCATTCTGAGCTAGCTCATTAAAATGCTTTGATATCTTTTAAATCAGTTGTGTCCATATTCTTTTTTTTTATTCTAAATCTCATTCAAACTGCTGATGATAAGACACATTTCTGCCTTTGGTGGAATATTGCCTTCCTGGCTCCATGACAGTAAAATTCAACCTTTTGGAGCCATGAAGAATTTCTGAAAGGGAAAAGTTACAGGCAAAAGAGAAGGGACTCATCAGAAGGAGAAGAAAAGCCAACAGTAATAGTAGATTCACTGAAAAAAAGGGTAAATGTGGGTGGTTTGAGATTTCTGTCTGAGTCAAAAGAATAAGCATGGGAGTGTATTAAGAAATCTTGGGGTTTTCCAATTCTGCTTTTGTTGTATCATTGTAATTTTAATTCAAGGTAGCAGGTCATTGAGGTACAATCATAAACATTTTCTGGGTTTAGTGGTGCTTTGTTTTGTTTTGTGGTTTTGAATTGTTGTTTGGGTTTTTTTGTACTTGTTTTAGGGTTGGTTTTTTTAAAGGTTTTGAATTGTTATGCCTTAGATTTGTAATATTAAGACACAAAGACACATAAGTATGTAAGTGGGTGTGGAGTGAGTTCTCACCTCTACATAAAAATGTGAATTTTTCATTGATTCTTTCCATCTTCTGCGCTCTTTGTTATTCCTCTGTTTTTCATTTGGCTTGTTTTGTAGTTGGGTTTTTTATTTGGTTGGGTTTTTTTTGCATATCTACTCTATTCAGGTTCTAGGGGGTGTTTAAAGATTTTTTTTTTCCAGTTTGTTCATTTCTGAAGTGGCATTCCTTAAGAACATTGGTGGGCAGCCATGATGGTGGTATTGGTATAAAGTAAATATACCTGTGAAGAAGCTGTGTTTGTAAACTGTGTTAAAGTGTGAGCTGTAATGAATTGATAAGGTTAACCCTTGGAGGTATTCTTTACCTTGAAATTTTGACCTCTGCAAGTTCAGTTTGCTCTTAAAGGTTATTTTTGCACAACTCTCCACCTCCAGGCTTTCTTTGAGACACAGGAGTGGGAGAACAGGGCATTCTGCATGTAAGGGAGCTGATGACAATTCCTTCCATTAATTCATATATATCTAGAGTGCTCAGAGTAAAGATCCCACTATGCCTTCACACTTCCAGATTAAATCTAAAAGGTCTTTGTTCTTGAGTGCTTTTACATAAATACCCTTGTAGGATGATGTGTTAATGGGTAAGAAATTCATTTTTGTTTGTCAGCAGTGTACTCTTGTGGCAAAGGCAGCCAACTGCAGAGCACTGCAGAGGGGTAGCCAGCAAGGCAAAGCAAGTGATTGTTCCCCCTGTTCATCCCTTGTGAGGCCACACCTGGAACGCTGTGTAGTGCATAGCAGAGCTGGCCTCAGTTGGTCAAGCCTTAATAAGAGAAACTGAGATGAGATCTGGTGCTGTCTTCAATTAGTTCATAAAAGGATGTAGAACAGATGGAGCCGAGCTCTTGATTTGGGCACATAATGAAAAGACAAAAAGCCATGTGGACAAATTGCAACATGAAAAAAATGCTAATAAGAGACAAAGAGAAGAAAAATCTGTCCCTGATTGCATGGAGAGTTCGTGGAGAACATCCTCAGAGATGCTCAGAAGTGAATTGCACAAGGCCCCAAGCTGCCAGGTCTGTTTTGACCTGCTTGGAGCAAGAAGTTGGACTAGGTCACCTCCAGAGGGTATTTTCAACCTAGCTGATTCTGTGGTGTTTGTAACAACAGTCTGTGTGTAATCTGTGGGCCAATATAGTTGCAATATTATATAGGGAGAAAATCTAAATTTTTCATTTTTTAGCATAGCAGTACTGTGCTAAAAAAGAGATAATTTAAAATTAGTTTGGATTGAGTTTTTAAAACCAGTCTTGGTTTCTTTAACCTGTGAGGCAGCTGGGTACCAAATATGTTTTTTCAAGGGACTATTTTCTAAACAATTCATTTAGAAAAATGCATACTGGTGTCTTACAATAATGGTATCTCCTTACCCCAGAGTAAGATAAACTCAAAAGCTTCTCTAGGCTGATGTGTTACCAGCTGGTGTTATTGTGGGCATTTGTGGCATATGATGGAGAAGCCACTAGCTCAGAAGACAAACTTCAATCAGGTATGGTGTTCTTTCCTTAAAGCTGCTCAGTACTCATAGCATGTATAGACACAGACATCTCAAGTGATTTTTGTGTCTCGCTGCATCTCTGCAGTGGTTTGATAATAGCAGGGAAAATTAATGCTATGTAATGATGCCTGACAGCTAGCAAATCTAATCTAGGCTAAATTCTATTGGATTTATGTATTAGTATTCATGGTCTTGCGTATTGTGTATCATCAATCCCTGTAGTGTTGTAATTCAACCATATTAATGAAGTATATTGACACCTTGTCACTATTCAAGTGGCCACGTGATTTTGTGTATGAATGTTGGATATTATATATGTTGACAGATTCTACTACAGTTCACTCATATCACAGAGAAACAAAAAAATCAAAAATAAGAAAATGTGAAGGTTGAGTATTTTTAGCCATAAGAGTCTCTTTTGTACGGTGCAGCTGAGAGAATCCATGTGGAAGAGTATTTGATGCTCTCAGAAGCCAGTAGTAGTAGACTCATTGACTATAAAAAATATCAGTGTAAATAAACTTATTTTCAAGTGCAGCTTTTAGTTGCTATACTCAGAACATTTGGTATAGAAAACTGTGAGAAGCACGTTCCTTTATACTGAATTTGTTGCAGCTCACATCTTAGTTTGACTGTCCATTTCCTCTGCTGCTCTCTTTACATCCCATGCATTTGCTCTTGTCTTTTGTTTTTATCTGCACAGCTTGCTTGTCTGATGTTTAGTTACCTGCTTTAACACAAAATATCTCTTAAACGCAGGCACCATTTCTCAGGAAGAGAATGGTGATCAGTCCTTACTACTTAGTAAAAGCCAACACACATTACTTATCTGCCTTTTTTTAAATCCAGATTGCTTTCTTCTAACTTGCTGAGTGTTTTTTGCAGCAGTTTAAAGGGCAGTGTTTTGTGCTTACAGTGCATTGAAGTTGTTTTTTCAGGATTTAATTCAACATATATTGGATTCTCTTGCCTGTAGTTTGTTTCTATAGAAATGTCCTTACGAAGAAATTGATTCTAAAGTGATCCAGCCTTCTAAAAGTCTACACCTTATTTATTAGATTGATGTGTGTGGTTGACATACAGGTTTGTATGCATTCAGGCCACTGTGAGACTGAATAAATAAGCTGATAGGGAAAGACTGAGGTTTCCTTCAGAAGCCAAACTGGTTCTTCTGGAAGCAGGCTATGAAGACAGTCTGCAAAATGCTTTTGTCTATGACAAAGAGCAAAACTGTAGCCAAGAAAGCAGTGTTTTAAATACAGTTCTTGAACTACTTCTAGCACAGAGGGGCAGGATTATTGAATCAAAACTGGCCTTGCTATGGATCATCCACTTTAGGAGAAGAATTCCCAAATTATTTAATGGGGAATTGCAATAAAAACTGGGAAGGTTTTGTTGTGTTTTAGTTAGTCTTGTGGGTTGGTTTTTTTTTTTTCCCACAGAGGGGCCCCCAGATCTTATCCCTGATTAGCTTTCAGATTGTGAGTGATTTTCTTAAAGTTGAGAGCTTAGTTTTGTTCTGCTTATTTCATTAAGCAACTTACCCTTGTTGGTTTTCTTATTTTTATTTACGTAATTTATTTAGACTTTAATTTTTTAGAATCATTTTGTCAGGGCAGTGTTTTCAAAAGGCTTTATTGAGTTCATTGTGAAGTTGCATGACAGTATGTTTAAATTTTGGTACTGGAAGGCTGTAGTGAATCATAAATTATTTTTCACAAAAGTATCTGTAAGATTCTGCACTTCCTTCTCTGTGTGTTTTCAAGAGTTCCAGAAAAAAATGTGCTGTCAGCTTTAAGCTCATCTCTTTTGAGTACAAAATACTACAAATCTGTATGTCATCATATTTCATGGTACTGTACCATATATAGACTGGATTCAAAGGAAGAACGAGTGACTCATTGCCTTTGATTTGGAAATACCAACTAATCTGGAATTTCTGGTCGTTGTCAGGTCTGTGTTGCACCATATTTCACAGATCAGGAGCAGTGACTTCCTTGTGTGTGACATTATTGTGCCCACATCTGAACTCTTGTGCCCACTTTGGGGCTCCACAGTCTGAGGGATGCCACAGAACTGGAAAAGTCCCTGCAAAGGACAAGATAATCAGGTCCCTGCAGGACATGATGGGCAAGGAGAGGTTGAAGAAGTTTATTTAGTGTGGTAAAGAGGAGGCTGAGGAGGTGTTATATAATGTGTTCTTTAACTACTTGAACAGCTACAAAAATGTCAGAGCCAGACTGTCCTCGAGTGGAAGCTACTGAACCACAGAGAAATGGCCAGGAATTGTTGTTTGGAAGGCTCAGGTTCAGGTTGGACATGGTTTTCAAGAGTTTTCTCAATACAATCACACCAATCTTGACCCAGTGTGTGCAGTAATCTCACCCTGAGTGGGGATTGGAGCCAATGTCCATCACAGGTCATTTCCCACCAGCTTTTCTGTGACCTAATGGAAACAGGAGGAAGGCATCATTATAGGTTTCATTTCATTTAAGGTACAAAATATGAAGATATTTCAGAGTGTGAAAAGCTCTGGAGACCAGCTTGACTTTGCTTTTGAGTTACCATTTTAATCCTATGAGAAGCCATAATCCAAGTATTTAGTGACTGTGGTGTTGGAGGTATAGCTATTAAGATTCATCTACTGTGTGTGCCTCAGTAGTGAAGAGTTTGAGCCATCTTTTTATAGACCACAAAAATCACATGGCATTAGTGACACCTCTGGTCATAAGAAAATGCACAAATGTGGAATTTTGAAAAGAAACTCTCTAAGGTTTTGATAGCTGACTGTTATGGAGTTTATGTTGCTGGTACTTTAAATACCACTATAGTTTCTGTGTTTGCTGTACAAACAATAAAGCAAGTAAAGCGGGTAAAGAGGTAGGAAGAATCTGAATTAACCTTGTACCTGTGGTAATATAAAATCAAATATAAAAGTAATGCTTTTTAGGATTTTTTTTTATTTTATTTTTTTTTAAAACTGTCTGTGTCATGATGGGAGGGACCTGTAGTAGTTTGTGCCTCTAAGAAAGACTTGAACATTGATACTTGAAGTCACTTTTGATGTTTGTAATTTCAAGAGTCTGCCTTTCTGGGGAATGCATTGTTCCTATCTCGGTTTGCCTTCTTTCACAAAGGGGTAGAACTGGCCCTGTTTTGGTCCAGGGAATGTTACCTGAGCCCTTTTTGCTTGTTTTAACTTAATGAAGGATTTGAGGTTTCTTTGTTTTTCTGGAGAAGCTGTTGGCTGGTTCAGTTATAAACATAGTTCTACTCCTTTCTATGAGGAGTACAAATTTCATAAATGTCTAACATTTATAGCCCTCCTGTAACTTTCATAAACAAAGCATCATTAGTACTAAATACTTGTATGTGGAAATGTAACATAAAAGGTGGAAGCAGGCTTTCACCCCAGCAGACTTTTCTGTAAGTGTGGCAGCATGTTAACCATATAACAGAGCCAGTGGATCACAGGCGTGCATTTCACATTTCACCTTTATTTTTTTCCCCAGTGTAAAATACAGCATTTTACACTGGGGTGTTTTTTGTGGGGTTTTTTTTTTTTTTTTAGGATTTCCTGGTATGTGCCCAGATACAGGTTTCCAGGAATGAGATACTAAGTGTCACTGACCAAATTATCATTGTTTTCACCTCATTTGGAGTCACTCATGCAAATTTGATCCATCTCAGGAAGCAAATATGATGTTCTGTAGGGAAATACAGGCTATTATGCAGATCATAAGCAAAGAGTTATAGAGATCAACTATATGGTATTACTTTACTTCAAGAACATAAAATTTCTGGAAATATTGATGCAAGCATATTAACAGCAGTGTTCATTAAGCATTTTTCTTTGCCATCTTCAGCAGGGAAAGCATAGCTTGGGAATTTATTACACGCACTTTAAAGCATAAAAGGATATTTACCTAATATTTTTATGCACTGTTGCTTAAGTAGAAGGAAAATCATTAAGTTTTTATGTGTTGCAAGCAATTGGTTCTTTATTCCTTCTAATCTGTCTCCAAAACAAGGACAGCTTTGTTTGCTGCGTGACTTCAGTCCCTTGCCTTTAACATTTAAACAAAACCTGATTTTGCTGGGTTTAGTGCAGCACTGAACACACAATGGCTCTGCAGGAGTGCACCTCTTCCTCCCTCTCTTCTAGTCTTTACTGCTTGGCTGCGTGCTGGCTCTGACAGCTTTGTTCTTCTGCTCTTGGTTTCACTGTGATGCCAACATTGTGAAAAATGACTGTTGTGTCCAATGATTGAAACCACTGTGGACTTGTTGCCAGATCTTTATGAAACATTATCATGAAGCTCCTTTTTGAGAAAGGTGTCATGCAGCTGAGCAGCAAGTGCAGGCAACATTTCCCAACTTTCTAAATGAAAATGGTGCACTTTACAGGTTTCAAAATGCAATTACATCAAGTGTATTTAACTGCCGTTTTAATAAATATTCATTCTAAGAATAACATATTAGAGGGCTAATTAAAAAATTGCTGTGTCTTGGAATTCTTAGAACACATATCATAATGGAAATGATTATGTAATTAGCACTAAACAGAATTTATGCAGCAGATAATAGATAATTTAACTGTTACTTTAGTTACATAACTGAGTATTCAGTTGGCCTCATTTGGGGTTTTTAAAGTAATCATAATTGACTGAAAAGTGCTCCTATAGTAACATCTCTGTAATCCTTTTTCTCACTTTATATGAGAGGCACCAGAACAGGTTACCCGGGGAAATTTTGGATGCCTCATCCCTAGAAGTGTGTTTAAGGCCAGGTTGGATGGAGCTTTGAGCAACCTGGTCTAGTGGGAGGTGTCCCTGCCCATGGCAGGAGGTTTGGAGCTACCTGGTCTTTAAGGTCGTCTCCAACCCAAACTATCCTATGACTCTATATCACACTTCCATATATGTGAAATATGAAAATATATTCACATTTGTGATCAAAAGCATAGGAGCCAATAATATTAATTAAGAATAAAACAATAATGCCAATAAATATTATTATGAAAATTTCCTTTAAATTTTATGTAATTTAACTCAGCGAAATAAGGTTTGTCACTTAGAAGTTAATTCCTCTTTATACATACAATATAGGGCTTAGGGACCATTTGATTAAAGTCTTTACTGAGGTAACTAGTGAATCTATTTGGGTAGTGTAAAACATTGAACTATTTTTCATGGAAATAAACATAATTTATGCCCGTTTTGGTCATTTCAAGTGTTAACAGGATATTTGCTAATTCAGGAAAATTTCAGTGAAGACTTGTGTTTATACATCACCTCATCTGGACAAAAACTGACTGGTCCTTGAAATCTGTTGTTTGAATCCCATCTGTTCCCAGGAGTTTACAACATTTAGAATGCAAGTTTCACTGAAAACTAAACTTTAAAATACTTTAACTTAGTAGATTTGGCAAAAACATTTTCAGATAGTGCTTGTGATCCAGCATGAATCACAGAAGTGAAAAGGTACACTGCAGTTAATACTACTTATTCCAAACAGAGTGATGCCTGTGGGTGTACTGAGTACCGTACAAAAGTGTTGGAGGTGGCTGTCCTAGGTCTGTTTTGTGGGGGTTTTGCCAGTGGTAAATCTGTCATTGAAATGCTCGTGCCAGTCAGCTACAGGTGCATCCTCAGTCAGTCACTCTGGATGTGATTCTGCTTTGCAAATCATATCTCCCAAACCACAGTGTGAAAGATTGGAGTTTAGCAGGATTCTAAAGAGCCTAATCTTTGCTCTACCCAGAAATCAAATATCACAGACACACTTCACTATTACTGAAAAAATACTTTAAAATCTCATACTATTTCATCCTTGTCTGTCCCTTTACTGAATATTTAGTTGGATGCATAGGGCTTTTAAGAGTACAATAACTTACGTATTTGCATTTAGTATTTAATTATGTGTAGTATACAGTAAGAGATATCTAAGAATTCTGTGTTGTGTCAGTCCAAAACAGGCCTGAAGCACCTGAGGAGAATGAATTGTTAAAGTGTATTTACACAGATACACACCCAGAAGTGCTGATGGAGCGTAGAGATATCACTGAGGGGACATTCAGGATAATCTTTGAATGAACAAGGTGGCTGGGAGAGATGTCTAAGGACTGGAGGAGAGCAAATGACTCTCCTGTGCTGGTCCTGGCAGGCACCAAGGTGAACACAAGCCAGCCGTGAGCCCTCGTGGTAAGGAGGAGCCAGTGGTATCCTGGGCTCCCTTAGCCCAGGCGTTGGCAGAGCTGGAGGGAGGTGGTCCTGGCCCTCTCCTCAGCACTCCTGAGGCCACACCTGGACTGCTGGCTCCAGTTCTGGGATCCCCAGTGCTGGAGGAACATGGAGGTGCCAGACAGAGCCCAGCAAACGGCTGGCACTAGGGTGGAGGGACTGGAACATCTCTTCTGTGAGGGCTGTTTAAGCCTGGAGGAGGAAAGGTTCAGGAGGGATTTGTGGATGTGTACAAATTCATGGAGAATACTACAAAGAGAACAGAGCCAGCCTCTTCTCAGTGGTGCCCAGTGACAGGACCAGAGGCAGTGGCACAAACTGAAACACAGAAGGTTCTGGGTCAGCACCAAGAAACACTTTTTTAACTATGAGAGTGACCAAGCACTGGCACAGGTTGGCCAAGGGGGTTGTGGATTGTTGGAGATACTCAAAAGTTGCCTGGACAGAGTCCTGGGCAATGGGATCTTGGTGGCCCTGCTTGAGCAGAGGGGTTGGACCAGATTCCCTCCACAGGTCCCTTCAGCCATTCTGTGATTCCTCACAGGCAGCTTCATAACTTCCTGAAGGGCTGGTGGCTCTCCTGTGAGGACCTGTCAGCAGCTGATCAGGGTGGAATTTGGGCTCTCCCCTGCCCTACATGCCATTGTTTCTCTGTGCTCCTTCGTGGGTGCGCAGATGAGGTTTTATCACATAACCTAATGTTTTTCTTCTCTAAAACCCTGCTTTGATTATAACATCCTTCTTGCTTGGCAAAACAAAGTGTTTGAGACAGAATTTAAGTAAAGCAAATTTGTTTCAAAAATAAATTTAGGTTGGAGGGGTAAGGAAAGATATTCCTGCTCCAGCTGTCCTGGGGCAGTAAGCAATGCCTGGAGCTTTTACCAGTATAATAAGCCAGATGACAAAGATGTGTTTCTTCACCCTCTTGGAAAAGCAAAGTCATAATTAAATTTATTTTTAGAAGTCTGGAAGTACGTTTTTAAAAAGATTTATTTTATAAAATTTATTTCATAAATTCTCAAGTCTTCATTATCAAACATAGTTGTCTTTAATTTCTGCAGAACTCATGAGGTATGTCCAACTCCTCTTCTGAAAAATTAAAATGCTTTCCAAAACACTTCTGTCTCTGTACACACTCTGTACTCATCTAACAAATCCTGATTTTTGCCAATTGTCCAGAAATAGGCTCTAGCTGTGCTTTCTGGAATTCAGTTACAAACACAGGGAAGATAATAAGCATGAGCTGTATTTTTAAATATTTTCTGTTTGAATGCTAGCGTGTATTCTGTTCTGGTTTGTGCAATCAACAAAACTCAAAATTAATTGCAGCTGAGCTGCTGTTTCTCCTAATTCATTGATCCAAAGAGAACCGTTTTTGACTCTTAAATGCTGGGGTTTGTTCTTCTGTGAATCTAAAAATACATGTCACCGTGGTATGATAAATAATGATCCTTGTGCAATAGCACTGTTGGAATGGCAAATCTGTGTCCTGCCATAGCAGTAGGACATGGGTAAAATCCATCTTTGGGTTGTGTGGTTTTGGTTGGGACAGTTTGAATCCTTTGCAAATCTTGCCTAAAATATTTATTTTATTTATTTTATAAAAGCAAGATTCATGGTTTGTGATCCACAGATTCCTATTCTTTTGTAGTGTCCAGACTTTTCTGCTAAGTTTGGTAGGTACATCACAGTCTTGGGCAATTTCCCCATCAGTCAGCTCCAGACATTCCTCTTGGAGCTTTTCTGCATGTACTGGTGTTTTAATGCGGTTGGAGATGAACGTGGTTTTTGAGCTATAGTCAGTGGAAATTGGCAGAAGTACAGATGTGTTAACAAACCTTAATGGACCCTCTAAATAATCAGTTGGAATGAGAATTACAGAGTTCAAAATGGGGGCATATTTTTGATCTGTAGTGCATATATGTCAGTATATTCATAATAAAATGAATACACATAGCATAATCCTCCTCCTATGATCTGGCTGGTCTTCCAGCTGAAAAATTAAGCATGGAAAAAAGAGTGAAGCTGAAGAACAGTGACAAACTGCCACAATCTGTACTGCAGTTGTAGAAACTGCACACTGACCTCCATGGAAATTTTCATTCTAACATCTGCATCACCAAATACTTATGAGTAATAACATGAAATATGTAGAAGCTGAGAGGTCTCCACAGTATGTCATTATGTGGGAGAGTGTTTAGTCCAGTTGTACGTAGTGCTAAGCCATGGCTGTTTCCCAGGGTAAGAGCTGCTTCAGAAGGGGGAAAAATAGATGTGTAGTCTTTTTGGGTAAGGAAAATCTTTGAGAAAAGACAAATATTAAAGGAAACAATTAGGTCTACTTGATATGAAAGCAGAAGGAAATACTTGTGTTTGGAAGCTGTTGTAAAAATATATCTTGGCTAACATACACAGAATACTGAAGCTTTTTAGCTGCTCAGTCAAGAGAAGCACGAAAATTTAAATAAGTCTAAGACCTGAAAGTCCTGAGGAGATCTATGAACTTGTTTCTTCAAGACTTTCTACATTTTATCTGCTGTTCTAGTTCTACCATCTCTACCATCAGTTTTCTTCCAGTATATTACTTGTTTTAATGACTGAAAGAAGTTAAGGTACAAGCAATAAATTTTTGTCTATATAGTTACAGTTTTTAGGTAGAAATCCAAAAAAATTAATAAATGCTTGAATGAACATACTTTATGTTAATTAAATTTTATCTTTAATAGTGCATTGAATATTTTTCTAGTTCTGTGTTTTAAAACTACTATATGTATAAGCAGTAACTTAGCAGAGACCTGTGTTAACCATCTCTGTGTGTTACAGCTCTGTGTTACTGAGCACTTTGTGGCATGGCATTTTCCAGCTATAAGCCATTTATTTTAATGATGACATTTATCAGGGACAGTCTACTCAAACTGAATATATTGTATCTATTTGATTTCCTAACATGAATCCAACCAACAAATACACACAGTGACAGTGAGTAAATTGGCAATGTAAGTAAAATCACTGTGATCTATGGTTGGTTTACTTAAAATCTATGCCAGATTTTCATGGGAGGTTGTTTCTTAAGATCACTTCATATGAGTAAGATTTATGGTGTGTTTCTTGGCTGGGGGAGAGGGTTGTCCTATGCATTTCTTTTGCCTAAAATATTCAGTGTCAATTTTTTTTCTGTCCTTGGAAGTTGCTGTGGAAGGAAAAGCCCAATTGCAAGAGACTGTTTCTAAAAAGTAATGTTCTGTTGTTTCAGAGTGTCATAGCATTTGTTAAGGCAATTAAATGGGAACTTAATTTTAATACATTAAATAACTAAAAAATTATTTTACAGATACATTCGAAGTTCCACTGAAAGCTCCTAGCAGAGCCAGCAGTATAAACCCCAAGCTTCTTGATTTCCTTTAGAAGACTAACTAAATAAAGTTAGATTTTAAAAGTATAGTTTTATCTACTGTGACAGAACCAGTTATTGTAGATTTCTTAACGTCTGTCACTTTTAACATTGCCTGTGATGAAGTGACAATTTACAGTTGCAGATCTTACTGAAAATATTGCCTTAGTTTATAGCATTATGAGTAGTGAGAATGACTTATGCAATACTACTTTGCCTGAACAAAGTAGATTTTTATTTTTCCTTTGCCAAATCAAATTAGGATTTGAATCCAAGTTGCCACCACAAAAATGTTGCTTACAATATGTACACGTCACACATCTGTTTTCAGGTCTGTACAGATCATCATTGCTGTATCCTTTTGTGTCCTCATCATTGTCTTTGAAAAGCTGTACCAAACCGGAGCCTGTGTTTCCAGCACAGGGCTGGACAAGTGGGGCTGACAGGTTTGCAAAGAAGTTTTTCATCTCTGATGTTTTAGTTCTACAGGTTTGCAAAGAAGCTTTTCGTCTCTGATGTTTTAGTTCTACAAGAACTAGTCTTGTAGATTGGGCACCCACCATCTCCATCTCTTAATAGCTCATTTGATTGAGGGGAAAACCAGTAAAGGAACCGGGATGCCCTGGAAATGTAGAATGGTAACATCTAGCACTATTAGATGCCACTTACCATCTGTGCAGTGTGTGGGTGAGTATCACTGCTTTGCATCTCCTCCACTTTCCCCCTCAGGAGGACTGAACAGCTCCTGGCTGCTGAAAGGGGATGGAAAGCCCTATTTCTTTGCAGCTTCATTACTCTGCCTCCTGTGGCTTCATTTGCATTTGCTTTGGTACTTTTTATACCTTTTGGCTTATTTATTTTAACTCAAGTTGGGGAAAAAAGGGAATAGAGGACTTGCACCTTAAGTCTCCAAGTCTTACTGTCTTGTTGATTGGCTTGCTTCCTTTTTTAAATGCACCTTATTTAGAAACCTATTAGGATTGAAGAGGAATTATCCTGTTGAGGGGAAAGCACAAGCAGACAGAGTTTGAGTTTATTCCGTTGAGAATTTTGATATTCCCTTTAGGGGACGGTAGTTCTGTCTGCTGTGTGTTATTGTGGAGTCTGAGATAAACTGGTGTGAGAGGGTCAGAAAATAGAAGAGACTTTCCCTTCTTCTGCCAGTGACTGTTTAAAACAGAAATGCAGTCTGAGGTTGGAGTAGGAACTATAGGACCATGTATTGTAAATAGCCATGGCTGATACCTCAGTTCTTTCCTAAATAGCTTATAGGCTATTCTGGGGTGGTTTTTTTTTGCTTTAAACTACAAACACCCTAGCTGGAGAAAGTGCTTGGACAAGGTAACACAATGGAGAGAGAGAGGAGAAAGCCTCAAATCTTATCAAAGCTGCAATGGCAGCTTATCTGTGTTCCTGTCTACTTGGTAAGACTGGTCAGCAAATAAATACCAATTAAAGATTAGAAAATATGCACTTCATTCAAGAAATGGTCTGGCCTACCAGGCTTTTTGCCACCAATTTCCTTGTTTTGGTCATGTTCTGTTTAGTTGGTGTGGTCTGTCTGTAGGATTAACTCCTCTTACTCTGCATTACTGAAGGCACTTATTCAGCTCCTTTTGTATCATCATCCCCTCTTTCCCCCATCACATACCCAAATGAAGAGTTTACTAATTTGGGGGGAATTTCAATCAAATTAATTATTTGTCACTTAAAAGACTTTTAAGTACTGATTCTGGTATTGAAACAAACACATTCAAGTTTAGGCAGAGCATCTCTTGTCTCCCTCTCCCTGGTCGTCATCCCACACGTTGGCTTTTTCACTCCTGTATGAGGATTTGGTCATTTGTTGATACAGGGCAGTGCTTTGTTCATTGCTTATCCCTCTGTGTTTTATAACACAAGAGAATCTTCTGCCTTGGTTCTTTTGTATTTAGTAACTACTGAGGAATTATGGGCTGTAACAGTCAGAGCAATTCACAGCTTCAGGGCATGTTAATCTGCGTTGCAAATGCTGGTCTGAGGACTGAGGGCACTTACATGTGCCAAGAGCTTTGGAGGAAAATAATACTTTAATATCTATTCTGGAGGGTTTATTTTCTTTTTATAAAAATAATTTACATTTTGAAGTATTTTTCTGTCTTCGGTGTAGGAATAACTACTGGAAAAAAAATTGGTTTCTTCAATGTTATCAACCCAGATGGGGAGAGAAGGTCTCTTTATAAAATTGTGTCTCTTCTGGGTTAGTATTTAGAAATGTTATGTTGTAGAACAGAGCTTAAAGCTGGTCATGCTGTGGTGTGACAGTTTGTTTGCTGATTGGAAGGCAGATTCATATCCTGAATCAAATCTCTATCCTTATGTGGCATTTCAGTAATTTGATTCCCCCTTGCTCTCAGGACTACACTTCACTATGATCTTTGCCTCTTGCAAACTGATTGCTGGATTTGCACAAGAGAACTCGCTCCTCTGAAGAATGGTGTGTCAGGTGAAGAGGATTCTGCAATCCTTTGTTTTGCAGAATTTGTGATTTATCTTCTGAATAACAAGCCTTGGACCTTCTGTACCTGTACATGCTTTGTTGCCTCAGTTTGAATTTGTGTTTGTGATTGTCCTGGTTTGTCTTCTGGCCCAAAACAGAAATCAGTTACAATTGGTTTGGTTCTGAGGTTACTTGTAACAAGTAGGAACTGATAAATGTGGGGTTATAAATGTGGGGTTACTGGCTTTGCTGAGATAAGGCCGATTTCAGGATTTGCTTCATATGTCTTCGAAGACTCTGCCCTCCTTTATCAGTCGGTACAAAACATCTTAGTTTTGCATCACCCCTCTCTTGTTCCACTTCTGTTTTGTTGGTTCTGGGTGCATGGTTGTGCATGTGTGCATAGTTTCGTTTTGCCCTTGTAATTAATGAGGAGAAGATAAGAGTTCCTTACTTCACCAAGTGAACCAGATTCTGGTTTTGTGTTTCTACAGATTGAACTTTCCACTGCAGTTGTCTGAGATTGTGACAGCTTAAGGAATTTTGTTCTTTTCTTAGTTGGATGGAGCCTGTCTGGCAGCAGAATCTTTGCTGTGTTAGTAGTAAGTTAATTGATGTCACTTTTACATTTGCACATAGGAAAAGTTGAACTGACTGAGGAAGAGCCCAATTCCTAACAGGATTTAGTGATTTTAAGGACTACAGTGATGTAACACTGATTTTCTTTGCAATGTGGTATGTGTTATTTGTTTGTGTAAATGGAGATCTTGGTAGCTGTTGGTTCTCTGAAGTGCTCCGGGAAGGTCAGAGGAGCAGTTTTGTCTGTTCCTAAATTACAGAGGTGTAAATTGTCATTTTTGTCTGGTCTGGAGGCTTTTACACAAAGGCTGACCCAGAAAAGTTCTGGGATCTGGCAGTTGGCTTTGGTGGCATTCTCCCCACCTGATCTGTTTCCAAAAAGGACGGTGTGTTTCAGGGATCAGGACTCAGGAAAGCTTGTTTAAACAAGCCAGCTCTGTTCTAGGCCTTGCCTGAGCCTCCTGTCTGGGCAGGGCTCTGGTGGATCCTGTTGCAATTCCATGGTTCCTTAGACCTTGAAAGATGATACAGTTTTTACCCTTTCATCTGATACGATCCTGCTGCATTATTTCAGTGTCCAAGTCCACTCTCCAGCAGATTTTGCCCATTCAAAAAGTGATCAAACTTCAACTCAAAGATCAATTATTGCTGAAGGTTTTGTAACTTGTAGTATCAGGTGAGTACACTGAACATGTGTTATAATAGTGAGGAAAATCTGTATACTAGAAAAAGAAGATAATTATGTAACTTTCAAATTTAAAAAATTGACTCTTGTAAATTTTCTTACGTGGTTGGGTGTTTTTTGTGCTTGCTAGTTATAATATGTGTATATAAATCTATTGATTTGTATCTCAAAAGTGTTTTCCAAACGAGTCATGAATCAGATTTCAGAGCAGGCTACTCGTTTTGTGTAATTTTTATCATGTGAATCTTATTAGTATTAGAAATTTGCAGTTACAAAACAACAGAACAAAGAAAGTACTCTGTAGAAGAAATGGTTGCTACATTTGTGCAATATTTACATTTCTACTTCCATACAGTTTTCATTACAATCCATTGTTGTAGTCCTCAAAATTTAATTTGGTACATGTGTTTTTGCAAAAGAACTCTTAAAAATTGGTTATGACAGATGTGTTGTTTGTTTTGATTCCAGTATTCATTGCTGACAGCACACAGTTATTTTGTATCCATGATTGTTCTTAAGTTGGCACAAGTATCACTTGAATAATATTGTTTGTGGTAACAAAAGGTTTAAATGGATTCCAGTTTCATGATTTTCTGTAGCATTTGGGAAAAAAAAGAGGAAAGCAAATTTAATTTAATAAATTTTCAAGAAGGCAGAAAAGCTCAAAGCTTTAGGCTCAGGTTCAATGCTAAAGGCTCAAAGCTGTAAAAAATGTGTTGAGCTTTAATTATTTTTTCAGCTTAAGAATGCTGTGGTACAATTTAGTCTGTTTTTAAATCCTATTTACCTAGGAATTATGAATAGGCTATCCAAACTAACTATAATATGTAATTTATATATATAAATTGTATTAATTTCTCTGTGCTCTGAGGCCATTTTATTTCCTTATTTAGTTGTTCATGACTGATGATTTATGAAGCAGGATGATTTAAGCAGCCAAGTCTTAATTCTCCATGGTAAATGGAGACTAAGGTGTACTGTAGCTAATAAGAAAAAACAGGTGCAATAATACAGCTGTAGTTAGAAAGCATTTGGATGTGCAAAACATGTACATTGTGTTTTTATTATCAGTCAAGGTTTGTGAGCTCTACCGTAGCACCAGTCCAGAACTGACCCTTTGGAGAGTGTCAGCCCCATTTTCCTGGCATTCCATTTCAGGGGGTGTTCATTGGCATTTCCACAGCTTGTGTTTAACTGGGCTAATAAATCCTCAAGAATCAGGGTTCCTGTGACTTTGAGGTGACCTTACATGGTGCTCACTCAAGTCCATCATGGTTTATTAATCCAGGTATTGACTGGCAGAGCCTCTTCTGTATCATCATGCCCTGAAGCAACAGAACTGCTGTGCATATCCTGCATTTAAGCTCATAAATTCTGCTGGAACCTGAGCTGACTTTTAATTCTGTTGCAGATGCATATACAACCTGCGTAAACAGCTCATGGGTTTGCAAATTTGAGTTTTTATATCAAAGTCTCAGGTGTATAATTCATCTCCTTTCTAGAGTGGAGTGTTACACCCCTCCCTGCCTTGGTTTCTTGTCTTCTTGCTGGAGCATTCTGGGAAAGAGCAGGTTGTGCAGCCCGAGACACACTGGGTAGGTTGCTTCACCAAAAGAGGTTTGTGAGAGGAGGAGGTCGAGCTCAGAAATAGTGCTTGCTTCTTCCCTCAAGAAAGGGCGGGGAGAACACCTTGTCCTTCAGATTATTTTCAGAATTCAGACAAGGCTGCATTCAGCCTGAGAGTCATGCATTGTCGTGTTAAGAAATAGTTTTAATTTTTGTTGTGCAGACAGGAAAGCTGCTCTGAAAGGTCTGTGTAATGGGTCAGGGCCTTCTTTAACTCAGATGACTGATGTGTCACGTTTTATATTTCCATGTACCCTATCATGTCAATGATGTTCTTTATCCTTGACAGGCATTTAACTTGAGAAGAAAAGAAATGTGGGTTTCTTTTAACAAAAGAACCCTGCTAACACTTTCTTACAGTGCTCTTGCAAAGCTATTTTGCAGAGAGGATGCGAATTACTATCAGTTGTTTTACTAATGTGGACTTTTAAAATACAGTTCTGGATATATGTTTCAATAATTTCATATATATGCAAGCTTATTGAACTTTTGTGCTCTTGCACTTTAGAGTAAGAAAAATGGGCAGAATTTATAAAGGTTTGTTCTTTGTCTAAAGTATTATCATTTCAGATTTGGACACCCATGAAAGAAATCTGAACAAATTTGAGTCAAACCTTTTAGCACCTGAAAAACGTTCATTCTGTTTAAAAGGGGTTTATATGCAAGTACTTAAACAATCTTTGCTCTCTCTAGCAGGAGGAGTAATCCATTATTCACAGCTGGGTACTAAAAGGCTTTGTATAACCATGTCAGCTCCTCAGAATGCCCTGTGACAATGAAGGAAATTGTTGTGCTTTACAGTGTGATTCTTGCTGTTGGCATCACATGAAATTTCAGAGGCAGTGGGAAACTCTCCCAAAAGTTAGGTAAAAAGCCATGCAGGTGTACTGCTTGCAAGTCCAGTCTCCTACTTTGATACAATTTCCAAGTTCACAGATTTTTTAGTTGATCAAACTGTTTCTAACTCAACTTTCACTAGGTATGAATTTTAGGTATTTTTTTGCTTATCACCAGATAATACAGAAGGGAAATCAAATATTATTTGCCTATTGCTTGGGTGAGATTAAAGAAGAAAACTCTTCCTCTGTATTGGTGAAGAGAAATTGTCCTTTAAATAACATGAAAAGTGTGTGAATATTATGAAAGCAAATATTTCTCTGATGACTTGTAATTGTGCTAGGACTCAATTAATAGTCAGAGTTGTCACTGGATTGGTTCTTTATGGGGATATGTTACCTCTGTCAGTTTAATCTGTTTTACAAAGGAAAGCATAAGTGACAGTTTGTAAAGATTTGTGGTGTTTTCAGCCTGTTGTAAGATCAGAGACAAGTCAGGGAAGTTAAAACTTTATTCCTTGAGCTGTGACCTCAATGTTGCTAGAAGCAGGTTTGAGCTCAGTTGCACTGCTTACATCATTAACATCTGATTTCTGTGGAATGAAAGGGGGGAGGATGTTTTAAGAGCATTAGTTTCAGAGGCTTGGAGGAGTATTGCAACTGCACAAGCAGAACAGGGACAATGTACTTCTTAAAAGCATTACAAACTGGGTATGCAGAAGTACTTTATGGATATTTGGCAAGTAGCAGCAAGTCTAGTTAAAACTTTGTTGGTTTGTTGGTGTGGAATCCTGAAAGTGTTGCTAAAAAATTCATTCTGTAGTGAATTTTTTTAATGGCTGAACTAAGATGCATGCACACCAGTTTTACAAAACTTGCTTTATAACATGTCAGCTAAAAAAGAAAATAAAAAAAAATTCTATGACTTTTGGTAATAATTGCAAAGAGAAGCATGTGCAGAAGTGGAACAAACCGAAATTAAATTTTCTTATATCCTGGATTATTGCTGCTTGAGAAGAATTTTCTGGTTCCTGACATTATTCTGTCACTGAACCAGAAAACAAGTTTTGCTAAGGTAGTTGTTCTCCAGCGTTCAGACATCATTCCACTACAGGATTTCCAAGAAGAACAGAATTGGCATCATTCTTACATTTGCTGGGTTGTTGTCTGTTACTCAGGGCTCACTGTAGGTGCTGTTTGTGCTGAGTTCCATGTGCTGTGCAGGGACTTTCAGAATTCAGCTGTCCCTTACAGCAGCATTTACTGCAGCTTGTACTATTTTACCTGAGGAAAACTGTAAATTAACCTGAGCTGTTTGCCAGCTAAAACACTGTCAGTCAGTGAGCTCTGTGGCACTGTGGAGTTGGAGTAATTTTTAGATGCTGCTGTTGTTTGGTTTGTCTAGACTTGGGCAAAGTAGATGATTTCCTTTCTAGCATTAGTGTGCAACTGGTTTGGTATTGGCTGTGCAGAGCCCAGCAGTTCAAGACCATAGAAACTGTGATCAAAGCAAACAAGTACATTTTGTCTGTATGAGAAGCATCTTAGGCAGTTTAGGCAGTCAGTTCCCTTTTTGGGTGCCTTTGGGCTGTTCCTGACTATTAGTATTCAGCAGCAGGAGCAGTGTAATGGATTATTTAACCCTTCCTTGAGTAGGAGTTACAGACAGTTTGTCTAGACTAGCTGAATATGTTATGAAGAGATTTTCTTTGTATTTAAAAATACTAGAGTTTTTCCCGTAGAACTGAGATAAGTTTTTTAATATCAAAAAGTGAATTTGCCTGTCATTACATTTAGGTAAAGGCTAAGTCACATAAGAAAAGACATTTCAAACAAAGAAAACCCAAAAACCTTCAAGTGTTAGAATGATCAGCAAGAGAAATCACTTAATTTTTCAGAATCAGCTAACATCCTCTTCTTGATAATGTTCCATTGCCTCCAAGGGCACTTACTTGATTTAATGTCATTACATTTTAGTGCATGAGTACTAAACACTCACTTAAAGGACTGCAGTGTCTATAACCTTTAGTTAACCTGATCATCCTAAGTGAATTCCGGCCAAAAGATGTCAATGCTTGGCGTAAGAATGTTGTGCCAATCTAAGCATAACATTGGTAATAATGCTTTTAGCACATTCTGAGATAATACATTGCCTCTGCTGCCATGGCCAAAGGCTGGAGAGAAACCCTGAGCACACACATACATAGACACACACCTGCAGCAAAAAGAACCCACCAGAAATGAAAAAATGTACAAAAAATGAAATAAAGAACTTCACTCTGGGTGATTAACCTTTAAAAAAGGAGAAATTCAAGTGATTTAAACTGAACTACTTGCAGGTTTTAGCTTTCTAAAGCTTTTTGCAAGACTTCATAGCAATAAACACAGACTGCATTATAGCCTGTGGATTAAACTGAGAACTTCTAGTTTATGAGAGCAAACTAAATGTATTCTAATTGTGTTACACAACCCTCAGTGTGTGCAGTGTAGTAGGATACTGGTGTGTGACCATCAGCTCCAAAGGGGCTGGTTAGAAGAAGAGCAGAGATGGGTCTTGCACAGAATCTGGATAAAAAGGCGCTTGGCACTCGATGTATCTTAATTACTTCAGAGTGGCATCTTCTCTTTGTTCTTAGGCCTGAACTGCACTCGTGGTTAGTCAGATCAAGGGCTACAGAAGTGGCCAAACACAAAGCTCTCTGTGGCTGAATCAGTGCAGGCTCCCTTTGTGTTCAGCTGCTGACTCTGAACAGATCAAAGCCGGAGCTGCGTTGCCACCTAGTGAGAAATCTGCAGGGACACATGTCCAAGCAGGACACTACAGAGGGAGAAAAGAAACATCACCTGACTCACAAGTTAATGTCTTCGTTTTCATTTGAGGTGCAGTTAAACATATGAAAACATAAAACTAAGGCAAGTTAGCACTTCCTGATAATATTGTGAAATCTGGTTTTCAGGCTTCTTGACTCTTCAGGAGAAGAGTCAATGTACAGACTGTTGAGATTTGACACGTTGTCACATGTTTTTTGCTGCTGTAATCTGGCCATTCGTTTCTATTGCCAGGCTGTCAACACTGTCGTGCTCAAAGGTGTTTGTGCAGGTTCCCAGAAGTCACCAGGACCAATCTGGTGGAAAAACAGCTCCACCAGGGAGCTCCACCAAGGGAAGAGGGAAAAGCATAAAGGGAAAAATGGTGCAGGAGGGGAGAAGCAGCTGACATAAAAGGGAACAATTGCTGCATTTAATGGGGCTGCTACTTTAAAGTGTTAGTTTTCACGACAAGAAAGCACAATCAGTGTAACTTTATGAAATCACAGCTTTCCAATTATTTCAGTGAAGTCCACTGTGACCATACAGCTGAGAATTTTCCTAGTTCAGTGCTCCAGCCAGTGTGTAGAGTTGTTTTATTAAATACACACCTTATGGCTAATTGTTTCTCTGTTTTATTTTTGTTTGTTTTCAAAAGAAATTTCACGGCATCCTCTTGACAGATCTGCTGCTGCACTTCCTTCTTTTAAGGAACTCATTGTATCACAGAGAGTTTAAAATTGTGGTTTGCAGTGTAAAAACCTGTGGTCTCTGGTACTTGGGAAGGTGTTGGATTTCAGGCTTTAACACAGTGCTGGGAAACAGGTAGGAACATGGAATTTAATAAATGTGGTTATCAGTAGTGAACCTGCTTTCATAACTTGATTGATCACAACTTGTGAGTCAGTGACTATTTTCAATTTCCTTTCATTAATTATTGAAAACAGTTCAACATTAGAAGTGTTTCAGATTTTACAGCATGGGTTGCAAAATATCTTCAGCAACAATTCCATTTATATTTGGAAGGCCAACCTCATGACAGAGAGGACCCTTCTTACTCCTTTTTTAGTTAATTTATGGAGTTTGTAACCCTGCTTCTGATTAATATATTCATTTGTTTGTGAAGCACTTCAGAAACTGCTACTTTGCTGTAGAGAAAAGACAGACTGTGCATATAATTAACTAAAAAACAATAGCAACCCAGAAAGCATTGCTTTCACATTCTTATGTTTCCTCTTTCCCTTTTCTGCTACCTCTGAACCTGGTGTTGAGTACTCACCAAGAAGACATAGAATGTGGAAAGTCTTAGATGAAAGATATCTAATCTTTGTTCTTCCTTGAAAAATGTTAGATTTTTTTTTTTCCAGTGTGGTGGGTGCTTTGTAAAAAGTTGCTAAGAATTACCATTTAATTAAATTAAATGGGTTTAGATTATCTACAGTAGGCAGCTGTTAAATACTCTTGGGCATTCTTAAACATTTTTATTAGTTCAAGTTGATTCATTTCCTAAAATACACCATCTTATTTATGAAACATTGCTTATTTGCATGTCAGTAAAAATGAGGAAGTGAATAAAAGAAGAGAGAGTTGTTTTCATGGACAAAATCATGCAAACCATCTTACACTGTCAGTCAGATACTTGATTCTGGACAAGCCTTGTGGATGTATCAGAAGTTGAGAGAAAAGTGGTATTTTTTCACACCCAGTTTCATGTTCATCATAGCTGATAGAGTATAAATTGAGGAAGGAAAATTGCCTTTTAAGTCTCCCAAGACACCTAGCTCCAGCTAAATGTGTTTATATTCATGTCCAAACACTGAGAAAGAATAGAGTGGCAAGTGAAAGTTACTCAGAACTTGGTGAACATCTACAAAGTCTAATTCCACAAAATGAAGATTTCCATAGGTTTCTCCATGGAGGTCTCAGAAGGGGAAATACTAGCTGTAACTGCATTTTGTTGTTCTTGTTCCATGCCAGCATTTTGTTTCCAAACAAAAGATTCTGACGGGAGATGGCTTCTCTCACATTGCCACTGTACTTGTTGATTCCCATGGCATTTTTATCAAGGGCCACTCACAGCTACATGCATTTATCTTTTCATGGTGCATGTTTCAGGCATGTTTGCTAAGGTGTAGATGGATTATGCAATAAAGATTTGGTGACTTTCAGGGAAAGGTATACTTGCTTTTTGTAACATCATAAGCAGCTTTAGAGGCTGCTGTTCCCAGCCTTTCTGTCTCCTTCCATATTCCTTCTTTTTCTTTTGAGTCAAGTTCTGTAATTGAGGTTGCTCATGAGCCATTTCCCGTGCTAAAACTGCAAAACAGTGGAGCCAGTGGAGCCAAAAATAAATTTATACTTTTCTTAACTGAGTTAGCACTGAAACAGTTTTGGTGTGTGGTGTGACAAGCTGCAGGCTGCTGGAGCAGAGGGCAAGAATGTGTGTGGGATGAAGGGGGAAACAGCCAGCAGTTAAATCAGCTTGGCTAACCCAGAGCCTCAGCCACCCCAAAATGAGTGGGAGGAGAGGCAGGAAATCTTTTAGTGCTTGTTGAGGCAACGAGTCATTAACTGGTCGGATGTGTCTGTGCGATGAAAGTTGCTCACATATCCCAGAAAGACAGGAAGTGCTGTTTTAATTAAGGGAAAAGGGAATACTCTCTCGTGGAAGGAAAAAAAAAATACTTAAAAAGAACAAATCTTTGGGGCAGAAACATTGCTGTGTTTCTGTAGGATAGGAGTTTCACTGCCAGTGTCAATACAGGATGTTCCCACCTCCAGCTCCTTGTTCCTGTTGCAGTGTGTTGGCTGCACTGAGAGCTTTTATGACTTCCCTGATGTATTATTAGAATAATAAAGCCTAGAAGTAATTTATACAGAGCAGCAAGAATGGGCAAGGAGAGGAGATAGGGAAATTTCCCTGGAAGTTCACCAGTTTTGGAAGTGTGACCTCAGGTAGGGTGTGATGGGTTAAACTGGAATCGGGTGTTGAGCAGGATGTTCCACGGGGCTGCTGCAGGATAATTTGAAGCAGAGGTGTGTAGTGTCTACAGCAGAAAGGGAATTAGATCTGGATTAAATATAAGTAGCAATTTTTTGATAATGGGAGGGTGCAGGGACAGCTTTTGTGGGAAGAGGCTTGGGGCTGTGGGTTCCCAGACAGCTCCAGTGGGCCAAAGCTGAACCCATCAGCCTTATGTGTGGTGCTTCATTGAAAATGCATTTAAGGATGGGTAGGAAACACTGGAGCAAAGTGTAGGGAGTGCGGAACAAAAAGAGGGCACAGCAAAGTCAGGGAAGGAGGAGATTTACCATGGCAGAGCAGATGGAGGAGGAGGAGAGGAACCTCTGCAGTGTGCTGAGCATGGCCCTCACCCCTGCACCCCTCACAGCTGGGGCTGCAGTGAAGCAGTGGAGTTAAGCCCATGAAAGGGGGGAGGAAATTTCTTGGTTTCATGTTTATCTTCTTGATTCCCTCTACCCAAATCAATAAGTACTCGTTTTAATTGGCAAAAAAATAAGTTAATTTCCTCAAGGCTGCTAGGCTGAAAATAGTAGCTGATAAACAATCTCCCTGTCAAAAAAAAAAAAAAAAGCATGAGTTTTTTTGTTCTTGTTACTTGTATTTTCTACCCCTGCCTGTCTGAGCGGGAGCCTGAGTGGGAGTTTAATATCTAGCAAAGGAGAATACTCCACAGAACAAAACCCAGTGTGTGTAGGGTGAAACTGCTGGGTCTGAGATCTCAGTGTCTCCCTTGTCTGTGCTTCAGGCTGTGCATCAGGCACATTTCCAAGGCACACAATTCAGTTCAGCTGTTTCTGGAAAAATTCCATTTGGGTGGTCAGGAGCTTCTCCATGATGCTCACCAAAGGGTGATTGGTGAGAATGGCATAACGAAGTGAACAAAGCGTATTGATTACCCTTTAAAACTTAGTACTGTCACTTCTATTTAAATTACATATAATCATATCTTGGTGTACAAAACACATAGAAGCATTTTAAGCAAGAAGCTTACTGATGCAGATACTTCCTTTCAAAATACTGTCATACCCAAGCTGTGGCTGGAAAACTAATCCTTTAAGGGACTGAACCTGGAAAATCAGAATGGTGTATGTATAAAAATTAATTGTGTATACATAAAAATGACATGTGTCTTCTATCTTGCTAAGAAACTTGGAGCTGTCTGTCCCAAAAAAAGATGGGGCTGCTACAGTCTGTGCATGTCACTTTTAAAATAACAAAATGGTGCTATCATGTAGGCTGCTAGAGATCATCTAATTCTTCCATGAACATACTTTGAAAATATGTTCAATATTTGAGATGTTTTAGAACCTTGGTTATCAGATTTTGAAAGGAAATTAGGCATTTGCCAGAATTGTTAGAGATGTGTAGGATATTAGGTTGTTAATTCCCATGGGAATTTTAAGTGATACTCATGTTTTATGTTTTCTATCAAAGATATATATCTTTCTGTGCAATTACATAGAGCAGTTAACTTTTTTTGTGCTTCCAGCAATTCACTTTCAGTGTTGCTGTCCACACACGAGGCTGCATTTTCTCTGTGTGGTGATTATGGCTGAGAATTCCCTTTTCCATCTTTGAACATTTTTCTGTTACTGTAGTCTGAACTTTCCTGCCATTTTAACAACTTTGATGCCTCTCTAAATATTTAGCCAGGTCTAAAATGGTAACTTTGACATGTCTCCAGTTGCTAAAAAAAACCTCAAAGTTTTGTAAACAGACTGAAATTCTGGAACATTTACTGGTAACAGTTGTGTAAAAGGATAGCTTGTAAATGCTTTTCAGATTATGATGGAAAGTATGAGCCTGTGTGGAACACAAGTCTTTTTCCCTGTTCCTGGTTGTGGGACAATACCTTTCATGCAGCTGGCAGTGAAACTTCTAAAGCTTGTGCTTTTAAAACTTGCAGTTCTATTTATTATTACTGTTGTCAATTATGTTTAATTTTGAAAAAAATGCTGACAGGGAAGGCTTAAAGAATGAACCAGAAAGTAATTTCTTCAGCCATATCAAGAAGAGAAAAATGAATAGATGAAGGGTTCAGAAGGGATTCAAATGAAGTTAAATAGTCCAGCCAGTAAAGGATGAGTTTGGTTTAGATTCCACGACCTTGTCTTGCCTCAGGGGTTATGTTCCTCCAGCTGAATTTTGTTTACTAGTGAAGGAGACTGCTGTAAATATGGGGCATATGACCCACATTGGTAAATGACACATCACCTCTTAAAGGCAGCTTACTCCACTGGCAGATTCTAGAGTTGTCTTGAATCTTTTGTAGGTGTCTGGAATATGAAAGGCTAATTTGAATATGGGATGTGTGTCTGGGACCTTTATTACTACACATGTCTCAAATACTCAGCAGAGGTTTAGAAAACTTAACAGAAGGTAGCAAATTGTTCATACAATGTTTTATGCTGAATGATAACACAGATAATAATACGATAATAATGGGATTTTTCTCAGGAAATCCTCAATCACCTGCTGCAACCAAACATCTGTTTGGGTTTGTATTGCATTTAAAATTGGAATGGTGTCTGTGGGTACTTGGGATTTTATTTACCTCTTGAACCTGCAGAGGTAAAATTTCATTCGGTCTGGAAAAAACATTTGATAAAGGACTGAGTAGATGCTGATGTAATTTTTTTCAAGTGAAAACAGTGAAACGTATGTGTCATCTCTGCCTTTCGTCCTCCTCCCCTTTCCTTTTTACTGGTCTTAAGCATGACTTATTTTGACCCTTGGGTCACGGTCCAAATGTACTTCAGAATCCATCATCTCTTTCCTGCCCTGTGGCTTTGTTGAATCAGTGTGGTATGTACTTGTCTCTCTCTTTATACCTTATTTTCTTTTTCTTAATAGGCCTACTGTTGAACAAGTCCCTGCTGTGTTTAAAATAGGACTTTGTTCTGCTCTTAGCCCCAAGACCCCTTAGTCATAAAAGTCCTTGTTCTGTAACTTCTGTTCATTTGTTTTCCTGTTTGGAGATTTTATTTTCCGCTTTGTTTCTCCCTCCTCTTGTGCTGGTGCTCAGTCTGTGAGCAATTGTTGAACTCATCCAATATTACACAGAGGAATGAGGGAAATGGCACTGTATACTTTCTTCCTTTCAGTTCTAATTCCTTTCAAATAAAGCCCACAAAATATTAATAAAGGGAGCAGCCAAAATAAACTATTTTGAACACAATTTTTGCCTGTAAATAAAGCAGAATTTTCCTGTAATTTCCTGTTGGATATTTTTACTTGACTTTCCATCTGAAATAGATATTGGATGCCACCAATACTTATCCAATACCATTTGATAAGTGTGGTGGCATTAAAGTTGTTATAAAGCAAGAGACAAAAGAAAAGCTGCCTGTTTTCTGAAGATCATAGTCATTCACAGAATCACAGTTTTTCTTTCTCTTACACTGCTCCTCCTCTGTGTGCTCATCACTGATCCTGGTTAGGAAGGACTGGATGTGTACTTGAGTGAACCTCTCTGCCTGGAAAGGGATGGGGAACCATTTAGTGTCAAATCATTGCCTATTATGATGGAAGGGAAAGCTACAGTGTGGCTTTAGTTGTAATTCTGCATTAAGGTGGTGTAAGAACTGATAATGTATTTTCCATAGTGAAAGACATGCTGCTATTTTCTTAGGTTGTAGAATTTCATCTGCATAAATAGATGGACAAATAAAGGCCAAATTTTACATTAATTTATCAAAATTTGTCTGCATCACTGAATGATATTTCTGTTCGCAGTTCTGCTTGCACTTCCTAAGGTGCCATTACATGATGGTTTCTAAAGGATTGCTCTGTCATTTTGCTTTTAGATTGTATTTGCAAGGTTGTGAGGGAGGGGAAATGTAATGCAAGCATAATATGAAAGTTCTGGTAACAAAATTTGCATTTTGTGAATCTGAACATCTTTCTTGGATTGAAATTCAGTCATTTCCAAACTCTCAGCTTTTCATCTGAATTTATAGATGGTTGAAAGATCCAGAGTCTAGCATAAATCTGAGTTACCTGTTAAATGCTTCACATAAAAGAATGTTCATCTTGGCGCTTGCATATTTCAGTATAATTGATTCATGTGAAGAATGTAGGAGGGCACATGTAAAAATAGTGCATTTTAAATTTCTTTCTAGTGGAGCCCAATTATATGGTAAATATTCTCATATTTTTATTTCTCCATAAAGGCATGTGTAGGTCATTCTTGAGCAATGATCAATTGTATGGAAAGAGAATAGAAAATTTCTGCTTCAGAATTCAGACTGATGTTTTCCTCACTTACCAAATTATCATCAAAGCTATTCATTCAAGATTTTATCTAGAAATATCTTTCTAGAGTACAAGTAGATAAGTTAAAAGAAAAAAAAAGTTTAAGGATGATTAAATAATAAAAATACAAATAGTTTCAACAAAGAAGAAAGAAAATTAATTCAGTGTAGTCTGATTTTTTTTGCATTTCTTTATCTGCAGAAAGATTGATTTGTGATCAGAAAAGGAGTGTTGTTTAAAACAAAATTTCTCAAGCTTTGAGATATTTTAGAGTGGTTTCTGCTCTTCTTTTAGTTGCAGCTCTTTCCTGCTTTATTCACTCTTCTCTAGAGCAGAGATGCAAACTAATATATGCTTATTAAAATTTATGTTAGTGTCATTTCATATAATGTGACTTTAAAATAAATAGTATTAAAGAAGTAAACTGCAAGAAATTTAAGCATAAGAAAAATACTTCTTTGCTTATGAGGATGATCAGGAACTGGTGTGAGTTTTCTGGGCAGGTTGTGGAGTTTCCACACCTGGACATGTTCAGAGCTCAGCTGGGTGTGGGCCTGCACAATCTGCTCCAGTTCACCTTGCTTTGAGCAGAGGATTTAGAGTAGGCACCTCCAGTTATTAATCATTCTCTAGTGTGGTGAAAGTCTTGTCTTCTGCATTTGGAGGTGATTCTGCAGTGTTGTTAAATATTTAGGATGAAAATCTCAGTGTAGTTTGCAGCTGTACGTTAAAGGAACTTACTTCTGTAGAGTTCTTCAGGCTATGACCAAGGAGATCTATTAGTATGTGAATTCAAGAATCTGTTAAGTTTTGAGAGATATGTGTGTATTTGAATTAAGCATAATTAAATATAATCTTCTCAGTGTTCTTTGTAAAGATTAATGAATTTATTAGAAAGTTCAAATGTTTATGTCTTTCCAAACATTGTGTTCTAAACAGCTTGAATGTATAGCTAATCTGCAACTACCTTCTTATCTTCCACAGATCTGAAGAGAGAAGCCAGTATTTGTCACATGCTGAAGCATCCTCACATTGTTGAACTGTTGGAGACATACAGCTCAGATGGAATGCTTTATATGGTCTTTGAGTTGTAAGTTTCTCTCCTTGATTCTACCTTTCTGTGTTGTCATTTGCTAAATAAAATCCTAAAAGAATGTCTGCTCACACCTGTAGGTTTTGTAGCTCAGAGGTCTTGAGTGCTTTGAAAATAGTTATTTCTGGCAAGTCCAGGTTGTCCCAAATAAAAAAAGAAAGTTGTCCCCCTGTCTAAGTGGTGAACACCAGGGCTTTCTAAAGACAGGCATAACCTTTTTTGATGGCTTCAGGCTAAGAGGACAAGTTGAAAATCTGCTGGTAGATCTTTGTCATCTTTGGGTAACTTGGGGGTATTTTGTTGCAGCTGTAAAATTTTCTTTATTTTTTCCATGCTGTTGTTTCTTTAGCACTGCTTTTCCATTATTAGATAAGAAAGCAAGATTATTAGTCTATTTAAGTATTCCTCTAAATCAATATACCTGTTCACAATATATGAAAAGAGGCTTTTGTCTAAAACATTTGTTTTGGAAATTTGAATGCAAGAGTTCAGTTGTAAGAGGGAACAAAACAAAACTTTTCAGCAATGGACATGTATTTTTATTCAACATCAAGAAACAAAGAAGGGGGCAGCCCCAAAATTACCACATTCTTTCTTTGAGAGAAAATTATTAGTTCTTCCTGAGTTAGGTTTTATCTGAATGGGAAGGATAGAACCAGACATGTGAAATTATCTTTTGTGCATATTCTTTCTTTGATCTTCTCTTCCTACCAGCTCTTCTTTTTATGCTCCCTAGATAATCATTCTTAGTCAGTCTGGGCATATGTATTTGTACCTCTTAAATTCCTCTGATCCTCCTCCATTATGTTTTCTGATGGATTTGAGCTGGTGATGTTGGAGTAACCACATCATACTGGCTTGTTAGGTAAAACTGCTTTGCCCACTAGAGCCAAGAATTTGATTTGAGATGTCCACATAAAAAATACCACATTTTGACATGTTTTACCATTTTGGTAGTAGAAAAGCCACAACAAAAACATTAGGTAAAGCAGAAAATTGTTGTTTGCAAGTCTTCTGTGTTTTTTAGATGAGTTTATAAACTTACAGTTTTGTGAAATAATTGTTTTGTGCTTTACATTTTGATTCAATACTGACTTTGCTTTTTATTTTGAAAATCCCAAAGCATGAACTAAGGGACTTTAATTACCCTATTATGAAATAATTATATATACCTTGGGTAGTCATACTCAGATAATTAACAAGATTTTGAAATGGAAAAAAAAGGGTTTGCTTCTATTTTTACCATGCTCATAGCTCAGAAATATGAGACAAAAGCAGTAATTATTTTTTAATGGCAACCCTATTATAATTTATGTTTGTATATATAAAAAGCAAGTCTGAACAATTAGAATTACTACACAAATACTGCACCTGACTTCAGGCCACATGAAAGAAGGAATTACAAAGCTAAATTATTTGAGGGATGATGATTGTTTATCATATGTATGTCCTTGTCTCCTTTGTACATAACAATCGTCAGTCTTTTGTAGCCCTGATAGAAAATGTGGCAGTGGGAACACCTGTGCTCAAAATGTGGGAGGGAATAAAAGAGCTGTGGCAGGATGTGTTGTTGTGCTGGAGGGGATGCTTTGGTAAAGTGATTCAGTAGCAGACTGGTGTTTGTGTGGAGTGAGACTGGGTCTGAGCAGTTAGGGGCACACTCTGTAACTGTGACCACAAAAACAAACTTGGAGTTGGCAGAAAAGCATCTCTGTACATGTAATTCATTTCCCCCCATACTGCTTTCTGTTCATTATGCTGTTATTGTAAGCAGCTCAACTGATTCACAGCAAATTTCTGTCTACAGCAATAAAATACATTTCATAGGGTCTGGTTACTCTGAGGTGACTGAAGGGGAAGACAACACAGATCTAGAGAGGAGACATAAACCCAGCTGTGATGGGTGATTTGTGGGCTGGCAGGTGATTTACATGAAAACCAAGGCAGGTCCAGCAGATGAAATGCATGGAATGACCAAACCTAAAACTTTGTGCCATCAATTCGTACGTAAATGATGCATCAGTTCACTGTGGTTTCATAGGCTGTGAGCTGCATGGGGCAGCTGCTAGGGGGAGGACCCTGAATCTTGCCAAACCTACTGATACAGGAAAAGTACAAGTGAAATAAGAAAATGTAGCATGTACCTGGTAGCAACTGGTTGAAGCACTCGGGAAAATGTACAATTTGTGCCCAATTTTGAAAGCTTTTGTGAAAATACACATTTTAAAAATCAAACCGTGATTCATTGAAGCACTGATGAACAGTAGCAATGAGGTTTAACACCCAAAAAACGAGCTCTGTTTTGAACCCCTTACTCATACACAAACTCAAGTGCTCTCTAGAATGGCCTATATCTCAGATTAATAGGCTGCACGGTGCTGCTGTAATAAACTGCAGTGAAGCAGGTGCTCATAAGAGACAAAGTGTATGTGTAGAATAAGAAGCAGACCCTATCCCAGGAGGTCTTATTGCTAAGGTGAAAATATTATTTTAAAAGTATTTATAAAAATAAACGCATTTGTAATGCATTGTTACTGCATTACCGATGAGAGAAGATCTGCCTGTGCAAAACGATTTCCCTCACAAACATCTCAGCTGCCCCCCAGAGGGACTCTTTACCCTGAAGGAAATGATCCCTTGGAGGCTCTGGAGACACCTTACAGCTGAGAAGGGCCAGTTCTACTCTCTGTAATAGAGTTGCAATTTTCTTTCCCATTCTTGGTGTTATTTGCTGGCAGCTGTATCGAATCATGGGGTCATTTAGGTTGGAAAAGACCCCATAAGATCATCGAGTCCAACCATTAACCCAGCAGTGCCAAGTCCACCACTAAACCACATCCCTGAACTTCACATCTACACATCTTTTAAATAACCCTGGGGATGATGGCTACACCATTAACCTGGGCATTCTGTTCTCATGCTTCACAACCCTCTCAGTGAAGAAATCTTTACTGCTATCCAATGTAAACCTCCCCTAGCACAAATTGAGGCCATTTCACCTTTTCTGATTGCTTTTGTTACCTGAAAGAACAAACCAACCCTGACCTGGCTACAACCCCTTTCAGGCATTTGTAGAGACTGATGAGGTCCCCCAAAAATCTCCTGGATTTATTTGGTATACAGATGTCACTTAATATACTCTATTGCTTATTACATTTTTCCCTATCAGTGAGAATACTTTGAGAAGGGTCACAGCTACTTGGAATATTTCTTAAAGAAAGCAAATACTCATTTTGAAGGGTCTGAAAACTAGATTTAAGACTTATGAGTACATTATTTTCAGTTTATCCTCAGTACATATGGAGTTGAGAGTATTTCCATGCTGAAGAGCTCAGATACAGGAGCAGTGAGTGCATTCCAAATGTCTTGCTGTCTGGTCATTTGCAGAATATTGTCTCACCACTGTACATAGGTGGGTTTGTTTTTCTTGGTGCATTCTAAGAGAGATTTGTATCTTGGGACATTAGAAGAAGTGATCTGTTAAGATTTAGCAGTTAGGATATATAAATAGCTTATTTAAATATAAATATAGTTGTATGCATATAGCTTTGCTGTTAAATGTAGCTAACATGTAAAAATGTTTCAGGTTTAAAATCTCAAATTCATAATAGCAGTAGTTAACAGAGTTGCAGTTGGCTTATTTGAGGTAAGTGAAGATGACAAGTATAGAAAAACTGTCCCATTGAAGGGGAAAATGCCATCATGCACACGCCTTGAACATGCATGGTACAAAACTCAGTAACTCAATTATGAGCAGCATGTCATCTCTGAATTTTTTATCTTATTTTTATTAAGTAATAATTTACTTCCCTAAATTTTAGCACTGTTTCTAAAGCTTTCTCATTCTTCATAAATAAATTAAGTTGTAGGCCACATCCTATTAGGTCTGCAAATTCACAGCTATCATACCCCAGTATGAAAACACAGATCTCTTATGCAGTGTGCTGTCTGTTCTTCAGTCACTGCTGGTGTCAGAGCAGATTTCTGTGTACATACATACATAAATATTTATATTTACTACTGTGTATGTATATATATATATTTAAAATACATTGGTCCTGGACAGTTCATGTCCCTTCCATGAGCTCCCTCTACTGGTGTCAGGGAATTCTCTCAGGTTACAACTGTTCTGATTTTTCCCAAATTTTTTTGCATCATCCAGTCGTACCTTCAGCATGAATATATTTGTATGTTTACTTCAGTGGATTTTAACTTATTTTTTTATTATTTTTGTGGTTTTCACATGCTTATGCTGATAGTTGCAAAGCCTTGAGACTTCCTGAACTTCCATTCTATCAGTATTCTAAAACTTTATTGCTCTTATATCATACAAGGCTTTCAGTTTCTGCAAAGTCATCTTGTAAGTGCTTGAGCTATTGATGAGTTTTTAGTCTGTTGGTTCACTGAATTTTCTGGGATTTCTTATAACTGAGGTTGACTCTGCCTTTTTTTCAGCCTCAGCTAGACAAAAGTCTCATGATTTTCAGGTAAAATTCAATATCATGTATTAAATATATTGTATCACACGGAGTGACACAAGCCCTCTTTACACATCAAAATCTACTCCTTAAAGAAAAGATTTTGTCTTGAAAAAAAAAGTGAATTGAAGTCAAGTGTTAAAATACACCTGACTCATATTTGTGCTTGGTAAGCCAATAGAGTTCATCTTAATGGAGTAAAACTTTCAAACATATTTGCCAAGAAGAAATTCAGACTGGCACTTACTGATACAAAATTTCAATGGGAAATGCTGGCATCTGTAAGTGGGATGTAGAAATACATGTTAAAGACCATGCTGATTATAAACACCTTGTAAAATAGAAAAGTTAATGTAAAAACATTACACTCCTCCCTCCGTGTCTCAGAAACTATTGATGCTGCTAAAAAGCTTCAGTGCCTCTGGATCTTTAATTTCACTGCCTTGTTACAAAGTACAGATAATTAGTCTTCTAAAGGGTTCTGCTGCTTCATGAGAATGACATATCCTTATTTTCGGTTGCTGATCATATATTTTGTACATTCTACATTTGAGAAAGGGTTGAGAGGTTGACATGAGGGATTTTTTCCAATGAGACCATGAATTCCAGGTTTATGCTACTCTCAGTGAACCTGCACCATAGCTGCTGTATGATCTCTGTGATATTCTCTGAGTGATACTTAGCCCTGTATGTGGACCTGGCGTCGGGAAAACTGCTGGGAAAAAAACCTACAGATGAATGCATATTGATGCAGTGAATAGCAGATGTGGTTTGGCAATATGGAGTTCTTTGCAATCTTCAGTGTGCTTTTCTTCTGGTCACCAGTCCCTTTTCTAGTTGTCAGTGCTCTATCCACATGACAGTGTATTTTGCATGAGGGAGACCTTTGGGATTTATTTGGGAATTAACGCTTCTGCACATGGCTTGTGACTCCCTGAGCAGAAGTTTGGCATTGCAGGTATGTAACAAAGCAGAAGTGATGATGGTATTCTCAATGGCTTACTGAAACAGCCCTGGGGATGTTGGCTGTTCAGATGCCCTGGAAATTCTGCCTTTTGGGGTTTTCCCCCCCTTGATTCTTTGTGAGTAAAAAGAAAAGGTGTGAAGGCTGAGAATGTAATGTTACATTCAATATTCTTGCAAGTGCTTTATTAAACATGAGTTATGTGATTTCTATTGTTCCTGTTAACTCTTGTTACTCCTTCTTGCCCCATCAGGCTGTGAACATTTTTAGATACCAATCTGCCTTAGGTCCTTTTAGGAGAGGGAAAAGGAGGGCAGCAGCAGGCTGCTTTCATTTTATAGAAATGGCAGCCTAATTTCAGACTAAGGTCTATGAATATATCTGCATCTAAAGTGTTATGCTGCTCATTGTGGGAAGTTAGGTGTTCAGAAAGATGAGGGAGTAGAGGAAAATGGTATCAAATTTCAGAGCTGGTGATACAGTTTGTGGACTGTCAGTGTTCTCAGGTGTCTGTGAGCTGTAAAATTGCCTCTTGGCTGCTTAATTATCCAGAGGAGAATGCCAACTGGCAAGAGTGCTGTATAGAATATTTTTTTAAGTCTTCATTTAAAATTCAAATTGAATAACATTTTTTTATCACTGCACTCATTAGTATAGAGTTGCACTTGTAATGCTTATAAGAACACACTTAACCTAATATCAGAAGCTAATTGTTAAATTGCAGTGTCCATTTTGCAGGGCATTGACTTTTCTTGCACACCTTGTTCAATGAGCAGTTTAAGCAATAAAGTAAATGTTTGGTATTGGTAATGCTTTAAGAGAACTGCTACATGACTGGAGGGACATAAAATGGTTAACCTGTGGCAAACCATTTTCTATTAGATTACCCATTAAATACTGTTTTAGTGAGTAATGCACTGTACTTGTAGCTAGAGTACTTTATATAAGATTTGTGTAAGGGAAATATATAGATTTTATTTAAGCATTTTTATGAAATTGATTATAGTTATCAGTTTTAAGCATTTTTGCCTCTTTTTACCCGCAGTATGGATGGAGCAGACCTGTGTTTTGAAATTGTGAAGAGAGCAGATGCTGGATTTGTCTACAGCGAGGCTGTAGCCAGGTATTTATTATAATTTTAATTAATCCCTCAGGATAAATAGAAAAGAATGGAATATACTGTTGTACAATCTGTTAGCTAAAAGTTGAAAGTTGGAGTACTATAAATAATTCTGTTTCCACACTCTAGATGTTTACTGCAATAATTAGCACAATCAAAGTAGAATTTTGGAGCATTTTGCCATTTACTAGTTACAGATTTGGATGAAATTACTGAGTAAAACTGTATTTCACATCCAATACCTAATTGGCTGTGTTTGCCTTTATGGATCTCTCATATGATGGCATTAAGTGACTTGCCTGACAGGGTGAGAATTTTACTGGTCTTTTTAGATGGAGTTGGTTTGGTTTTTTCTTTCTTATGTATCACTGTATTTATGGTCACTTCACCTTTTCACTTATGTGATTAACTAAGATGAAAGAATCTATAAGATTGCAAAAGGGTAATGAAACCCACTGTCCTAGTGGCTTGACAGTTGAGCCCAGAGCCTGCAGAATTCTTTCTTTGCTTTTCTCAACATTGTAGATTTTCTAGCATCACAGAAACCAGGTTGGACAGACATCAATGTCTGTATTTCAACCTGCTGCTCCAGGCAGGGTCTGCACAGTATCTGTGTCGTGTTGCTCAAGGCTTTGTCCAGTGGGGTCTAGAATACCTCCAAGGAGGGAGATTACACAGCCTTCTGAGCAGCTTGATCCAGTGCATTGTTACGTTCCTATGGAAAAAAACATTGCCTTTAACCAGCTGGAGCCTCCAGAGGACGAGGATTGCCTCTCCTAGCCCACAGGAATGCTCTGATGCAGCACAGGATGCTGTTGGATGTGTTGGCTCTGCTGTGGTCAGTGATCTGTTAGGGCATCCTGGGGACACAGTGGAGAAAGAGGTTGCTCTCCAGTCTGCATCAAGCAACCCAAGACCTTGGTGCAGTCCTTTTCCAGATAAATTAGGCACTGATACTCACTTTTTTCTTTCTTTTTTCTTTTGTGTTTTGTTGCTAAAAAAAAAGTGGAGGGTCCCTGACTTCCTTGTCATATCAAGCAGAATTATTGAACATTCGAAACCTTTACAAAAACCTGAAAAACACTGATTTTTCTTTTCTAATTTCCCTCAGCTTCAATCAGAATAATTCTCAAACTTTAGATTGTATTATTATAAGCATAAACTCCATTCTATTGAATTCTGTATGTTTGAGGTTAAATTGGTTGATTAATTTTATACAGTTAGACTCTTAAAACTTAGATTGTTAAATGTGTTTTTAGTAGTTTTTCCTGCAGGTTTGTCATGCATAATGTGTTTGTTTTTTCAGTCATTACATGAGACAGATACTGGAAGCTCTACGTTACTGTCATGATAATAATATAATTCACAGAGATGTGAAGGTAAGGGGGCTTAATTACTTTTTTTTTTCTCCACCATAATAATGCAAACTACTGAATTTCAATTTCTGTAGTTTAGAGAAGGGAGGAGCTATAGAAGAGGAATCTCTATTTGCTGAGTGTTTCTTTACTCTTACTGTGTCATGTAAGATTAAATCCCACCCTAATTCCATCAATACAGAACATTTAGGAGGTCTGTATTCACAAATTATGCATGCATTTGATTACAACTTGCTTTGAAAGTCAGTTTAATTTCTAGTTTTTGAATATTCATATGGAATCTGCTTGCATTTTTTTCTTGTTAGGAAAATGTGTATATAAATTAATTGCATAAATTAAACTAGAATTGGTAGTTTATTGGCATCAATTTGAAAGCATAATGACAGCCTTCATTCACACTAAGATTTCATAGAGATGCACACACTTAAATGCTACAGTATTAGTAATATTATCTACTTCTTGGAGATAGTCCAATAAACATTTATTATTATGAAAACTTCTTTAATATAAATAAGTTTGTGAGGAGAAATGCAGTGTTTAAGACCAGTGTGTGTACATATTGTTTTTGATCTGGTAAACTTTGTACTGTTTCTATGGATATTTATGGATGTAGTTTATCCCAAAGTACTTTAATGTAGCAGTCTGGGAGTTTTAACCCACTTGACTCTCTTCAATTTGAATATGCATATTTTTTGTTAATGTCATTGCCTTAAGAAGCTATTCCCACTGCTCCAAGAGTTTGGTTTCACCCAAAGAGAGTCAAGCACTGTAGGAATTAAGGAAAATTCTAGCAAGCTCTTATGGTGCAGTTTGAGAAGTGACTCTTGGATTTTAGTTAATAGAGAAGATTGAGAGAGTGTTTACTGTGTTCAAACTCCTGCAGGTGACCTGCGAGGGGAAAGAGTACAGACATTGAACTGGTGTTTTTTATAAGGAGTCGTTTGGTCTTCTGTATCCAGACATTACAGACTATTCCCAGCCTCCTACTCCTTCCTTTTAAAATCAAGGTTATTATGTAACACACTTTAAGTTTCATGTTTTAATAGTCATTTCTTAAAACAGATTCTAAAAATGGGCTCTTAATTGCTGGTAGAATATCTCATCTTGTTCTGTATTGATGATTCTAGGTACTTTCAATTGTTTGGTTTTGGTACCAAATGAATTTCAAAATTAACCTCACCTTGATGTTGCTGTGTCTTCATGAAACCTCCATCTGTCTTTCTTGGACCATATTCTTGAAAACAAAAACCAAGTTTTAGCTTCAAGGGCCTCTGAGGGAGGCCCATTTCACTAAGGGTAAAGTGGGAATTTATTTCAGTGCTTATCCTGCCTCTTAGAACCTCAGAATCACAGGGTTTTTTTTATATCCTTATAAATGAACCCGTTCAAATTACATGGGTTAGGAAAAATGTCTGAGGTATCAGTCTAAAGCAGTGTAAAGCAAGTTTTGTTTTGGCAAAAGCAGTGCAGAGCTGTAGGGCTTGGGAGTAGAACACATTAAACTAACTGCAGTATCCAGGCTCTAGATGTCACTGTAGACATTGTTTTGAAAGGAAGTAGACTAAATGACCTCTTTAGAAATTACGAATGGATGAAAGTGCTTTAATAAAATCTGTAAGGCTGATACAGTCAGGCTACATTTTTCTCCCTTTTAGACTTTCTGTGAATGTTATTTTGAAATGTGAAATGGCTTGGTTGTTTTCTGCTGCACAGGAAAATCAGCACCCTATCGCCCATGTAAGGTTTAGGTGTCTTTCAGCTGGTTTTGTACTCCCTTAGCTCCTGTCTGATTAGAAAGTTAGGCAGTTTAGGGTAGACAGAATTCAAGTTTGCTGTTGTCTGTTGCCAGAAACTTCACCTGACTTTTCCAAGTGACTCCAGTCTGGGACAAACTCCCTGTGCCCCACATTCACTTCTGATAACAGAATCAAAATGTGAAAGCCTTCACAAGATGACCTGTACTTGTCCTAATTGCTCTCACTGCTCTGTGAGACCAGGTGTTTCTTGATCCTGTGCACATCATTTGACCCCCTTCACCATTGCTTAAAGGCTTTATAATCAGTGACAATTGCACATTTGCTTCACCCTCAGTTAATGTGATCCTGCAGTGCTTGGCAGCTGGATATGGTAAGGAAAACAGAAGATGCAGGAAGGTAGAAAACTCAAGACAGCTGAGAATCAGAAATGCAAATGTCAAGAACTTTTTCCCTCACCACAATATTTGTTCCTGTTCAGCCAACCTACTGATAGAGGACTCAGCCATTCCTTTTATTCTGTCATAACCATGCTGTGTCAGGGATACCCAGTGGTGGCTGTTGAAAGTAGCAGCATTGAAAGGGAATCTTTTCCATTACCAAATGTTATTACAGAGCAGTTTGTGTACAGAGAAATCTTTATGTAAGAGAACAACAAAAGGGAAGGGGGAGAGATGTGGGTCTGAAATGAGATTCTTGTCTTTTCTTGTAAAACTCTTGCCTCAATTTGAGTACCATTTGTTACTGGCTTTTTTTTTGCAGAAACTTTCTCAGAATGGTTTTTATCAGTAAAACATCAAGAGGTTTTGCAATCTTTTGTGAGCCTCTATTGTTATGTAGAACTTTCCATAGTTGCAAAAACCCTGTTACAAAAATACCTTTTAATATAACGGATGTAAGAATAATTTAATCACATCAAGATCTTTAATTGCTGGGTTTTTTTCCTTAATTCATTCCAAGCACTCTAGCTTTGTTCTGATTTCCATGTAGTTTGAGTATCTGTATGTGTTACTGATTAGAAGACTGGTGTGCAGATGGGGTCAGAGTGAGCCTGTCAGCAAAATGCAGACTTCCAAAGTTTTCATTATGGCTTTATCTTAGTAGGTATGAATGCTTGTTTCTTATATGTGATAATCTAAATAGATAAGCCTGCTAAAGCAAAAATGCACGTATTCTGCCTTCTCTGTCATTAAGATTAATGAATGTTCAGTAGTTCTGTGACTGGGAGTCAAAACCAGGGAGTTTTTGCAAGGAATGGGACCAAGAATTATTCTCTGCACTGTGTGTCTTATACACATCTGAGTTGGTCCAGGTGACCTGAGACTTGATCTGTGGATAGATTTGCATGGTGATTTTTGCACTGTACAGAACTTAACCTGTGACACAAATTCTGAGAGTGCACTCAGTTACCACTTCTGTCTTTCATTGCCTGAGCTGCTTGTAGTTCAGCATTTCAGATTTTGCTGGTAGACTTCAATACTCTTACACTTCTGCTTTTAGGCATATCTAAAAATGAGTAAAAGTAGTATATATATGTTTATGTGTGTTTATGTAACTTTATACTGACTATTTAAAAGATAGCCAGAGTGGAATCTATTCTTTAAGACGATCTTCCTGTTTCAATCTTTGAATACCCAAAACAAGAAATCTGTTGCATGTTACTTTCCTTCCACTCTTTTCACTTTGAAACTTCTTTTACACTTTCTGGGGACATTCAGTAATAATTTTTTTTTTTGTATTTGCTAGAACTTACTAGATCCTTGAGATCCAGTATTAACGTCTTGGTGAGGATTTTGTTACATATTGAATTGTTGCAAAGTGATTAAGGCTGCAAAATCACTATCAGAGGTGCAGTTGAAGTGTCCTACCTGGCCACATTTTTTTCTGAGGAACACTTCCTCATTCAATGGACAAGAGACTACAAAAGCAAAACTTTCAGTACTTTTTCTCAGTGTTTCTTCAGGCAGTGCTCTTTTCCCCCTGTTTATTTTCACTCCTGTGCCTCTGCTTCCTGTCTCAAGGTCCCCATGCTTGTTTTGTCCAGCCTTTTTCCTATTGACCTGTTAGTATGTTCCAAAGCAGATTTTCTGAGAAGCATATTTATTCTGCTTGGCCTGTCTGGAGTTGAACATTTACAAACTTTCTGGTCACTAAGTTTATATGTTTCAGTCATTTGCTCACACAGTCAAAAAACTCATGTCTTCTGATCAATGAGCAGGCTTCCCATGCAGCACATTTGAATGGCTTAACCAAAAATTTGAGAGATACTTGTGGTCTCTAACCTGCTTTGCAAACCAGGTGCTGTGCCTATTTGCCTTATGATTTTGTGCTCACTGCAGTAGAAGTGAATTGTTTTATTGTTTTTATTAAACAATTCATGTGTCACCTGCTAACTTCTGATTTTGGCACCAGCATGTCTAAGCAATGCAAGAAGTTTGCCACATGAGCTGTGTTTTGCTGTAGTGTTTCTCTTACTCTCCCTCATGCCTTTAAATTTTGGGGGATTTTTCCTCCATTAACTTTTCTGTCAAATGCTAGACCAGTGCAGGACTCAATTTGTAGTTTCTCAAATTGCCTGTACTGCACAAAAGTTTTTTCACTATTTGAAGCAAGAAAAGCTTTGATGCATATAAGAACTTTACAGGACATCATCTTGGGCAGATTATCTAGGAAAAAAGTCGGGCATATGTCATGTTTTGGGGCTATTTAGAAGTGTTGGAGTGGGATCTTGCTCACAGTCTGTCACAAAGTTATATTTGATTAATAGTTCTCAAAGTTTCATTCATTTTCTTGCCTTTTTGATAAGCAATGGGGAACAAGTGATTATGACTAGGAAAGTGTAGAAGGAATGACTTCAGCCTATGGTGGCCTCAAAAACTGTGTTTAGAGAAGCAACCCCAGGCAGGCATTGTGCTGAGATAGCTGCAGCTACATTCCCTATGAAATGTACTTCAGGAAAGGACAGAAGTGGTTTGGTTTGAGTTTGTGTCTGTGCAAATTAGAAGAGCACTTTGGTAGTGCTCACCCAGACTTGCAGCTGATGATCTAAAACCATTCCTGCCAGCAGCACTTTGCCATCTGCAAAACTTGGACTGCTCAGTTCTGTCCTGCTGCAGTTACTTGGCCACTGGATGTGTAGCACAGTTATGGTTCAGCCATCCCAAGGAAAGTGTCTGTGCTTTGTTCAGTATTCTTGTAAAGGGAACCTGTGTCCAGAACACCTACTGATAACAAGAGAGACATGGGTCCTCAACTTCAGCCTAGATTTTGGCTTCTTCCTTGACTCTTTTAGGTAAAAGGAGCTGTCCATAGGTCAAATGTAAAATGTCTTTTGTATTACGTGGATGAATGGGTATTACACTGTTCACTGTACAAACTCCTTGGATTAGTTTGGGTAAACACATTGGATTTATTATGGCTAATGTTGGTGTAGCAAGTAAGATTATATGAAAAGAAAATACAGTATGTTACCATTTTATTTAAATATTTACCATTTTATATCAAAGCCTGCCTAAAGGTAGTTAGAATTTGTTTATTATTATTTACAGTCTATGAAAATCTTTCCATATGCCTTCCCATTTCAGTGAAAGTATCATCGTTACCTTTTTGATGTTCTGGTGTGGATTTTGTAAACAGGCCATAAAGACTTCTCTTAAATGTTTTATCCAACAGAAGGGTTATAACTGGATCTAAACTGCTTTTAGCAGCAGCAAGACAAGTAAGGAAATTTTTAATTTCCACTAGATAGTTTAACCTTGGACAGTCATTATCTGTAAGCAGTGCATAGAAAATTGGCCTAAAAATATGGTGTGGAAGAAAGCAGACAGTTAATATCATCTGGATGACAAGAATGTTTCTTTTCACTGTTCTGTAAATTAGATGTTTTTCTCCAATACAGGTATTTTTTTGTATTCTGCTCAGATGTCTGGTAAGAGAATAGTACGACCACAAAACGGTCATAAAAGACAGAAAGAAGCACACAGTGGCAAGGGAACCTGCAATCATTGCAGGACGTTCACCAGCTTCTACCCTGATGTTGTAGCACGTGGGGAACTCCGCAGGAGCCCTCTCCTGGACGTTGTACGTGATGGCTGTGACCGTTATGCACATCACAATCAGCCAGATAACCACGCACAAATATTTAGCGAATTTTGGCCGCCGGAACTTGTGCAGCAGGTGCCCGTGGAGGTTTCCTGGGAGAGCTGGGGACTGTTGTGTGCCGCTGTTCCTCTTCAGCGTGGCGTACTGGCTGAGGGCGATGGAGCACAGGATGGCGATGGTCACGTACATGCTGACGTGCATCACCAGCGTCCCCAGGTGATGGGCGATCCTGCACGCCACCGAGCCGTAGGGCCAGCGGTGCCCGTCCACAAAGTAGGCAGCCAGGAAGGGCATGGTGCTGCAAACCAGCAGATTTGCAGCCACGAGGTTGGCCAGGTAAATGTACTGTGTCCTTCGGGTGGGCGCTTTCCGTGAAAATATCCAGGCGGCCAGAATGTTTCCAAAGATTCCAGGGGGAAGGAGGCAGGAGTAGATGATGGGGAGAGCTACGGTGGTAGCTGGCGATGGCTGAAGACACGATGAATTGTTCATTTATGGCAGTGTTTCTTGAGTGCTCAGAGCTGAAACGCAATTTAAAAATTAATATTTCTGTAATGTGCATCTAACATCTCTTTGCTCTTATCTCAGCTGTTTCTTTGTCTCCCCAACTTTCCAGTGTTCCTTTGATGCTGTTACCTTAAGTTTACATGAAGTTACACTTTGGGCATTCTCTTCCACTGAAATTTCATGAAGAGAAGTTAAATCTCAAAGCTTTTATGTGCATAGAATCTAATGAAATAAATTGGGAAGCTGAAGGTTCAAGCTAAGGTCTGGTAATATCTTCTGTGATCTTGGTTTATTTCTCAGTCTTCTGAAACATCTGTAACCTAATTTGGAAACCACTTACAGACCATTTAAGATTAAATAAACAAATTAAGGGCAAAGAATTACTTTAATTCCAGAAATGCAGAAGAGTGTCTGTACCTCCATTTAACTACAAATTGGTCTGTATGCTGCAAGAATCTTGCTGTTTATTTATTCTCACTGTATTTATTCTGTGCTCATGTCTGTATATGGTGTTACTTTATCACAGCTTAAATGTCAGATGTACAACTCAGCAATACTTAGCAACTCAGTCTGTGATTTTTAGCATATAAAATGCTTGTTAAAAACTGCAGTACATTAATTTTTTCCAAGTTAGTTTTTCAGTCTTTTCTCAATTTCCAAACTGAAAATAAGAAATGAAAGGTCTGTGCAATGACTCTGTAAAAACTGACATTGCAGCTTACAAGCCTGTAATGGAGATTTGTTACTGCTGTATGCATACATATGCATACATGTTTTAGTGGAGTGTATCCTAGTTAGCTTTTTTTTTCATATCAAATCAAATGGAAAAAAATACGATTTCAAACACAGATTGATAATATTCTTGTTTAAAAAACTGTAAGCAAATGAACTCAGATGCTAAAGAGGATTCAGTGTAGGAATGATAAAAAGCCCAGACACCAAGCAAAAAAACTGTGCTGTATGTGGTGTTTGACAAACTTGCAAATTAACCTAACTTTCACAGCTCTTGCATTTTAGCCTACACTAAGTTCCATATGTATTGTTGAACTAAAACGTATTAAATTATTTTATTATAATGAGTTAAATGAATAAAGTTGCTGCTGAATTTACTCATTTTAGCAGTCTAATGAAAATTTTTGTATCATTGACCAAATTTCATCAGGTAAAAAAAAGAAGTTGTAATTTTAAGCTTACCTATACAAGCTGCAGGCACCTTCCTTTGCCGAGAGGAAATATTTCTGTCTGGTGTCTGTTTTATCTCCACTGCTGCAGTGAAAATGATGGCACTGGAATCTGGAGTACAGTTAAAAATTTATCTCTGACATAAGTAGGTTTACAGAGTGTACACTTTCCTTTTACAATGTCAGGAGGCAGGTAGGCATTTAAAGTTCAGAAAAGGTGATGTCTGTCCAAAAAAATTAAGTCAGGATCAGCTCCATTAAGGAAAAAAAAGAGATAGAATAGAAGAGCAGCTGTAACAGTCCTTAGGTACAGCACAGAAACACCTTGCAATCCTTTATATAGTGCTTCCCTCTTTGGAGGGGTGGAGGGGTTCTCTTTAGGACTGCCCACTTTCCATCCTGCTGCTATTTTATGCCTTAAAACTTGTCTTTTCAGTGAGATTTAACAGCTCTTGAGCATCATGAGCCATCACCAAGCTGTCTGTTCCCAAAGCCCCTGTGCAGTAGTGCTGTGTCTGTGTCTGTGCTTGCATGAATGACCAAATGGACACACCTCTTCTGTCTGCTCAGGTGTTGGGTTTTGTGGAAGCAATTTACAGCTGATGCATCCAAGGGTTCCGGCAGGGAAAATGGACTCAGTGTCCAAGAAGTGCATTTTACACAAATCAGCCAGAGTTACACACAGGACAGTTTCCTTCCTCCACAGCATAGGAATGATCACAGGTCAAACTCTGTTTAGCTCTGCAGAAGTTGAGACTTTTGGGTTTTCTGCTTTCTTGTACGTCTGTGGTTGTAAGATAAGGCTTTTCAACACCTATAAATAAGTTCCTTTATGAGAACAGAAGTCTGGTAAGGTTCTTGTTTTGCTGGTTTGGCTTTGTTTAAACATGGACTATGAGAATTCATCTCATGACCTGTTATCATTGTTCAGTCTCATTATTACTAATTTTTCTACTAAAATAATGGACATGTAAGCTGGCTTCCTATTCTGAATTCATAGCCAAACTCATTTGCAATTACATTTATGCTGTGGAATATTAGTAATTAGGCTGTAAAGCTGTAATTAGTTTTCATGTACTTTAATTCTAGTTCTTGTTAAATTTAATTATACCTTGTTTTCCGCTTTTGAATGTATAGTTATATTAAAAATCATTCTAACAGAGAGTATTTTGCATTTATTACATGTTTAATAGTTTCTTAATTAATGTTAGAATTCCTTGTTACTGTGGTTGGTGTTCCACTGAGGTTTAGATACAAGAATGCATATCCTGTAAAGTTACTGAGAGTGGTGTGAACAATTCCAGTTAGCAGGTTTTTTTAAATTACTATTATTATTTGGTTGGTTATTGACTGTTGCCTGTAATATTTATAATTTAATGATAATAACTCATGCTGTAAGAGATAACTGCTACATTTTTTTTCTACATTATTATATGATAATAGATTGTTGTAATGAATTAGAGTCTATTAGACTTTATTTTGTAATGGATTACTGAGAGCAATAGCAATGTAATGAGGTATTACAAGTTTTTAAAAATGCCACCTGTCCCAGGAATACAGTTACAATGGGTTCTAAGCTGTAGCAAGCACCTTCCTTATTCTTTTAGTAGTCTATTTCCATTCACCTAACTTAAAAATGGTGTTTTATCTAAAATGTATTTGAAGATACTCAAATAGAACACACATTTTTATATGCCATTCACCCTTAAGTTCTTCATAATTTTTTTTTATGTGCATCATTCACCTCAATGATTTATATTTTCTCTATTCTCAAACCATGTTCACTCTTAATTTATACATGTACTAGATTTTATATTGCCAATAAGGTAGCATATGTTGCATTTCATCATTATATGCAGACAGCTTGTTTTCTGGCCCTAAAAACACAAAACCCAGGAAATTCTCAGTGGTGAAATTCCTCGACTTCAACAAGGCTTTGACACTCTCTCTCACAGCCTGTTATGTGCTGTCAGAGCATCAAACTAAAGCTTCCATTTGTGAACTTCCAGTTCTGGAATAATGTGATTCTTACTTGTTTTTCAGTGACATAAGTTGCACTCCTCTTTTATGGTTTCATTGACCAGTGTTGTAAGGAAAGTGACGCCATTAAATGTTTCCATGTTGTGTTATCAAAATAATTGCTATTTATCTGCCCTCAGAAACACCAGTTTGCAAGTTAAAACCATAATTACTTATATTTTCAGTGCAAAAATGAAAGTTGATGTTGTGGTTTAACCCTGGTAGGCAGGTGAGCCCACACAGCCACTCACTCCCCCTCAGTGGGATGAGGAGGAGAATCAGAAGGGTAAAAGTGAGAAAACTTGTTTATGATTTTTACCTCTTCCCCCTCTTGTTCTTGTGACTGCTGTGCTGAAGAACAGACCTCCCTGTCTGGTGCTCCCTCCTGCTTTGTCTGACACACTCTGATCAAATCTGCTGGTATCTGGATGCCAAAGTATGTGGTTGTGGTTTTATCCCAGAAAGCACCTAAATCACTCACGTTCACTTACTTCTTCTGCAGTGGGCTGGGAGGGAGGATTGGTAGGGTAAAAGTGGAAATTCATGGTTTGTGATAAGGAGTTTAATAAGCTTAAAGAAAAAGATACAGGCAGAAACAAAAAAAAACAGTGATAGAAAACAACCCCATCTGACCAGTGCCCAGTGAGTTCCTGAGAAATGGCAGCATAGCCAAGCTTCCTTCTTGGCTTTTGTTGCTGAGCATGGCACCACGTGCTCTGGGATATCCCTGGGGTCAGCTGTCCCTGCTGTGTGTCCCCACCATGTCCTTGTGCACCCCCAGCCTCTCGCTGCTGGGGTGTCCTGACAGACATTGAGGTCCTGCTTCTTGTGCAGGTGCTGCTTAGCAATGGCTGAAGCTTCCCTGGGTTGGCAACACTGTTTTGATCACAAGCCCAAACCACAGCCCATATCGTGAAATCCATCCCAGCCAAAACCAGCACAGAACTGGTACATTTTGGTACACCAGTTGAAATTCAAGTATGTCTTACAGATTTGAGTACAGAGGAAAATTAGGTTTGTGCTGTTTTATGGGGATGTGTGTTGAGTTAGCCTTTAAATACAGAAAGCAAAATAAATAGAATCACCTTCATGTTAAAATTCACCTGAGGACTCAGGTAATTGGGAAGCACTGGGAAAAGGAGAAGTAAGACACACTATTTGAGTGACTTGATTCTATAGTCATTTTACATGTCACAGTGTGACTTGCAGCAGATCTCCCAAGATGTTTGTTCTTCAGTGGTATTTTTTGTAAGGCCTAGCATTTTATCCTCAAATTTCAGAAAACTGATTGCAGAAAAAATACGTAAGGATTAAATGTTTTTCTAAAAGAGTAAAGAAACCTGCTTTTGTTTCTTGGTCAGTAGTAATTGCTTCCTACATGGCAGTGCTGTCTAGTTTAAAATCCCTTTCTGAGCCAGTTGATACATCTGCCTTTAGCATCTTGAAGCTTGAACTTAACATCTTGAACTGATTTATACAGTTGTAGAAATCCAACAGTATTTTCTGATTGCTTTCTGTGGTAGTTTCTTTGTTCTGACTGCTACTCCTTTAATGCTGCACTTTGTCAAGATCATATGGTCATTCCTATTCCCCTCTTCTGTGCTATGCCTGTTCTTAGAGGTTTTTTTATAGACCTGGTCCCTTTCAGATTTTAATTTCTGGGCTGGAGAGTTGAGTTTAATGCAGTTCGGATTTTCAGTATCAAAACCTTGTACTACTATTTGATTCTCTAGAGAGATCTGAGGGAATTTTGGCAATACTGCCGTGTCCATGAATTACAAACCTTGTAAATGAAAATTCTGATCTAACACTTTTTTCAAAAGAATTTTAGAATTCACATTTTGTTCAAGCTGGTGTTGTTCATGCCTGTCCTCTCCTGAGTTTCCCAGCCCACACCCTCACCCCAACCTGCTGTTCACAGAATAACCAACTGCTCACAGAATAAGCATAGAAAAGAAAGAATGATGAGATAATACATACATCTTGTGAAATTGTGGTTTATAAACTCTGCTAGATGTACCAGAATTCATGTAACTACGTAGAACTACAGCATTACATAATAAAATTGCACTGTACAAATACAAAACCAAGAGAATAATTAATAAAATAGGATGACAAAATGATAGATAAAAGATCATGAAATGCAATTGCTGTGAGACTCAGAAATTATTGTACAAACACCTCCATTGTATGCTGAAATGTTCAAGAAAAAGGCAGTTACCATCATATCTTTAAGAAATTACATTTGTGGGAATCATTCTTTTGAAGATTAAGAAACAACTTAATATTACCCAAAAAAATAATAAAAAACTAGACTGGCTAGTCATTGTAATTTGTTTAACATGTTTATATCCAGTTCCATCAAATCTGAATGATGTAAGATCGCATCAAAATTAAATCAAGTTTATATCTAGAAGTCTTACCCTTACTTTGTTCAATCAGAGTATTATGAGTATCTTCTGTAAAATCAGTATGGAATTAGTAAAAATCCACACATTTTGGCAGATTTGGCATTAAAAATCACATGATCCATTAGAGAAGTTACATATTAAAACCAACTTCTTTGCACCTGCTTACTTGAGCAGTATTTGTATGTGTCAAGATAATAAATCCTTATTTTACAGAGCTCAATGTCTGGCCTCTATTTCTTTCGACTTTCTGGTCTGTTATGCCAGACATTTGAGTTGTTCATGGTTGTGCTGCTTTAGTCATCTTTGTGCCAGACATCCCCCACCTTCAGATCTCTGTTTTTTGAGAAATGTTACAGCTTGAAATCTGTTTGTGCCTTAATAAATAAAGCTGTTTAGTTTTAATCTGAGAATATAGCTGCAGCTATGAAACGTTGCTGTTGCATTGCTGTTCACATGGCATCAGCAATTTTCAAAATTGTTTTAATCACATGGAAAGAAAAGTCTCCTGACAGGGAAGAAGCATGCAGCTGGAATGAGTGGCTTTGGAAATCTAGGAGCAGACCAGTGGCTGAGCCTGGCTGATCTTTTTGGTTCTGTGAGTTTATGTTCCTTGCTGAGCTACTTTGTGTAGCTGCAGTAATCAAATTTGTCATTTCGAAGGAAATCTTAGGAAATACCCACATATCATCTCTCCTTGATTTAGTTGAAATTTTCTGAGAGCTGTGCTTGCGTTTCCTCAGGTGTTTGACCTTGACACTCATTAAAATGTTGGAAATACAAGGGTCTTAGTAGGATTGAATACTTTAACTTTGCTGCTTAATAAAACTTAGAGTGTCTTCTGTACTTAAAACTGAATTGATAGGTGTTGTATTCTTTACCTCATTTTTAAGACTCGTGTTGCTAAATTCTCAAATATATTCTTTAAAAATTTGTTTGTAAATGTAGTTAAAATACCAATCTCTTGGGAACCTGTTAAAACAGAGAAAACCATAAAATACATAAAACCTGCAATGTTATCTGGACTTTTCAAATAAGACAGAATTTACTTTTTGTAAAATTCATCTATTATTTACATACACAAGCTACTAATATTAATGTGTATATACAAATTTACTTTTACCGGTTCAAACCCCTTCATGGAAATCTCCCTAAAGAGTTAGTGTTCTAGTTTAGTCCAACACAAAATGTCTGAGAACTTCCTAATTTGTTTTCTTGGATAAACAAGAGTGAAAAAATGCTTCTGAGAAGTAAGTTCTCATTTGCACAAACAGAAGTAAGACTTCTCATTTTTCTTAACAGGAGGAAAAATGCAGAATTAGTAGCTGTAGAGTAGAGGATTTTGTGATCTGAAATTGGTGACCTGGAGGGACAGAGATTCATTTAAACATTCAAATCATTGACTTCTTCCTTGAGTAGCTGGAGTGAGGAGTGGTTGTAGATAATCGCTCTTGAGCGTATTGGCCAAGTTTTATGTCTGAGGTGCTCTCCAGGTTTAGGCTTGACTCTCCATGAAGTTTTCTGCAAATCAGTTGGAATACAGTCTTACGGACACTCCTGGACATTAGGAAATACATAACTGGGTCTAGGCAGCTGTTAAATGATGAAAAGATGAGCATCACCTCATTGCACGTGTGAATGATCTCCATCCAGTAACAGGATGGGGTTTGTAACTGTGATGTGATGTAGACAAACCTGAACATGTGATAAGGTACAAAACAGATGGTGAAAATTATGAGAACAATGAAAGAGTTTCTTGCTGTCTTGGTGTATTTTCCTGCATTGGGAAAATTTGCCCTTCTCCTTGAAATTTTCAGAAGGTTCTTGGCAATTTTAACATAGGAAAGTATCAAAAGGAAAAAAACTATCCAAAAAATCAGTACAGTGATATAATTTAAAATTGCTTCTGTCTTCTCTGCATTCTGTTTGCTTCGGTAATGAAAGCACTTGGTAGAGTTGCTGTCCTCATTCTTAAAGAAAGATGGTGCAACTATGACTATAAATCCTGTCAGTGCAATCGCCCACACCGTGCAACAAATCTGCACACTCCGGGTAGTGGTCAACATCTTTGGACGCTTCACAGACTTATTTATCTTTATATAACGATCCAGACTAATTAGTCCTAACAGTACTATGCTAATGTACATGTTCATGTAAAACAGCGTTCCCACAACCTTGCAAAAAATCTGCCCAAACATCCAGTGGTTGGTGGCATGATAGAGTATCCGGAAGGGGAGACAGAAGATCAGCAGAAGGTCTGCAACAGCGACGTTTAGCAAGTAAACTTGGATAGAATTCCTTTTCTGATGAATGCACAGGAAAGCAAACAGGGCTATAATATTTCCAACTAATCCAACGACAAAAATAATGGAGTAAAAAACTATCAAAGCAAGTGACAGTGAGTTGTTGTCATCCAAGGAACAGCTGGCATCATTGTGGCTTTCTGAGGCATTTGTGGTCAGGTTGGTTTGGTTACTCCAAAATTCTTCCTTGTGTGGACCAATGGTTGGTAAATCAGCTGAAGTTGCAGCCATCATTTGCAAAAGCTGTTCTGCAAAGAAACAAAAAGAGATTTTAAGAATTAAATCTCCATTCATGTGTCTGTTTGCTTTATTGCCTACAGTCTAATGTGATACAAACATGAAAGGCAGTAGCTAAAAGGAATAAATGCCCCAAAGTATTGGTGTAGCCAAATAAAAGGAGCTCTTGCCAGATATCATAAAATAATGTAAGCCTAGGTAATGTGCAGGCAAGAATGATTAGATAGAGTACTCACACAGATAACTATTCCTGTAATTACAGCATTATTACTGTCTTCTGTTATTTTAAAAATTAACTATTATATTTTCCTGAAAACTTAAGAATTTTTTTTTATCCATATGAACAAGTAATTTTTTTTAAGTTCGAGTTTTAGTACCAGCATTTCTCGTGCAGAAAAATTTTTACCTAAAGTGCAGGGATATATAAACATAACTAAGTATTCTCAGTGCTGATACAAAGTACATAGACATATATTAAAAAAAGTCTTAACTCATCTGTGTTAATTTTAAATAATTCAGATTTTTCATGTGGGACTCACTGGTCTTCAATTAAAAAAGCATTCATTGATTAGTATTTATTTGGCTATGTACTGTGTTAAAAGTAACCCTGTGGGACAGTGTTATTGCAGTAGCTTGTCTTTAATAATCTGTACATTCACATAAATTTAAGTGGTTTTTTCCTTTTCTTGACTATTCACAAATCAGTATTACACAGATAAACTTCTGTTAGCTGGAAATCACATTAATGCAGTAACAGGTTGTTTACAAACCTTCCTTGTGTTCATGGTTTTCTTTGTTTTCACTGGATAGTTTTTAATTTCACTAAGCTTACTGCTGACCAGGAAGGCAGAATGTGAAAGACAAAGGTCAGCCTTGACCAAGGAAGGAAAACCAGAAAAGTGTGTGGTTTGGAGAGCAGTCATGTGAAGGCATTTCGAGAGATGGCTATCACTGATAAGTAATGATAAAACTTTACTCTTCAACTTGTTTGTCATAGCAACAAAAAATGCTGCAAAAAAGTTTATTTAAGATATTTTTGTTTTGCAAAGGAAACAGGTTTTTTCCTGGTAATCTCACAAAATTTTCAGAAGTGGTTTTGGCACTTAGTTATCTGGCAACTGTCACAAAGAAAAATAAAACAACAAAAAAACACTGTTGTATATGTTATCTTAAAAAAGCTTTTATGCTCGATCTTTGTCTAGGCCGTGCAATTTGCATGCTGGGTCTTAAAAAATACAAATTTACATTTAGTTCTGTGATGCAGCCACAGCAGTAAAAATTACGACACACTTCAGGTAAAATTTTTAAGAAGACCTAATGTCCTTACAGAATCTGAATCCTTGAGAGAAGAGTCTAAAATATTTTAATATCCTATGTTTTTTGACCCTACAATTGCATTAAACTGGAAGGGTACATTAGCAGTTTCAAAAACAGCTGTCCTCATACTTGCCACTTTGTCAGGGCAAGTAATTTTGAGAGGTTGATTTGAAACTGCGATGCTTTCAAATACATCTTGAAACCCATCTCCTGCTATGACTTCACATTTAAGTTGCTTTTCTATGAAAATGTTTGATATGGGAACTTGTATAAGCAATGATAAGTTTAGATCAATGAGGGAGAAACTTGGGTTATGCTGCAAATGGTTTGGAAACAAAACTTTTCACTGTCCTAAGTTGTGTCACCTCTAAGGAAGCACACACACTTAAACCTGGGTGTGCTTAGAAAAGGATTTGGAGGTCAGTAACACCTCTGCAGTTAAGAGAAACGTTAGTAGAGATCCATTTCACAACAGCTTAAGTATAAAAGAAGCTGCTTACCATTTATGTGTTAGGAAGTTCTGGTTCTGAAAACTGCTGGTGAAGACAGGGAGGAGAAATGTGCAGGTCCTCTTATTAGAAAGCTCCAGCAGCTTCTCTCTGAAAGTGAGCTCCAGCTGACTCTACAATTGGCAACAAGAGGAAGTTTTAGCTGGTGTTGCAACTGGTGTGCTTTGGTTTTTTTTGTGTTTTTTGTTTTTTTAAAGGCATATTTAACTACCCATTTTATTTGGGCTCTGCTGGGAGAGGTTCTGTAATAAATTTTTCTCAGTTTTGCTCTGAACTGGAGATTCAATTCTTTTTTCTCAGAGAATTTGTTTCTGGTGAGCAATGCCAGTGGCTTTTTGGGTGATAATGATGCTGGTACTGTCATCTCTTTAATACTTCATGAAAATAGTGCCACTTTTTCCAGTGTAGGATAAAGATAAATCAGCACCACAGTGGAATGGCATATTTTGTTAAATTTTATATAGTTCTCCCATCTACCTTTCTCCTTGCCTGGGATTAGAATTGTTCTTTCTCACTCAAAATGACCATGTCGAGAGGATGTGAAAGTACCCAAAGTATGCACTTAACCATTTCACTAAGGCAGAAGTGAAATACTGTATGCAGCACTAATGCCACCTGGTAATACTCTTTCAAGTGGGGCATAAGGAATTGCAAAATTACATTTATAAATTTAAAATTTAAGAGTGGATTTTAGAAGACCTGATATGACAAAGCCTAAATTTAATGAAGATCTCAAGAACATTATCTTGAAGGTCTTCATTCTCATATAATGTAAACTTTCACAAAGAGATGTGGGTGGTTAGAGATTATGACTTTACAGGTAGTCAGATTGAACTTCTGGTAGCTCCTGTGCACTCTTTGAGTTCCTAGTTTTGCAATTTAAGGAGTAATGTATTCTTGGGAAGTCGTATACAAATTTGAGGTTTTTCATTTTAAATAATATGGTATTGAAAAGAGAGACTTTGGGCAAATGCAGGAAGTTCTAAATTAAATGCAATTGTTCAAGTATGTGTGTTTAATACCAAATTGTGTTCTAATAGATTTTGTGTGTATGTTGCTTCCTCCTACAGCAGTCAGTACCCATCTGAATTGTTGTATATTATTTCGCTTTTGTATGTTACACTTCGTTCTTATTTGTGGAAAATCAAAGGTATAGATGACTGTGGCTGGAATCCAGTTTAGACACCTAAAGAATATCCCTCACTGGAATATCCCAGGGGTATTCTGCACTTGAGAAGTGCTGTGTGAATTCTATGATTAAGACTCAAAACAGTGTTTTATGTTCTCTGTGGGAAGGATAAGACCCCCACAAAACGTATCATAGGCAGGATATTTCAGCTGGGGAATTGAAACAGTGTAAGGGTTAATAGGATGAAAGACAAAAAAGAAAAGTAATGCAAGGTAAGAAATTATAGACATGAGTTTTTTATCTCCATTTTATCGTGATTCACTTTGTTTTCCATGCTAGTTCTGAAAGGATTTTGGTAAGCCTGGGGCAATGAAAGGGAAGCTAATGTAGAAAGAGGAGTCCATGCCAGAAAAGAAGATAACTGAAATTAAAAGATTATTTAAACAAAACAAAATCTAACTTCTGCTCAAAGATTTATGAAAGTAAGTTCTAAAATACAGGTTGTATTTCTCAAACAATGTAATAATTTGTCTGGATTTTTGTCTTTTCAGCCACACTGTGTACTGCTTGCCTCAAAGGAGAATTCAGCCCCAGTAAAGCTTGGTGGCTTTGGGGTAGCAATTCAGTTAGGAGAGTCTGGGCTAGTTGCTGGAGGTAAGAAATTTTCCTTTCAAGTTATTTAGTATTGTGCATGTTGTACTGCAGAGTTCTGTTCTTCTGACACAGCCTGGCCTGCAAAACAAAAGCTCAAAAATAATCTTTCACTAAAGGCTTTGTTAACATGGTAAATGCACAGAGCCAAGCTAAATTGGTAGTGGAATGTAATGTGCATTCACACATTGAGTATTAAATCTTTGTAAATGTTACTCAACAGGAGCTCATGCTGGTTTGATCAAAATAAAACTGAAAAAAACCACAAATAATTTTCCACTTTAATACAAGTTTTGGCTTAATTCTTCCATGCTTTGTAAAGCAAAGAAAATAAAAATGCAGTCATTGAAGCACTTGAGTAAGAACTTAGTGCAGCATCATCACTGCTCCCCTGTTTGATAGGCAGATTCTGTCAGAATGCTGTGCTGTTTAATAGCAAAACCTTACTAGTTTTCACAGGTGATTCTTTTCTGTGTTTTAAAATTTCATTGTAATTATTGCACAAGACATCAATATCTTGATACGTATGTATATTTTTTGACTGTGTTTTGTTTTCTGTGGATTTTATTTCCTCTAGCTGCCTTCCATATTGTTCCAGACAATAGGGTTATGCCTTAATCAGCCTGCACAGATGAAGACCCAATCAATTTTCTGATGTTTTCATTGCCAGAGTAGGAGACCACAGCAAAACATTTTGTTAGCTTTAATATTTTTTCTTCAAAATTAATAACTTCCTTCAGTACCATGCTACTTCAAAAACTCAGATTTCCTAATTTAATCACTTAACATTCTGTGTCAATTTGACTTTTGTATGTTTTTTAAAATAAAAAGCAAATCAAATTTAACATACCAACAGCTTCCATTCCCTTCCAAATATTGCTGATACCTTGGAAATATCCAAGTATCTTATTAACTAGAGACATCTTTTCCAAGAAAATACCCATTCAGTTAAGCTGTAATAAAAAGGTCATTCCTTTATTTACATTCCTTGTGTTACTCAATTTATCTGTACTTCAGCCGCTGCTTTTTTTAGTGATAGTTTCTACACTTTTGTTTATAATTATCTCATTTTTCTTCTTTATGTTCTGCTGAGCGACTTTACCCACTTCTTCTGTTTCAGCCACTCTTCTGGATTTAGTCAGATGCACTTCTTGTACTTTCACATTACCAATTTCACATTACCAATTGTCTAGCGAGAAACATTCAAGTTCAACTTTGAAAAACAAAAAATTACTGCATTTTTCCCAAAGTTTGCCGTGCCCTTCCTTTTGTGTTACTGTTCCCAGTGCTGTGATCCCACTCACTGTTCCTGTGCTCAACCTCCATGCAGTGATCAGTGCTGGGGGTTCTGTTTGCAGCTCTTGCAGAAGATCTCAAAGCTCCTCACTGTGATATTTATCAGTATCTTGTGCTTCCTCCACCTCAACTTCTGCCATGTTGGTCTGCCTTCAAACACTTTTTTGTTTTCCTTTTTCTCAACTGGGATTTTCAGTTTGCAACCTTTGCATTGGCACTTGTTGCTTTCAGCTTCAAATTCCACTCATTTTCAGGGATACCCAGAGTAATTCCACTTCATTTATATACTGTGAAAGTCTCTTTAAAAAACTCTTCTCCTTCTTCTCATCTTCCATTCCAGCCTTTAAAGCACAAACTACCTCTGTTATCTGGCAATTCTTTTCCCTGCCAGAATCCTACCTGAAGACAAATTACTAGACAGTTCCCTACACATAATTGGCAAGGTCTTATTTATTGTTTTACAATATAACCCATGTGTGTTATATGAAAGCTGTCAGTACTGGCTATTTGAACTGGGCTATAAATTTCTTATAAGTCAGTGTTTATCTACACATTTGCTTAAGGGTGTTATTCACATGCCCTATGCATAAGTTTTGTCTTAATAGTAACAATAATTTACAGGCACTTATTTAGTAGAAGCTCTCCAAATAGAGAAGTCTGAGCAGTATCATAACCAACCTGTTCATTTTCACATTGCTCTTCTAATTTTTAGTGAAAAACATAGATTCCTCTTGACATAGTAAATTGTTTCCCTCTTAGCATGGCAGTGCTTGTGTTTGGTGGTTAGTACATCGAAAAAGAAACTCTGTTAAATAAAATCTATCATGGCATAAAGATAATTTTACTGATCTGAAATCCCCCGTGCTTGCTTTGTGCTGTTTTTCCTACTTCTGTACACCTTGACACACCTGTGCCTGGCAATCCCAGATTCTGTGTAGCCCCAGGAGAACAAACTAAAGGGAATTTTCTCCCTCATTGTGTTTGAAGCCTGCCTTCAAGCTTACAGCTTTTGCTTTGTTTGGGACTGTAACATTTTTTGACTTGACAAAGGCATTTTTATCAGAGTGTGCATAAATTGCTGGGGAAGGAAGTCAAATTAAACCCTGGGTATTAAAATCTTTTGATATAAGTCCAAAGACAGATTTGTGAAGTTTAGAAGGATTGTAACTACAGGGTTCTTTCAAGCAGCTAGATGGCTGTTTTAACAGAAGTGTAAGAGAGCTCATGACAGCAAGCTATGACATCATACTAGATATCATTAATGAAAATGTGTATGGAGGAGAATTTAGGAGTGACTGTATTTTATAAGCTAGCAACTCTGTTGAGATTATTTTTAAGAAAGTTTAATTATGAATTATTATTTACTTTATGTAAGTAAAATAAAGTACCAAAAAAAAGGATGTAGCCATAACTCATTTCTTCATAAGGCCAGAGGGTGAAACATAAGGAACTATTCTGTTCCACTCCATTTGCCCATAAGCTGAAATAAATGGGCTAAGAATCATGTGTTGTCATCTGAGCTACAGGGAACAGGTTTCATGAGCTACCAATCTCTTCTTGCTTCAGTTCTTATGATCAGAAGTGGAAAATTGTGCTAGAGGCTTCACTTGAAGCCTTGAAATAGGTACTTTTTAAAGGAACTCTGGCATTATACACAGGAGCTAGAGATCATCATAATTTATAAGTGAATTCCTTTATGGAACAGCATGTTGGACAATAAACAGTCTGTGTTGCATTGTTATGATGCAGCTGGAGTAGTGGAACCTCTGGGAAGTCATTGATTTAATAGACTAATCTCACATTATGATCTCTGTCTCCTTCCTTGGAGATTTTTTCTTGCAGAGCGTAGTATGAATTGTCACAATATTTTCTTAAATGTGACATCAGATTTATCTGGTATCAAATATCTTAGATGCTAAATCTTGGCATTTTTTAGCTAGTATATGGTATAAAAGTCTGAAGGAACAAAAAAAACATTGAGTTCACAACTGGTATTTCCTTCACTTAATCTACTTAATTTCTCCTGGTTTTAACTAGTGCAAAAGAAGTGAACTGTATAGACCAAGTAGGGTGAGATTCTTTATCTGTGGATAGTTAACTGCTTTTCACATTTTATCTTCAGCTGCAAAATGTCACAGATACCATAATGCTAATCCAGTCCAGTATTAATTTTCATGTATTATAAGTTAGATGCCATAGGCTGCCTCAAAGTCCTGTAGTATCCTAATCTAAATTATCATTTTATTGGAGAAAATCTTATGTGTTCTTAATACAGCAAATAAATACCTAGTGCTCTTGGTTCCTTGTGAGCTGTGTTTTTAGACTTACTGCAAAAACAGCAAAGAAAAGCATTGCCATAAATTTCCCTCCAAATGAGACTATGGAATGGCAGGGAAAGGGAGCAGAATCTTTTAAGGTCCTTATTTTTTGTTTTGTTCTTATCAAAGTAAAAATGATCATAGAATGGTTTGGGTTGAAAAGGGACCTTTAAAGGTTGTCCAGTCCAACCCCCTGCTATGAACAGAACACCTTCCACTAGATGAGGTTGCTCAGATCTTGAATGTTTCCAGGGATGGAGCATCTGCCACCTCTCTGGGCATCATCTTCAGTGCTTCACCAAACTGGATCTTGGTGGTTTTATAAAGCTCAGGTTAGAAAACTCTTTTTTGTGTGGGGGGGTTTTTTTGTTTGTTTTTAATGTTAGAGGGTTTTTGTACTGCACAGAATTTTTCCTTTTCATCATCAGTCTCTGGTATTTTGAAGCTTTCATTTGTTTTCCAAGGAGAAGTAAAATTTTGAAAGCAGAGGTCCTATGCTAGTATTCTTCTTTCTCTTCCAGGGTAGTGTTTTCACTTCCATTTTTTCCTGAAAATTAAAAGAATGTGAGTCCCTTCACAGCTTTGCCTTTAAAAGACTTTGTTTTCTTTAAAAGATATAGCTGTGGTTTACTGTCTCACAGAAATTCCACTTCACATCTGAGCTGATTTGAGAGTGCTTACAGGAGGCTAATGTGTTGAGAAATCATTTAGGTTCACTTCCTCCATCATAGTTTTATGGCAGAAAAGGCCATTGAATTAATTATAATTCGTCTAATTAACATGTGAGCTTTGCTTTGTTTGTTTTCTGGACACTCATATCCAGTTGTCCAGTTGTCTGCTGATGCATCTTTTAAACACATTTTCTTCAGACAATCTTCTGTGCTGAAGCTGAATTACTCCCCCTCCCCTTTTTTTTTCCTATTTTTTTTAATCTACTCATCTTCTCTGTACACCTGCTTTAAACATCTCTATTGTCTGGAGTAATGTGGAAAGGAATTAAGAGTAGTAAAGTACTGCCCTATCTGATCTGTTGTGTGTGATTCTTTGATTCCTTCCACATTATTCTGGACACCCCACTCTTTTAGAAACACCTTAATTTATGAGCATATTTCTTATTACACTATTGTGAGAGGTCAGATGGTGATGTTGATTAGTACCTTACATTTTTTTTCCTAAAAATTATTTGTTCCAGTTGTTTCCTTATACATCGTTCAGATACTACTGCTGTTGAAAGACTCTCCTTCTGATATCTTGGTCATCAATCCCCTGCCTTAGGGATGACAAAATCTGATTTGGTCTCTGTATATACTCTTCTTCTTGTGGAAAGCATAGCCCTATTGTCTGGAATAATATGGAAAGAGTCATAGAAACTAAATTATCAAAGGTAAGTCAAAATTTATCTTTAGTGCTTGTAAATGATATCAGATTGACAGCACCTGAAGACTGAAGCTCTCTGTTTCTTCACAGGGAAAATCAGCAAAATTAGCAACTTTATAAATTTACAGGCAGCCAACATGCCTTAAAAACTGGCTGGTAAGAAAGTTTACCTCTAGAAATGAGGTATCCTTACCAATGTAACCTGCATGTCCGTGTCCAGGCACTGAGTGCTTCGTAACTCAGCAAACACTGATGTAGGCATTTACAGTGAAATGGATGGAGGCAGGTATCACATGGACTACATGCCACTGCTGAGTCCTTGTATAGTGATAATTTTCAGTTAATGCCACTCTAGAACAGAGAAGAACCTAAAAACACTCAGACAGAAAATTGATTTCAGTCTTCCACATGATTTCTTCTCTTATATGGATACAACTAAAAATCCTCTCTGTGTTCATGCATGCAATCTATATTAAATTAAAATGTTGTTTTTTCATGCAGTCATTTGAATATATCTATGAGTGTGCTTATATTCTGAAGAACAAAAAGGCTGTGGAAGGCAGAAGTTACTTGTTCCAGAGAAAAGTGCCTTTGCTTACTGTTCTTTCTCACACTGCCTTCAAAAAGATGCAGTTTCTCCCAAAATACCAAAGAAAATTCAGGAACTTCAAAAAGTATTTTAAAACTGAACTGTTGAGAAGAATGTTTAAATTTTACACTGGACATGTTTAGAAGGCAGATTTTCTACTAAATAATTTTCAGCAGAAGTGATATTTGGTCTAAAGGGCAGTGAATATCCATGGTTTTAGACAACTTTGCTGTCTTTTGACTGTATTTATGCTGTTACAGATATTCCTTACAGTTCTTGTAGTTGCAACATAGAAAACTCCCCATCTGTTTAAGTTTTTGTGTGCACTTGGTTCATTTTGCTCAGCTAAGTGCAGTTCAAAGGTGCAGCTCAATAGTCCTTGCTCAGGTCAGTTTTTAGAATAACTTCAGAATCATCATTTACTCCTTTGATGAACACAGTCAAAGGATAACACCTGGCCCAGAAATTACTCTTAAGATTTCAATACATATGTACACATATATATGCATTTTTTAATCCTGTTTAACTAGACAATTCAATCAAAACCAGTTAAGTTTTGGCTTCTTCTGGGTTTGCTTTTTCATGGACATAAAATTATGATTTCCACCACCATAAGTATCCACCTCATCCCTCTCATCTGAAGTATCAGGATCTTGTGCTCAGCATTAACAGGGTTACAAAACCAAACCTGTATCTAACTGTTTCTACTAACTATAATCAAGCAGTGGTAAATGGCAGGATTTCGTTAACCTAGCCTAGTCATCTTTTTCTTTTCTTTTGTATTTTTGGAGTTCTCATTTTAAATTTAAAAGTGAGTATTACGGTTTAGTAGCACTGATTTTTCAGTTTAAGTAACATCCATTTTTCATCTGGTTTATGGCAGCAGCCTGGTGGGGCCATAAACATCTGTGCAGTGTTTCCTTTTACTAAACCACTCTATTCCTTCTGCTCCATGACATGCAGTTCATCAGAGTGGGTTTTTACTGTGTCCTGGGTTTGGACTGGGCCAACAAAGATTGTGTTCTTCTACCTGTGATAGAAGAAACACCTTCTAAGTTGCAGGGGAGCAGAAAGATGTGTGATGATCAGAGAGGAACTGGTTTTTAACCATCACTTGTCTCTTTGTAAGAGCACTTGAGTGCTAAGTGAAGGTGCAGCCTCACATTCTGATCTGAGGTCACCAGATGAAGCAAAACAGGAACTTGGAAGTATCAAATAGATTTGGATAGCAGGAAACAAAGACAAAAATTAAACCACCTCCTCTCCTCAGCTTCACTCCCTCATTCCTGACTTACCCCCCAAGCCCAAGTGGCTCAGGGAGGATGGGAAATGGCAGTTCCCAAACTCCTCACTTTGCTGGGCAGTTTTTCCCTTTGTTACAAACACTTTCCCTGACACCACTCTCCTGACTGCTGGGCTGAGCAGTGATCCCATTGGAGCTGTCTGTGTCTGGCATGGGGCAGCTCCAACCCCTCCTCACAGAGACCACCCCTGCAGCCCCAGTGCCAGCACCCTGACACCTAAATTCCTACACTCCATCATGCTATTGGACTGCTTTTACAGCATGTATTGCTGAAAAATGTGCTATTTACACCAGGAGAAAATGTAACTGTTTGCAAGGATGCAAGATATTCTGTAGGTTACCCTTCACTGTACTGAAATGCCCAGCAGACTTAGGTGCATTGATAGAAAAAGGCCAAAACTCAAACCTTTAAGCGTTGTTCTCACAGCACATAGTCATTTTTGTACCATGTTCACATTTGCAACTTCTCATTGAAACCACAAAAAGTTCCTGAGCTGAGAGGTTGGCACATAATCGTTGAAAATACACATTAAATCAACTTAGATATCATTTGATATTAAGGTTCATGGTTTCATTAGCTACTTTATCCAGACAACTGTACCTTAATGCCTCTTTTAAATTATTGTTACCCCGTGTGATATTTTGGCTTCTGCTGATTTCTCCTGTTTGTCTTTGGAGTAATCCCTCTTCTCCACACTTGTCAGATTTTATAACAGCAATTATAAAGCGTGGTGGGAAGGCAGAATTTTCAAAAGACTTTTTTTTTTCCCAACATGTAAGAAAGGTTGCACCTGCTCCAAAATTGCAAACGGGTTCCTCTAAACCTAAGTCTCACTGAGACAAACAAGACTTGGGTAAGCCAGGCTGCTCTGTGGTCTCTGATGATCCCCTGAGTTAAAGGTTTCCAGTCAGTGTTAGGCACACCACAAACATCACATGAGCTGTCTAAGGGATAGAAAAATGCTCTTTGAACAGGCTGGTATTGCTGCTTATGCACAGGCATAGCCTGATACAGAGCTAGAAATGTTGATTCTTTTCCTGTCACCAATGATGGCATCCAGAGGGGAAAAAAGTGATGAAACTTTATGGATATAATTTCTTTAGGAAAAATCACAGCAACTTACGTATACTGGATGTGTACATGATTTCAATTTTCCTTGTCTTCCCTACCACCAGCCATCTAAAAGAGAGAGGGTTATCTAAGGAGATAATTCTTTACCTCATATATGAGATCTTGAATATTTGGCTTTGAGGTTTCTGAGTCAAGCTGAAATTACTCCATTCACCTACCAAGTGTGTACAGCCCACAAGAAGAATGAGTCATCTTTCCCCATGTGCATCTCTTACTCTGTCCAGACTAAACATCCTTCATCCTCCCCCTGTGATATGAGGGATGAGCTGGACTTTTGCAGCATCTTGATGGCTTATTCTTTTTTAGCTGAGGAAGGAGCTGCCCTTTGCTGTCAGGTCAGCCTGGACTACAGGGACTTTTTAAGATGCCAGTCTAGCTTACTGATGAGGCAACATCCCTCTGTCCCAGACAGATCCCCAGCATTTATTTGGAATAGAGGAATTCCCTGATAAAGTGGGAATGAAAAGGTTTAACAGAAAACCATGTAGAAGAAGTTTGACAATGGTGATGTTTCTTCTTAAGAGTATGGTTAAAAAGCTGCTGTCTTTCTGACAATATTTTAATCCTTTAGATGCAAAAAGGACTAATTAACAATATGGTCAGACCATATTCCTGCATTAGGTGGGATGAACAAATGATGGTCTTTACTGAGGAAGCTACTTCTAAATAGTCTCCCAGGTGTTTGTTCCCCATGCTGTGACTTAGCTGACTCCCATGCAGAGGGTGAGCAGGTTAATCAAGTAAGAGTCTCTTTACAAAGACAAAACTGAGTTAAATATGTGCCCTGCAAACGCCTCGGATTTTCTGGGCTGCATTTTAGGCTCTCCTAACCAACAGGTGCTGCAAGCCTGGAATGGAGCCTCTGAGATACACTGCAGTAAGGAAGAGTAATTTATGAAGGGGTATTAGTGGTGACAGTTTGCTACACTGATGTTCTGTTTCTTCTCTTGGTACTTAGTAGAACCAAGATAGTCCAAAGACTTCAGTGTTTGTGTCAGTGATAACCTGAGCATTCCAAGCTTAATTTTTGCAATAGAAATAAAACTCTTTACAATGGGAAACATTTAAAAGGAGAGGTAAAATGTTTGTTGCTTTTATTTGGCTTAATGTGCTACATAGAAATTTAATTAAGTTATTCTAATCAGTTTTATCTGCTCAAAAATCAGTTGGTACTAAATTCATTTTGTTTTCATGGGAAAACATTAATTAAACTGAATGAAAGCAGTCTGTGAAAGAAATTAGCATTATCTTTTCATCTGCAGTAAGATACTGCCCTCTTCAAATAAATTAATAACACATATGCTGGCATTTTGCATTTTTGTTGGCAGTTTCAGTAGACCAGCCAAGGTATGGGCAGAGCGTCAGACCAAACTCTGCTCTTGCCAATTAGATGTAGCTTTTTCAAGTTACAAGTGTGGACTAGAACTCTTCAGTATCTTTGATTTGCTCTCTGAATAATTCCTGTTTCAAAGATTTTCCAAATTGATGGGTTTACTTTTATATGGCAAGTTTCACTGAAGAGTCTTAATGCTCTTACGGTCTGCCAGCTAGGGTAGAATATTCCTCAATTTATAGAAGTAAAAATGAAGCAAAAGAGAAAATGCTGATTTATCTCACTGCATATATATAAATATATAAAATTTAGGAAAAAGAAATTGTGTTAAGCTTTAAACCATGAACAAAATTTATTAAAACTGTTTTTGTTTAATGCACTGATATTATTTATTTCCATGTTTGACACACATCACTTTGACTCAATTTATTTTTATTTCCATTTAGGACGTGTAGGAACACCTCACTTCATGGCTCCAGAAGTGGTAAAAAGAGAACCATATGGGAAGCCTGTAGATGTTTGGGGTTGTGGTGTGATCCTGTTTATCCTGCTAAGCGGTTGTTTGCCTTTTTATGGAACCAAGGAAAGATTATTTGAAGGCATTATTAAAGGCAAATACAAGGTAAATGACAGCATACATGAATCCTTTTCCAGTGAGATGAGCCCTGTTGGTAAAATTTCTGGAAGCTGATTTTTATATTTAGCTTGACTTAAATTTAAAGCTTATGGAAATCTGTCACACAGGTAGAGAGATGATTTTCCCTCCCCGGTGTGCCTTGTGCCTGATGAGTTTTGTATCATTGCTAGGAAATAGAATATGAAAATATTTACTCAGATGAAATAATAAATGGGTGCTACAACCAGCTCCTAACTGTACATTGAGCCCAGCAGGAAGGCAAGAGGTTTAGCTGTGAAGAACATACTGCAACCTCAGATTTATGGACTGCTTAAATTTTTTGATCAACTAACAGAGCTGTCATAAACATCATTATATTGCCTTGATTTAAAACAAAATGCATGTCATTTTACAAATGCAGGCAGGCATTTTTCTTCTTAGTACAGTGTGCAGTAAAATGCAGCTGTTGATTCAAAAGGAGCCACTTGCAACCAAGGGCACATCAGTGTGCACACAAGAGAAGCTCTCACAGCTTCTCAGCACACAGACCATTGTGGAGACAAATTTAAAGCTTCAACTTCACTGTTTCTGCGGGTTTGTCCAACATCAGCTTTGCTGTACTTTGAAACCAAGGTCATACAAGAGTTCTGCATTAGCAAATTAGAGATGGAAACTCCCAAAGCTGTCTGATAGTCTGATTTATTATATCACCTTAATAGCCTGCTAGAATGTAAGTGACAGCAGTGTTACTGTGCTTGGTCTGGAGCATGTATTTCATTTTTTAAATTTTATAATCCTAGAAACAGCAGCATTTCTTCATGGCACTAGTTTTGGGATTGCACAGACTGACAGATGTTCCACTTTATGTAAGATTTCTTTATGGAATCTCGTAAGCAGCTAAAACCTTCTGGAAGGATACTAGTTAACTTCTCTTTTTTAAAAAAAAAAGTTACAGCCAGCACATTGTGTCTTCTTAGTTCTTTTTCCGTTCCTGTTTCCACAATAATTTGTCTATTCAGTGAAAATCCTGTCAAATTTGCAATTACCTTCATTTCATTAGAGCTGAAAAAGAAATTATGAATGGCAGCTTTAAATGTGCATTTCATAGCCAGATAATGTTGCTGAGTGCCCCGATTCAAAGTGATCATTTTTTGTAAAAACTGATTTTAAATAAAATGAACCTGTTTAAATGATCAGAACGTAACATTGAAAGGAGTCTGGTTATAATTTTGAATTTGCATTTAGTACTTTGTAAAGTTAGCTATCATCTAATAAAACTTAGCTTCTTCATAAATTAAAGAAATACTATCAATATCTTAAAGATACAATCCTTTATATCGCATAAAGAATTTTCTTACTTTGGTATGGTTTTATCAGGAGTACATCATTTTCACTGGTTGGGCACAAACCTGCATATATGCACAAAATGAAAATATATTCTGAATCATCCTTCCTGTTGTATCTCCTGAAGATGTAGTTCTGCTCTGAAAGTGTTACAATTCCTGGTATTGTCTTATCCTTTTATGCTTTCCTAGTGGAAAAACTTTTCCTGTTGTGAAGTTGAAAGGAATTTATTGGGAAGAGCCATTGTCCATAGCACCTTCAGGACAGGACCAGAGTAGTTTGCAACAGACATTCTTTTAGTCCCTTCTTACCCAGAATCACTGCTGTGAAACTGTGGGTTGAAACAGATAAATTCTCATGTCATATATTGATTTCAAGAGTAGATTTCATTTCTGCATTTATTATACACATAATTAACAGTTAAACAGAGCTTAATTGTTTTTTGCTTTATCTAGTGAATGGTCACTTTGATTTGAGCAGAATGTAGACCAGACAGAAATTATACTGTGATTATAACATAGTACTAAGGACATGTCAGGGTTTATGTTTTCAAATTTTGTGCCGTTTCAGTAGCAAATAATGTTCAATTTTTACAAGTTATTAAAAAACTTCGAAGAAATTTCTTTTACATTCATTACTTGGAAATGTTTTCTAGCACCAAGCACTGTTAAGTCTCTGCAATAATTTTACATAAACACTAGGTTCTTTTCTACATCCTTATCACTAATTTAATTTTTTTTCTTGTTCATAATCAGATGAATCCTAGGCAATGGAGCCATATTTCTGAAAGTGCCAAAGATCTGGTGCGCCGCATGCTTATGCTGGATCCAGCAGAAAGGATAACAGTGTATGAAGCACTGAATCACCCCTGGTTAAAGGTAGTAAAAGCAGCTGTTTACGTGCTAGTTTCCTGTACAAGGGATAAAAATATGTATTTCTTTGTTCTCCTGAGCTTGTCAAAGTAGACATGAACTGTACAAAATGTGGGATAATGTGCTTTAAATGCTTCGGAGGATTTGAGCCTGAGATTTTTAGAATTGCCAGGCTTAAACTTTTGCTTAAAAGCAAACTCAGTTGAACATCTTCAGCAGCACCAGAGTGCAGGGAGTAGGGCTGTATAATATGAAGCTTAAAGGTGGTGTTAAGGTGTCTTTCTGTGGCTCTCAAACTTCAGAGAAGTAATTTCTGATGTCCTTTTCACTCAGTCATATCTAAACCTCTTTCCTGTTACTCAGAGAGCCATGCACTCTGCTGCTGTAGGTTGTGCTACTGGGCTGTGCTGTTTCCTTACATTAAATACTTGAAAATATCCCAGCAAAAGGGAAGGAAATGGTGGAGTGTTGCTCCAAGGCCATTGTGACTGCGTAAAATTATATGACATCTGGTAATCAAACTATTTTTCAGTGATGGCAGAATTTACAACACACTTTAAGCCAGTGGAAGAGCAGTTGCTGCACACTGAAGGTTTACAACAGGAGCAGAAGAAAATACGCCTGTAGCTTCTCAGCAGTCCATCACTAGTCTGTGCTAAACATTGGGGTTGGAGAATGATGGGTTGTGCTGAAGAACTAAAAAGTGAAAAGTACTGGTTCAGAGCATTGTATTTTCTTTGGCAGAAGGTGATGAATTAACTATTTTCTTAGTTATCCTTTGCTTCTTTTCTATAGTGGGTGTCCAGGGTAGAAAGAGTCATAATATCATCAGCTTAAACAGGGCACTTAATTTGAAAGGGGGCTAATCTGGTGTCTGCTGCTGGACTCTCTTCATGCTCTACATGAGACAAAGAGAAACCCACAAAGAAAGAACGTGGGAAGAACAGGATCATATAGTCTTCTACCTCTAAGTTAATGGTGTAACCACCAGTGAATGGAGTTGTTTTTCCACTTCTCTGCTCTCTTTCTGCCTCTGATTCTTGTATTCCAAGCTGCAGAATGGTCTAATTTTTAGAGGAGGTCAGGGTCAGGAGTGTCCACCTCTCAGAAATGACAGTGGTTAAGGCAGGTCATCTGGGTGCTGGGAAACTGCAGGTTCAAGCCATTCCACTCAAAAAGAGGCCAAGTTCTGCCTGTTCATCTGGGTCATACACAGTGTATAAAATATCGAAGAGTATGGAAATGAACACCATTATTTTGGAATCCCAGAATATCATACAAATACAGGTGATCTGCTTTTATCTGCTGGTAACTGGAATTTTTCTTCACTTTGGGAGCATATCCACATTGAGATGCCGAACCTAGAGTTTGGTTGAGGGTCATTTTGGTAGAAAACCTGTAATTTTTGTTTTTTGAGCAACTGAGCTAATTAGGTTTGTTAAAAAAGACAATTCTGTAATGTGCATGTAATCAGATGAAAAAAGCAGCCTGTGCAGCTTTGCACTTTTGGCATCTGTGGTCTCTTTCTGATCAAGTTGTTACTGGTTGGAAGTCACATGGATTAGTGTACGACAACTTTATTTGCAAGCTCAGGACAGGCATTCTACCAGTCAGTCCTCTCAGTTTTGCCTACAATAAACTGCCTTCTCTGCTGACTCAGAACTTTCTAAACCATTTATAGATAGGAGTAAATGCAGCATGAGGCACAGACCTCTTTAGTGCCATAGAGATAGTGCTGTGATTTCACTCTGATTCAGGAGAAGCATGTGATAAACACATTAAATGAATGATTTTATGTAGCTTCAGGGGGAGAAGTTAGTTGGCTGCTGCAAGTTTTGTCCCTTCTGTCACTGCAATTGTTCATTGGCAAATTTTTCATCTGCACCTGCAATGGAGAATTCTTCCTGTACCATCCCCTGACTGGCGTTGGGTTAGCACTTCCTGCCCTGTTGGACATGTACCCCACCTCCCAAACTTACCTGAAGTATCCAGAACCCTGTAAAAGAGTGCTTGAGCATGTTGCTTCACTGAGGTTTGTGAATTCCAAAAAGCAGAACTACTTTCTGCTTGCCAGCTTCAAAGTTCAGTGCTAGACACAGACTGACAGCACAACAGTAAAACAAAGGACTGGGGTCTTACTGCAAGGTGGGAAACAACTGCAAAAAGAAAACATCTTTGGCCCAAGTTAAGAGTTCTGTCAAAGTACTTGAATCCCTCTTAAGTTCTTGAAGTTTTCCTTAAGTTGCGAAAAAGTCCTCATTCTCCTTAGGATATTTATGAGCTGGTACTTTTCTAGTCTGGTTTCTTAGTGTCAAGAGGATACTAAAAGCTTGTATTTAATGTTTTTTTGGTTTGTTTTTTGTGGGGTTTTTCAAGGAGAGAGATCGCTATGCATACAAGATTCATCTTCCAGAAACAGTAGAACAATTGAGAAAATTCAATGCAAGACGAAAACTAAAGGTAAACTGAATGTAGTGTTAAAACAGTATAATTAATTACACAGCTATAATTTTGTGTGATACCTGATTAATTTAAAAAGTGCTAAGAGAAATCCATGCTTTGAAGTTGGCAGTAAAACAAAAAGTTGCAACAGGCCTTCACAGATGTTTATTGAAATGATGTCTTAGAAAGGCTGTTTGTCCTTTCTTTCTTTCTTTCTTAGTGCATGGTTTTCAAATTTCAGTGCAAATTGTCTGGTAACAACCAAGGTGTATATGAGGTCTCCATCTTCAGTCAATTCAGTAATTCTGTGTAATATGAATTACTGGAGAGAATCGTGCAATCACTTCTGTTATTATTGTGTTATATTTTTATTATAAAAGGAACAGTAATTTTTAATGTCATGGAGTCTTTAACATAAACATTTCTGTATTCACGGAAAGGATCACAAAATTATGACACAAACATGGAGTACAGTTCATGGGCTATTTTACAATTTGTAATAAATCAGAATCAGGTATTCACACTGAGCTGCTGCTTTGCAAAAATTTCATGTAGCTGATGATGAGGATGCACAGTTGCCACAATTCATGAACAGCTCTTTTTCTTAGGTGGTTTGTATGTCTAGGTAATACTTCCATTAAAAATGCTATCTAGTACATTTTGATTCCTGTTCTAGATGCAATTTCAGGTATTTCCCAGATTTCTTCCTGGGGAGGCCTCTATATTTAGTTTCCTGAGCTTTTATACCTTTTTTTTAAATTTTTTTTTTTATGCCATTTTATCCAAAGCACTGTTCTGCAGTATGCTTCGTTAAATTTGTCCATGCTTCCATAACTGTGAGGCATTAAAACCTCAGTGATTAAAGTGCAATTTACTCGAATAATTATATATATGTCAGAGCGGGTAAGCATTTTTCTAGGTTTGTAAATTCTCTGTAACACTCATTCTGGGACTCTGCAACTGTCTGTATAACTCTGTTATTTTTATATTGATGCATTATGGGTGTCAAAGTATTCTAGTGCTGTCGGTGTCAAGTTATGACAATTTCTAAAATAAAAACGAAGTGTTTTGCTTTAAAGAGTGAATTTTTATTCCTGCTAATTCACTCAGTCTAAGTAAGAGGAAAAGATAAAGAGGTTAGTTATTTTGTTTACATTGTACTGCAATGTGAATTTATGCCTCACAGTTATTATTTCAAAATGCATTCACATAAAGAACTGCTCTGATGAATCCTCTTGCAAAGAATATTTTTACTGTTTATTAGTGTATGACCAGCTCTTCTGTGAGATATGGTCACTGATGAAAGGGAGGCAGAGCTGAAGACTGGAAAAGTTATTTGCTCTTCACTGAAAAGGTCAACACACAAGAGACCTCAGGAGATTGAGTGATCCAAGGTGTCTGGAAATGTTTAATTATCCTTCTTTGTGTAATTGAGACTGTGTGGGTGTTTTTATTCAGGGGGCAGTACTAGCAGCTGTGTCAAGCCACAAATTCAACTCCTTCTATGGTGACCCCCCTGAAGAGCTGCCAGACTTCTCTGAAGACCCCACCTCCTCAGGTATTTTAACTGAAAGTCTGTTTCCTGCAGCCAGCATGTCTTAAGTCTGTACTGACCAGAATACCACATGTTTACTAATTTACTGAGATTCCAAAAATTGACTCTTAAGTTAACATTTACATGTGAAAGGATAAATAATTTTCAGTCACAGTGGCATTCACAACTGGCAAAAATGAAGAGAAAATCTTGCCACAGTTTTAAGCTTCTACAGAAATTCTGATTTTTTTTTTTTATTTTTTTCATGTATGTGCATTTATTTACAAATAATGTTATGATCTCACATATCTCTTTATATTATTGGAGTATAAAAGCTTAGTGAAATTTTGTCTTGAATTCTTAGGCAGGAGCAAAGCTCTAATATCTTAGTAATAGTTATTTATAAAAAGAGGCCCTTATGTACCAAAGTCTCCTGACTTGTTTTAGAGAACAATGTTATTAAGATTTGTCCTGTTTAAAGCACACTGGACAGTATTTCTGACCCCCAAATTTTAAGAGAGAGATAATACATGTACTCAGGGACCTCCCAGCATACCTCAAAGGGGAAGATAATACTTGTGCTGTGACCTATGCCTTGGATGGGACAGTGACCTTACTCAGGGAGTCCTTTTGTCCATAGCCCATATTCAGAAATTTGAATAACCTGTCAATCTCTAAACTAACACAGCCCTGTCTTAATTATGTATCTTAATTTTGACATAGCATTGCTCAAAATATTTGCAGTGCAAAAGCCTGGGTTGGTCTGTCTGATCTAAAACTAGGATTTAGGATCAATTTAAATGAGCCTTTAAGAAAACCAGAGACAGAGAAAAAGGACTGTCTTTAATTTTTCTAAACAGCTTAGGAGTATTGGCAGAATACTTTAGCTGTATACTGACTTTTCTAGAAGACATTTCAGGAACTAAATTGTATGTGTTGATTTCCTGTGTGATAATTCTCTGTCCCAATATTTTTATAGGTGATAAAATTATGTATTGACTGCATATATTAATTATTTCTTTCCTTCTATTTCATATAAGCAAGTAATTAATAGAAATTATTTCAATGTCATTAATATAAGAATTATATGTCCCATAAGAATGAGGGTAACTTTTCTTGGTTGAAATTCTCCAATTTCTTTTCTTGGAATCCAAGTTCTAGTACTAAAAAAGTTAAAAGATTGCCTCATCCTTAGACATGAACACTGTTCATAATTCCCTTAGAAATCAATGAGAATCTCAGATCATTTATTGCAAATTGCCAATTTATTGCAAATAAATCAAAGCCTCATGGCTTAAGTTCAGCCAGACAACTTTTGGATACTTGTACTTGCAGTTCAGGACCACCTATTCTTCTAAAGAAAAAGTCAGTTTTGCTTCACCTAGAACTCCTTGCAGTGCCTTAATTTTTGTTTCCATCGACTTCCCCCATTTCAGTGGTGAATGGCCACCAGCATGACTGGCAGTGGCAACTTTCCTAATCTGGAAACAGCAGTTCTGCTTTCCAGTTTCAGTCTCACATCAACAGGACATGTGTCTTCCTCAGAGTGATGTAATTGCAGATATCACTATACAGGAAAGTTCCAAGTTCTATTTTTTTCTGCTCAGAGAATACTCGAACCCAGTGCACATGTAAATTGTACAGAATATCTCTGTTGGATCCATTGTTAGCTTGTGTTAATCTCTGAAATAAATGAAACAAAAGCTTTGAATTCTCAGGAGAGCAAAGTTATTCTCTAACCTGACATTGTTGATCAGACTCTGATGGGGGATCACAGTGATCAGGAAACTATGCTGAGTGGGTCGTTTTCATTATATTTCTCTGACCCACTACTTCAGCTGATAAAATATTTAATACCGAACACTGAGCCTTGCAAGAAAAGACTCTACAACTCTTTCAGCTTCTTAAATTCCTAGATACGAAAATCTATTTTGTTTCCTCTTCAGAAGTACACTAATAATATTTTCAAATATTTCTAGCTTGTAGGATGTTCTTGTGAGGATGCTAAACCAAACTAGTTTGGAGAAATTAAACATAAAACTCAAGAATTGCAGTAGAAACTTGATTATCTTAAGGTTATTTAAGTTTCCTTCCTAATATCTCATAATGTTATTCCAGATCATAAACTCTTAATGAAGAGCATTCAATATTTTAGATGTGGTTGCCAATTATTCCTCCCATAAAATTTCATGAGGCTTTTCATTGTAATTAAATGGTTTGTCAAAAACAGGCAAATACAGAACTCCTACAGAGATAAATATACAGAAATAATAGATTCCTATGAGGTTATGTAAATTGCATTTCCTGTCTTCCAGGGCTTTCCAAACACAGAAACAGTAAATTTCAGTTCTCTCTTTTCCCTCAATTTAGAGGTGTTCTTCCTCAAAGTTCAGTTTGGAAACCTGGTGTTGCTGGAACCCGGGAGCATCTTCCTGAGCTACCAGAGTATTATCCTGGGATAGGAAGGCACTGAAGGCAGCAAGTCAGATGACTTTTGTAGATGCAGAATCACAAAAGATATTCTTTTCCAGTGATAGTCTGCAAATTGCATAGCTAAATTAGATGGGAATGAACAGAGAAATTTTGTTTAAGGTCAACCAGGTTTTTTTCTGTACACATCTTCCTTTCCTTTGTACAGTATTAACAACTCTTGGTTCCAACCACTTACTGACCACTGGGTAGTCTGTTTCCTCTTCTGTCATCAACCATCCTCTGAAGAACTTGAATTAATCTTGCTATCATCCTGTGGGTAACATGGCAGAAACCAGTCTTGCTGAATTTTGAGTGTGATAAAACCTTTTAAAATACATTCAAACTACAATGCTGCTTTATTGCTGACAGTCTATGTTCAGTAACTTCCCCAGTAAAGCCACCAAGCAGCTCAGCTGACAAGCTTTCTGCAAATGGTCTTCTCTAGAATGTAAAACATTTGATTTTCAGGTTGCCTGTCTTCAGGGCATTGTAAAATGTGTATTCCCCAAGACAACAAATGTTTTGGATAGTTTTAATATGCTGAAACAAACATAAATCAGAAGTTAGCAATCAGCAGCCCTGAAGGCTAAATCTGTCACAGGAGAAAAAGCGGCCCAGGAAAGTGGACCATGAAATACATAAAGTGCCAGGGAAATTCAAAGTGTTTGCTTTCTGCTGGCCTTCCCCATCTGCCTCCCTCCCCTTTCCTGCCCAGGGCCTGGCCCTCCTACCTCCTGATTGTTCATCAGCTCCAGACAGGATTTCCTCTCCTTCTGTCATATGCTGGCCACTTGTCCCCTAGCAGAGTGTACAGACACAGTTTTCAAGTGTTTTCATAACAGTGCCTCAGGCTGGGAAATGAACATCACCACCATGAAAGCTTTTAATTTTTCCTCCTTTTGCTTCTTGAGGTTTGACTTGAGAAGCTGAATTGAGGACTGTTTCATATGGAGTGTTAAGTAGATTCAAAATGGTTACATTTTCAGGCCAGCAGTTAGAAAAACTGATAAATTGAAGAGGTTTTTTGCAACTTTATAGTTTCAAAAGCTTTTTGTAGCCACATTTTCAGATCCGAGTCAAAGCTGGAGTTAAGCCAGTGGATAGTCCATAGTGTTTGGAAAACTGCCTAACTTTTAATTAAAGCAAACATTACCTTTTGGTTAAAGGATGTTACTCTCTAATGTCTGCTGGAATTGCTTGGTCTGTGGCACACATTTCTGAACTGTGACTAAGAGGTTTCAGAGCGGCTTTTTGCCACTGGATTCCTGTAAGGGATCCTCGAGCTGTGTTTTGGGGAAACCTCAGAGCAAAAGAAGAGCCTGAGTGGCCAAATGTGCTCCTGCACCTGTGCTAAGCAGTGGCACTGCTGCAGTACTTCCTGCATTCGTGTGAGTGCTGAGCTCTGTGGTCACTCTGGAAGCAGATGAAAGTAGAAGCAGAGTTTTGCACTGCACACAAAGCAGCCACACTGAGGCTCCTTCAGTGCTTCTGCCTCGTTTTCTCCAACTGCAAGGCACAGATTCCACACACAGCATTTTCACAAATGCTTTTTGGTATTTTGTCTCAGGATTGATGTGTGCAAATTGAAATTTTCATCCTGTTCTATTTTGTCAGGCTCTTTGTTGTTGTGTCAAATGAGAAGTTTTCAACAGCATGAGATCTTGATTTTCAAATTTGATGATAATAATAATGGGAATGAAGCTAAATCTTTTAGTCTTTCAGAGTAAGGTCAAACAGCATAGATAGGGACAGCAAGTTGTAAGCTTGCTGTTTCCAACATGCATGGAAGTAGTTGAACTGGTTAGAATGGTTAGTTGTTTCATGGTATTTAGAATTCATGAAATATTGTCAGTTCAAGCCCGTATCTTAAAACAAATCAATTTCATCAACATAAGTAAGAAAAAAAAACCATTTTTGTTATTCAAAAATTACCACTGATTTTGTAAATATTTGTAAAGGGTATTGTGTAATATTTTAATACATGAATGCTTGGGGGAAAAAAAGTACATTCACCTTATAATTATTGTTAATTCCTTTGTTAGTATTACAAATACAGCTGTCAGTTTTGAGATCATCAGTTTGTGTGTTTCCAATATTTAATTATTAACTTTATGATTTTTCAGCTATTGATTCTTTGCTCTGATATGTTTAAATAAAAAAAAAGAGCATAAACACACTGTTAATTGAAAGCTGTAATTGAAAGTTGTATTTCTAAATGGTTTGCATTACGTTTTTCACTGAAACTTTTGATTTCAATGTAAAATTGCTAAATTTTGCTTACTAGGTATATTAATATGATACTATGCATCATTTTAATATGTTGAATTATTTTATTATTTCACCTTTTACAGTATTTTTTACTGAAAATCACTTTTTTTTCATGAGTTTTTTTAAATAGTTTAATCAATGTTGGGAAAAGTCTGGTATTAATAGATCTCTAGCACCGCATCCATGTTCTGCCTTCCCAATGCCAAGTGTTTGTTTTCCTGCCATCCCAGTCTGCCAATGCCATTTGCTTCACACATAGAAAAACCATATTAAAAACTGGGGGGATCCTTGTCACTTTGGGAGTATTTTGTGGCTAAATTAGTCTGCTAGGTTGCAGCTTTATAAATCGCTTGTTCTGAAATCTTCATACTGTTTGTTGTTTGTCCAAACGCTGCCTTCCTTCTAGGACTTCTAGCAGCAGAAAGTAGGTATCCCTTTGTTTTCCTTTAAGGCATATCAGTCAGCTATGGTGTGTGTCTTTGCATGTTCAAAAATCCGCTTTCTTTTGCTTTTCTTTGCTCTTTTCAGTTTTAATACTGCCTGTTCAAATAAAATTATGTGGTATTGACTAAATCTGTCTACAGTATAATACATAATCAACAGTATAATTAAGTAGAAGGATGATTTCCAGGGAATACTGAAGATTCTAATTTAGAGGCAGTATTAAAATTACCCAAGTTTTGGGTTTTTTTCCCAGTATTTAATATTTGCAAAACAACTGAACTAAAATTTAATTTTCATTGAATGAATAAAGCATACAATATTTTTGTTTTGCATTTTCATTCTGAAATTGTTTTCATGGACTAATGCTTTTTTTTTACTTCCTACCACCAAACATATACTGTAATATTAGTCAAATATTATATTCTTGCTCTATGCTTGCATGAAGTTCCTTGATCCTTCTGTGTTGATGTGATACCTGATCTATGCATATGCACTGTGGGTATGCATACACCTGATTTCAATAACTATCCAATATGTGTCTCCTCAGTGAAGGAATGTTGTTGGTGTGTAGGGAGGAGGTTCTGCTGCAAGGTAGCTGCTCACTTTGTGAGAGGCTGGGAGCACAAGCACTTCTAAAACCTTCAGACTGTACTAGCAGAGGAGGTGTGAAATTTTAGATCCTTTGATACAAACCACAACCATTTCAAAAACAATTCAGCATCTCCAAAAACAAACTTTAAAAAGTGGGGGTTTCCTGCGGCATTTTAAGACTTGTAGGTTAACAGCACTACTTCTGTCCTAGATCAGGACATGTCAGGAAGAATGTGTCCATGTCTCCACTTCTGAACAGCCATGGATTCTGTGGTTGTTGCTTTTGATTTTACAGGTTGTGGGGGAAGTTGTTCCTTGTCTTCCTATTTCTCCATCTCAGAATGCCTGTCCAGTAACATGAGAGTGAAAGTTCTGAGGATTTTGGTATAAAAGTTTTGTGATAGTATTATTTTTAAACAGTTTTAAGGGGAAAAAAAAAACCTCATACCCAGCCTGTGTCATGATTTTTGGGTTTTTGTTTGTGCATAGAGACTTCTGCAAACTGACTATAAGAGTATGTTGCCATCATGCTGGTCAGGAGGGGGATTTTTGACAATTTTGTAATGAGGAAGAAAGGATCTAAGGAAGGGATAGTGAAGGGCTTTCATCTATTAAAATATTTATTTGTTAAGTTGCATGTGAGTGCACTTACATGTAAGCTACAGATCTGGTCTAAAAAACAACACTCGAGCATATTTCTTTACCACCATGCTAGACTGGCTTCTGTCATATCTGTGGTTGGTGTTACAGTGAGGGTAGCTGGGAAAAAGAGTTAACAAACTGTGTGAAGGTGCCAGGTGTGCAGACATGAGAAAGCTGGAGCCTAGACACAGTGCCCCTGTGTGTTCAGGACAAAAGGAAGTCTCTCTTCAAAATTAAGCATCAGTTGCTCGCTGCCCTCTTTGTTCTCCTCCCCCACCAGTTCCCCTTCCCCCCTGTCCTTTTCTGTTTTCCATATGTGGTCTGTCCTCTACATTCCTTCTGCTGTTTGGGAACCTTAGTCTCTTCTTTTCTTGTCTTTTTTCCATTATTTTTTTTCCTTTGTTTAGTCTCTTTCTCCCTGTTTTTTTTCTGCACCTATTTAATTTAGTTCCTTTTCTGATTTGTACATGTCTTTCTCTTCTTTCTTGTATTCCTTAGATGTTCTTACCTTCTTTAATGTAGTTGTAAATTACAATACCCTTACATTTCACCAGCTGTCTTCTTTCTGAATTTTTACCATCATCTCCATAAACCCCCATCTTTTTAGTTCTCTTACTACACTCTTCCTGATTGTTTTATATATGTATAGTGATTGTATATAGTTCTGTTTATATTATCACTGCCTTATTTGCTTCCCAGTAGCATTCACAGAACTGTGTGTATGTAGGACCTTATTTGTAAATTTGTAGGGTGTCTAAACTTTACTGTTTGTTTTCAGTCCAAGAAGGAAGAAGTCATGAAATGCTACATAGCTCAAATTTGAGCAGGAAAGAACGTTTACTTGACTTACATTTTAATTACACTGCTGTGCATATGTGAAACACACATCTTCCACCTTATTTTAAACTATTACAGTTATATATATACACCTGCTTTGGCTGTCATCTGTTCCTGCAGAGTCAGTTGCTCTGGAATACAGTGAACAGCAAAGAGCAACAAATTACTGTGTGAGGTCAGAGGCATCTCAACTCCAGTGATTTTTGCAGATGTTGTTTCAAGTGATGAAGAGCAGCTGATGCTCAGCTGGCTTTCTCTAAATCTGAGAAGTTACATCAGTTGAAGTAGTGGGAAGGTCTGCACTTTATAATAATACTCATGCTTGTTTTTTTCATGAAATTGTATCCTGTGACTTCATTTTGTGATTCTAATATTTGATCTCTCAAAAATTTAACTATTTCTGGTGATTCTTCATCTTTCCTTGCTGGATGTACTACCCTCAGACCTCTTCACAAAGTAAAATGTAAATCCTGCCTTCTGAAACACCTGTGCTTTAAGAGCCAGGATTGGTTTTTTAATTTCATTTACAGCAGCTGCCCATGAGAAGGCAGCCAAGAGATGAGGCTGAGAAAAATCAGATTCTGTTTATTGTACATCGGCTGGCATAGGGACTGCGCTGTGATATATAGAGAAATTGCAAATGACAGCAAAGCCTTGCTTAGTCATTTAAATACCACTGTAAAATCTTCAAGACACAATTACTTACCTATTTACACAAAAATAGTTGAAAAGCCAATCAAAAAAATGCAGTTTATAAGATTGAAAAGGATTAAAATGAGTGGCTGGTGTCATGAACTTCATTTTATGTGGTTCTACACATCTAAGAGATTTAGATTCTGCCAATGTCTCTTTAATAAAAACATGCTATTATTATAGTGGTTATTATAAGTTCTTCTGCAGAGTTATTTCCTGGCAAGTAATTGCAGGAGTCTAGCAAAAAGGTCACGGGTTTTTAGTTTTGTGTTTAAACAACATCAGGCTTCCTGAGTTTTGGGTTTTCATTATTCAGAAGCAGGTTTATGACTGACCCAAGACTTAAATGGGCATTTGTAATCTTCTGTGTTAAAAAATAAATCAGAGAGTTATTTTGCCCTCTGTCAGAATGTGTTTGCAGTCAGGATGTAATCTGGGTTTGTCGCAATATCTGAGTCTCTTTACCTAAGCACGTTATTCAGTCGTACGCTGCTGCAGATCACCTGTCACATGAAAAGAGGTTCCTAATTCTATTTACTGCCTGTTACATAACAGAGATATAACATAACACCTGCCTGGTGTGCTGAGAAGCCACAGAAAAGCAAATTTTTGGGATGTTTTGCACTGGGGGACACATGACTACTGCAGAATATGTAGGCAATTCTTGGAATAGTATTTAAAATTCTCTTCTATTCTGTTCTGGGGAGAAGTAAACAACTCCTCCCTACATTTAAATTTCAGTTTCTCTAGTCAAACCACCTGTTCCAGACTAGAATAGCTGGACGTTGTAGTAACAACCCATTTTACCAACTTTGCCTTCTTCCAACCTGATGTGCCAGTGTCCATAGCAACTTCAGGTGCACTGTATGAGAACTACAGAGACTCTAGAGACAGAATTCTGCTGTAAGAGAAAACTATTTCTGACTGGCCATCTCCAAAAATGAGGTAACAGAACCTGCACAAAATACCTGTGGTAACTTTCACTATGCAGTGCATAAAGAGAAAATCCCAAGTTTCTGCCTCATAAAGCAAATACATGTCTCTGATAAATAATAGATCTGCCTCAGTAGGCAAAAAACTGCTCAGTTCATCTCTGTCTTCTCAGAAGTAATTCGGTATCATCCTTGAGAAGTCATTCCACTAACTACAAAAGCATTTTATATATTAATACTGACTGCAGGAGACTGTCATAAGCATTCTAATGTGGTTTTCTTCTTTTTTATATGTGACAGTCCATAGTTTTCAGCTTTTCAGAACTGGCAGTCCCCAGGAAACTGAATGGCTGCAGCCATCCTTTCTTAGGTATTCATATGGGAATACAAGAAAGACAAGGTTGTGTGCATGGCCCAGAGTGTCACTGCTCATTTGGACACTGAGGTCATTTACTGTGCATTTACAGGAGGATCCAGAGTCTTCTCACAGAACCATGTTTGGTGTGGATTTTGTTACTGTTTCTGCAGAGTCTTCTATTTATATCACTGGAATTGCAGCCTTTCCTGTGCAATTGGATCTGTTTTTATAGTAACTTAAGGTGCAGGGTGAGATTCATTTCAAAAGTTGGGGCTACTTGAAAATTCTGGGACAGTGAGCAGCATTTTTTAACAAAGTTTACTTTATGGAGTCTTAAAAAACAAACACAGCCAGTCAAGTTAGTCAACTTCCTGATTTTTCCTGCATTACTAATACTTATGCATCATTTTAATTTGCCTGTTTCTAGATTCTGTCTGTAACTGCTTGTCCCATGACACTGCTACAGACCATGAGAACTCTGAGATTTTAGCTTATATGATTGTAATAATTCACTTAAGTCCTTCCTTATAATCTGCTGAGGCTAACATGGGTGCACTTGCAATGTTGAAAATAAGTTAAATCCTATTTCAAGAGGATATAAGCTTTAATTATAAATATTGAATGCCTTTACACTTTCCCCAAAGGTTAGAAATTTAGCTTGAATATGAACCTTTTTAGAAACAGGTATGCTGTAAAGGTTGGTTAATTTTATTTTATGTAGTATCTCTTCCCTGAATTTAAAACTCTTCCAAAAGGAACTTTCAGATTTTTTTAACGGATGTCTGTAACAAAGAGAGTTTAGGTGTTCACAAAAATGCCTCTAAAATTGTTCTGACACTTTTTTTAAGTACTAACATACTGTCAGTATATTGCTGCTATGCCATTTTCTCATGCAGGTGCACAATATTTGTAAATGAGTGAGGGGCATGGCAGTAGGTGAAGCATAAGATTATAGTTTTTTAAAAAAAAGCATAAGGTAAAGTTGTCATTTGGGAGATTAACAAAGTCTCTGTCAGAAAGTCCCCTCAAATTTCTTAAGGACATTCTTGGAAACTTCATTTTACAGCCTTCTATTCAATGTGACCAGTGAGCAGGAGAAAAAAAGACCTAATGATCAATCCCTAATTTTTTTTGAATTCCCAAATATTGAAGAGGTTATTGAGATACAAATATTGAAAAACCATAACTTTCATTTCCATTTCAAAGCCAGCAAAGCATTCCACAAAAAAAAAGTTTGTCAAATAAAAAATGTGATGGTCCAGAGCATTTGGTGGTTCACAATAACAGCACTGCAGGCAACTTTGAACACACTTCTTACTGGTTCCAGATTTGGCTCAGGTTTTGGTGATTATGGGCAACACTGAGCATTATTAGAGTCTCTTAAGATACCCAGGCCTCTGAAGTGAATCTTCTCTTGAGTTTTTCTTAAATACTCCAAGTACACAGAAAGGGCTTTGAACCCAGAAAAAAGAAGCTTTCCTTGAAAATAAAATAATTCAAACTCAGCATGAAAAGAGCAGAACTAAAAGAGAATTTTAACAATTTGTCTTCTACCAATTGCATCCTGGAAAGTCAAGCAATTTCCTTCAGGCTTGGAGATCTCTAGGTCCATCCACCTTTAACTGATGTGCTGAAGATGTAAAGGCAACAGTGCAGTCCTTTTTGGGGTCCCTGGGTAGTTTGTTTTCCTTGCCTTTGAGGCTTAGCTGTGATCTCTCCATCCTCTTAGCAGCACATCCCCAATCCTTATATTTTATATTTTATCAGCTTTCCTGCTAGGTCTCAGAGGGTTTTGAATGGTTCCTTTCAGCTGAGCAACCTTGTTCATTATCAAAGAGGAAGCAAATTTTTCTCTTTTTCAGTGCACCTGACCTCATGCACCACAACTACTAAAAGTCAAACCATTTGTTTTATTTGCTGGCAGCCACAGGTTTTTAAAATAACATAAATTAGTACATCAAGTAGGTATAAGTAGTCCGACACACTTGATGGGAGAGAACTAAGAAGTTTTAGTGCTCCTGAGACATGTGAGTGAAGGGGATATTGTGGTTCTCAAACCTTGTTGTACAGAGAACTGTGAGGAGAATCCTAGGCTGAGGTTTGTACTAAATGAGATGCAAGAGTTTCTAGATTTGTAATTTATTTCTCCTCCAAAGCCATGAGGTTGCAAGTCTTGTATAGTAGTTTTTGTGTATTTTGTAATGCTTAATCCAGTTTTTCAAGATTTTCAGAGAAATAAGTTAACTTCTTTCCGTGTGTGGTTAAGAGGCAGTCTGGTGTATTTTTTTTGTATTACATTCTGAAAATGCAGTACAAAATGCTTTGAGTTGAGGGCTGGTAAGAATTGTTCATGCAATAGAAGATAGAATTTCAAGGAATGCAGCAATTTATTAGATATTATCTATCTTGTCAAAAAGACAAAGGTAAACAATAAGTAAACAGAATAAACATATTGATGAGAAATTGCTGAAATAGAGAATGTGTAGAATCCCGTGTCCAGAATTAACAATTTACTTACAAAAAAGCATTCAGTGGTTCACTTCCAGACCACCAGCATTGTTGCAGACTCTCACTGGATGTGCTGCCTTCTTACCAGATGCTTTTGGCACAGTGGAAGAAGTGAAGACATGGTCAGTGGGTGTTCAGATAAGCCAAAGTTGGCATTCTAAGGTGGCAGCCACCACTGACACAATGATTTTTAAGCAAGTTGTTTCACACAGAACCACTATGGGCTGGTTTACTTGGTGGATTTGTGTTGTTTTTGTCCTCTGGTGCTGAGAGTTCAGCGTTTCCTCATGGACTTGCACCTTCCACAGTGCCTCCCATTTCTCCTTTCTGTCTCCATAGCTCTCACTTCTTTCTCACCCCCATGCCATATAAAAATCATCCCCATCATCCTATGACCCAAAACAATGCCCTGGTGAAAAAGCAGCAAGTGTAATAGCTGGGTAGGAGATAACCAGGCAAGCAGAACAAACAGAACAAAAACACATTACAGCCTTTTTTGTCCCCCAGAGGATTCAGCAGTCCAGGTGTTTCTCCCTCTTCCCTCCTTTATCCTGATACTGATTTTAAAAATATTTGTGAAAGCATTGGTTTTTCCTGATTTTACTGTTGTTTTGGATTTGATTTCAAAATAATTCTTACTGATGCCCCAAAATTTTACAATATGTATTTGAAATTGTCCAACAGTTCAAAAAGAGAAGTGGAGGTTGGGGTGGGAATGGTGAGGACAGGTACTTCATAAGACATTATTGGAAGCAAGGCTGAAATAGAACAAAGGTGAGCTTAACAAAACCAGGTTTTAACCTCTCTCCCATTAAGCCATTTCTTATGTATAATTGCATTATCTGTGAGCCCTTTTGATATGTGTAAAATTTATTCTGAGTTTTCCTATTAAAACTCCAGCTTTTTTAAACTCCTGTCTCCTGTTCTAGTTGTACCAGATGAATTTAAAGTTTCCTTTTCCAAAGTTCAGTTTGCCATGAGTCATTGCTTTATTGATTTTTTTTTATTCTTTTTTTTTTTCCTGTTGCCCCATAGGAGCAGTTTCACAGGTGTTGGACAGCCTGGAAGAAATTCATGCACTTACAGACTGCAGTGAAAAAGACTTAGATTTTCTTCACAGTGTTTTCCAGGATCAGCATCTTCATACATTACTAGATGTAAGTTTTCTGTGATAAAAATTTGAATGTGTTCCTGTATCTGTTGTTCATTGGATAATATTTTGGTTTATCCTGAGCATACTGCTTTCTTTTGTTTGATACCAAAATCAATTTCTTTAGTTGTAGAATGTAAGAATCATCCAGTACTTTATGCAAAAATACATTTTTAGGACTGTACTATATAGTATTTTAGAATAAGTAAGTGATTAAGAGTTTGAGTTAAAAGGTTTGGTTTAAAATAATTAATCAGAATAGCTTTTTTTTCTTTTAATAAGGGCCAGATTTCAGTGTTTATTTTTATTAACAGATAAAAAGAAAATTGCAACTTTATAACTGTCCATATTCTATTACTGTTAATATTAACTGTACTGATCCTAGGCCAGTTCTTGGGATATTCTTACAAGTGGGAATTTTTTTTTGTGAAAGGCCAAGGTATGCTCATTTCTTTTACACTTGGACACAGTATGTAATAGGCTCAGTCATGTAAAATCTGTATTGCACTGTGGTTCTGGAGGGCTGTTAGTCCATAAGGCAGCAGTGTCTTTCTGGAGTGCCAAAACGCTCATTGAATGACAAATTCAAAAGCACATCATGCTGTCAGTGACTTTGTATATGCACAGCGCTGAGGTCTAAAATAAAAGTCAAAAAAAGTACCTGAAAAAATACTTTCCCTGATGGTTTTTTTTCTGGGTTATGTGGATACTTAATGTTGAAGACAGAGGACTTGCTTTTCAGACCAGCTTTTTCTATAAAGCAGTCTACACCTTGCATTAAGAAAAAGCTCCAGATGGACCCAAATGCACAGAGGCACCTTGGCACAGCAGTGGCAGATCTCTAGCACAAAGCATCTGGCACTGAGGAGCCCGTGCTGACAGTTCTGTGTGTTCCTTAGAACAGGCTTTCACTTTATGCCAGTTGTACTGCAGTCCTGTGGACTGAGTAACCACTGGTAGGTGAGCAGCATCTTTTATTTTAATATTGTTTGGGAGTAAATATGCTCTGGTAACACTGTGCGGTGAAAAAGAAAGAATGGCATGTAGGAATAATGAGATTAATTTTAAAATACACACTCCTAGATCAAACCAAAACGCTGTGTGACCACATGGATGATGACCCTTTTCATACAATGTCTTAAACTCAACAGCTCAGTGAATATCACAAATCTAACAAGATGTGTGTGGTTTTTACCCAGTGAAAGAGCCACAGGAGTAGGAGTCACTCCAGCTGTCTGGTCTGCAGGTAGATGATTATGTTTGTGGAGACTTGGGAGAGTTTCTGCAAAACTCTTCAATGCTCTGCTTCCTCTGTGCAGCTTTGCAGGAGCACGAGCTGAATGTAAACAGTTCCACGGGTCCTTTGGTGTCCAAAGCCTTTAAAATGTAGTGAATGATTTGTGCACTTGTTACAGTTTTATCAGTCACTTGAATTCTGTTCATTCTTGAAGTTCAAGGGATTCCAATGCCCACATCCAGTCTGGCAGTGGCCCCAGCTGCTGCTGGGTTCTGAGCTGGCCTGTGTGGGAGCACAAAGCTGCTGGCAGAGCTTCCCCACAGTGCAGCTGCCCCTGGACTGGAGGATCCAGAGATGGGGAGTTGGCTGCTAAGATGATGGCATTGCTCTGGCACAACACTGCAGCTCTAATCTTTGTTCTCTGATAACTGTTTATGCATTTTACATCAACAGTCATTGGATAAAATATATATGAAGCGCACAGCGGGAAGGGACAAGGAGCTCATGACTTTCCTGAACTGCATCTCCATCAACTCATCTTTGCAATTTGCATTAAAATATGATTTTTTTCCCCCAATTTAAATTTATCTAGCTTGTGTCCCAGATGCTTAAATTGCTTTTTATGTGGCATGCTGTAGTATACAAAGGTGATCAGTTAATATGAATAAGAAATAAAAAATCTGGAGAGGAATAGAATAACATGAGTGTAGTAAGAACCAAAACACTTGTGTCACTCATGCAGAAAGGTTTTAGATATTTATTAACCATTATTATGTTACCATATAACTTCTTGGGCTTTGGGTGAAAAAACACATGGCCTTAGTTTCAGTATTTTTCTGGATGACAGGTCTGCCAGACATTAACTCATGCTTCTGCAATGCTTCTGCTTTTTTCTGTCCTTGACAGTACCAGTCTGGTTCCTAGTACTTCATTCATAACCTGTTATTGCTGTAATGGTCTGTTGTAGCTTTTCAAATAAGAAAAACCAGCAGTGAACTCATACAATTTTCACATTCTTCATCACAGTCATTCTCGTAAACAGAAAGGGATGCATTTAATTGCACTTTATAAAGATACCTGTGAGAACAAAATGCTATCAAAAAGCTTTTTTTTATTATTATTATGCTATGTGGAAGGGAGATGATAGAATCTGACAAAAGATACTTTGATTAGAAAAATACAAAATAAAATTCTGAAATAGTACAGTGTCCTGAAAGACATATTTCAAAGCCTTAAGCAAGTTACTGACAGTATTATTTGAAAGGGTAGCTTTCATGGCAGTAACTTGAATGTGGGAGATTGGTTTCTGGTTTTGTATCAATGCTATTCCAGTTTCCTTCTCAGACTTCTGAAAAAAATCACCACTTGTACCTGGATGAAGTTCTATCAGGGAAACTGTTTATTCCTCTCAGAGTATTTGGGGTTACCAAAGCCATCAGACCAATTAACCTATAAACCATTATATCCCACTAAGTTGGAATTTTCTGTTCCGTTGGAAGTTGTGGATGTCACTTTGCATTAAACTGCTGTTCCTCTTCTGTGGCCATTTTCCACAGTTAAATTGGTTCTTGTGTTCCTACTCTTTCTCAAGAGTTATCCTTATTTTTAGATTAAGCACATGATGGTAGATCACGCCTGCTGCTGAAATACCTTATTTTGCCTCTGAAATAACTTTTTCTGAAGGCCAGAAAAGAAGGGACAATCATTTTGCTAAGGGTGCAAGTGATCCATGTGTTGGGTTTTTTTTCAGATCACAGAATAGAAATATTCTTTCTCAGCATTTCATTAACTTGGGTGTTACAAGGACAGGAACATCTGAAGGCCACAGAAGGCATCATCCCATTAATTGTTTTTAATCAATTTGTTTAGGTAACTGTCTTAAGACTCCCTTCCAATTTACTTGGTGGCCAAAGGTGTTCAAAACAAGGTGAAAAAAGGTGCCAACTACTTAGAAAGTAGTTTATATTCACTCTCAGCCAAATCCTGCAGTAGAGAAGCATAGAAGTGGATTTATTGAATAGTTTCGTTGTGTGTTTTTTTCATCATTTTACAGAAATCTGTTATTTGTGTTGATGGGATTTTTCCTGCACTGAAGTTACACAATTTATTATTAAAAACTTGACTGTGTTTACTGCAGATAGTAAAGAAAAGGGCCTTCTAGAAACAGGCAGATAGAAATATTCACTGCCCCAAAAAAAATTATTGTTTAATGATTGATTTTTTTTATTATTGTTTATTTAAGTAAAAGAGTAGCTTTGGTTAGGAGAGATTTTTCTTTTTTCTTGCTTCTGTTAAATGTGTGATGATCAAAATTCTGGTGAATGCTGTAGGTCATTTCTCTGTGTAACTTAGAAATGTCTGAGTTTATGACTATATAAAGCTTTATAGACTGTTTCATTCCAGTATCCAATTTAGATGATAAAGAATGCAGTACAGTATATAAATAACTTTGTGGAAAAACAGAGTTAAATTTAAGTAGTGAAAGCAGTTTTTTATTACCATAGACAGTTTTTTTAGAAGCTTTATCAAATGCTTGAATTAAATTCTTTTTTACTGACTTTCATGGAAGACATTCTAGGAGACACTGCTGTCCTGTGTCAGCAGTACTGATAAAGAACTTGGAAAGAAATGTGAAGAGGTTACTAATTTTGAAGGTCACAATAAAAGATTTTACTTCACTAATTATTTGTTTTGCAAACTATACTGGGCTTCAAGGCTGTGCTTAGCGGGGAAGAGTTTTACACATTATGTTTCATCTCTAACAGTGCATCAAAGGAATTTTGCTTAAATGTAAACCCAGGAGCTGCTGATTTGTGCAGCTGCTTGCGCTGAAGGAGATAAGAGAAATCATTCTCCTGTTGAGTGGAGTGCTTTGGTCACCTCTGCAGGGCCCTGGCTGGGCTGATTCTGAATGCAGATGTCGCTCAATTTACAAGCGAGATTTTTCACCCAGCAGGAGAACAATATCAGCTTTTGTGTGACTGGGGCCTCTCTGCTGGCTTTGTCTGCATCTGTCTGTCCCAAGGCAGGGATAGTTCTGTAGGCTGATGTCTTTTGGCTGTTAATTTTAAAAGTTTGTTACATTGTTTTCATAGATGGAATCCTTGAGGTAAGTGTTATTTCTGTGATAGAAATGATACACACTTTCAAGAAAGTTTCTTTTACTTTTTGCTGGTTTAACACGTTACACACTATGGTTTTAACTAAATGAGGTTAAATTAATTTTGCAGTGGCCATTTGGATCATGTCTCTGTCTGCAGCCACTTCTTTTTCGAGTTTGATTTATATTCACAGTGCATATATTTAAGGCATACTGATTTCTCAAGAGAATCTCACTTCTGTGTCTGTTATCCCTTGTTGCTCATGGTAGTGTTTCACAGGAACCTGCATCCATGCACACTTCAGAGTTTCCTTAGGATTTCTTTTGAACTCTCTCATCCTAACAGATTTGGTCCTGAAGTCCAGACTTTTAAGGAAACATATTTTCTCTTTTGCTAGAATGAATGTTGTTGGAACCTCAGTTTAGCTTCTCACATGGTTGGCTAAAGCTTTCTGCTGGATTTATTTTGGTTTGTTCTGTTTACCCTCCCAGTCTGGATGTTGGCACAGCAAATTTGAATGTCCTTTGTAAAAGTTGCAATTATTCAGCAGTGTCGAGGCATGGCTGATACTATAGTCCTCTGTTTGACAATTTTTTAAACTCTACATGCATTTATCCCTGATTTGCTCTTTTTTGAGCAAAGTGTATTATTTTACTGATTTTAATGTATACTTTAGAAATGGAAAAAAAAGCAGGGGGGAAGCAAAAAACATTTTGATTTTTCTCTTCAGGATGCTTTCATTTCGTTTTTTCTTTTATTTTAAATCATGAGCAGACTGGTGGAATATCTATCATATGATGCAGAAAATAAAACTAGCAGATGTGTATAAAAATCTTAAATATTTTCCTAGGTCATCCAGTTTTACTGTGTTTTGATTTGAGTGAGATTGTCTTTTTATGTGAATCACACAGTGTGGTTCGAGTTTTTTTGGATGCACATTGGTCCTTACCCTCTTGAATACTGATTTTGTTAACACTTATAGGGGAAAGATGTTTTAGTGAAACCTGAATGCCTTTCTTTTGCAAAAACAGATCACAAAGTGTATTATGGATGTCTTGCTTAAAATCCTCAGAACAAGTTGTGCTTAAGTGAAATAACACATTATCATTTTTAAAACACATTGTTTTCATATTTTTAATTGTCCTTTACTTTGTATCTTTGTAAAACGAAAACACATGGAAAGTATTTGTTAAAAAGAAGAAACTGTGTTGGCAGGAAGGCACCTTGCTATTTGGGGAATCAAATCTGGCTTTTATCCCAGTGCAGAGGCAGCGTGCTCAGCCCCAGGGAGTGGGAGGGACTGTCCCACACTGCAGTGGGAACTCCTTTCCCAAGCAGTGTAGACAGAACAATGACCAAGCCTTAGGGAGAATTGTGAAGAGTTCCTTCAGCAGGTGGGCTGGTTCATCACCACCAGTGCAGTGCATTTGTTCTCTAACAGGTAACTTCTTTCTGTCTGGAAGAATACAAAAAGCAGAGGCTATCCTGGAACTTACTCTTTATTACTTCATACTAATTCTCTAAAATACTTTCCATTTTTATCTTCCATCATACCTTTGCATTTCATTTTCTCTGCTACTGGGACAGGTGGATCACTTTGCCACTCAGCATCGTCTCATTGTTTCCTTGTTCTTCCTGTTCATCTGCCTTATTAAATGGGGGATTTATTTTATATTTAGTCTTCAGAGCAGAAAGCGTTGTTGTTCCACATTTTTACAATATATAATAGTGATAAGTGAGTGGGTCTCTTAAACACAAGGCTAATGCAAATATGAGCCAACAGTTACTTTTATATTAATTGGGAGTAATTCTTGAGAAATTTATGTATCTACCACCTTCCAACAGTATAAAATTCTGCCTCAGTTTTCATGACACTGTGAGAGTTACTTTTTTATGCTTAACCTGTTTTCTTTTTAACTAATATTCTGTCATTTTGTGTATTTTTGTAAGCTTGATACTGATGTGGTGAATCCTCAAGTGAAACTCAGCTCAGATAGTGTACTTGAAATGGGAATTTTAGTACTTAGCCTATTCTTCTTGGCCTGATGTCATCTCCCCTGTGTAAAAGGTGTGTCATTGTGTCTGTGTGCACCAATATCTCTTATTATCTCTTATTCCAAAATCCATAGACTTCTTTTTTTTGTGGAACTAAAATTTCCCATTATTTCAGTGTATTTTTAAGTTACTGGGCCCTGATACATCAAAGAACAGTAGCATTGTATTCCAGGCTCTTGTGGAACATTTAATTATTTTAACTGATACTGTCTTGGGATAAAGAGGATCAATTTCATATTTAACTTTCTACTTTTCTTCACTTCTTGTGTTGTGTGTAGTTCAAGTTCCTTTTTAACCATAAGGGCTACCTCTTGTGTTTGGGTTTTTTTCCTTATAAACCTTCAGATTCTTAATTTTATTATTTCTCCAAAAGCTTGGGATCTACTCTGAGAAATGACAAAAATAAAGAAATGTTGCAGCACCTGGGCCACAAATCTTGAATAATGCTTCAGCTTTCTCAGTGCTGGGAGCTTAATTTTGGAGTGATACTTCAGTGTGCACTTAGTTTAAATTTAAAAACCCAAAGACAATGTACAAACAGCTCAGTGAGCTCTGCTCCTGTGTCTGAATGCTGCCTCCTTCTTCCAGTCTGCCAGGTAGATGGCATGTCAGCTGTTCTGAGTGCTGGTGAACTCATTGCAGTGTATTTTTATTCTCAGAATACATGAATAGGGAGAAACAAAAATAGTTGTTAATTCCAGCATCAGTACCTCCTGGTGCAGGGTGTGCTCCATGTCACAGAGCAGGAGAGGAGCTGTGTTCTTGTTAGCTATTGTGAATTTAACTAGTTTTATGGGTTCTGTATCCCCCTGGAATGAGGTTCGTGGTCATTAGCATTTTCTCTTCAGGGTGATGATCCGACCCTGACAAGGTTGGTACTTTGGCCAACAGGATTGGGAATTAAGCCCATTTAGGCCTAACCTGACTCTGTTAGTTCCTGTTCTTGGTTATTAGTCCATATTGAAAGGTAGGGGAAAGAAAGGAGCAAAGGTGTAGCAAGGTGTTGTCCATGCAACAAACCTCTTTATAAAATCCTTCTGTACTGAGGGAGTAGCTTTTCCTGGTGCTTATTTAAGGTCATCGAGTCCAGCTGTAAATCTAACACTGCCAGGTCCACCACTTCACCAGGCAGCCTGTCACAGTACTTGATAACCCTTTTGGTTAAAATTTTCCCTAATATCTAATCTAAAACCTTCCCTAGCACAACTTTAGGCTATTTGCTCTTGACCTATCCCTTGTTACTTGGTAGAGGAGATCAACCCCAGCTTGCTACTCCTTTGAGTGAGTTGTAAAGAGTGATAAGGTCTCCTCTGACCCTCCTTTTCTCCAGACTAAACACCCCAAGTTCTCTCCTCCCCCTATTTAGAGTCCTGCTCCAGACCCTTTATCAGTGTCTTTATCTAAACTCTGTCCAGCACCTCAGTGTCTTTTCCATTTACTTCTGTCTCATCAGCTGCATGTTGTCATCTCTAAAAAGTGCTTTGCCTTGGTTTTGTTAAGAGCAGCTTCAATTATATCTGATGCAGTTTAAAAAAAAAAAAAAAAAAAAAAAAAAAAAGTGACTCTGTTATTGAAATAATGGGATTTTTGTGTCCTTGAAGTCACTAGCATGTTAGAGTACCTTGGGAAATCATGCTCTAAGCCCAAGTTTTTCCCAGTGCTACTACTGGTACATTCCAGAGTGAGAGTGCTTTGATTATTTTAAATGGGACCTTTGAATTTTATTCTGTTGGTTTTCCAGCTGCTGTGCTGGTTTTGTTGGTACTGCCATTGCAAAGCAGTACCTTTATCTCATCTTAGTTTGGCATATTTCATCTTTGCAAAAGATGTTAAAACATTTGCAGTGTGAACAGAATAAAGTCTGGTTATGTCTGTGTAGTGTCTAGCATGTCTTTTAACATCTGCTGTCACTTGTGGAGAATTGCAGCTTCTACACTCAATAAAATTTTTATGATGAGCATTAATACGGGTTTTCCTTAAAACAGAAGACAAATTACTAGGTTAGAGTCCTACTTTGTAAAGAAATAAAATGCTATCAAACACCGGAGTCTGAGTTCATCATACATGAATGAAGCATTTAGGGACACCTGAAATTAAACAGAAGAAAATGTCTGCTGTGATTCTGAGGAGTAGCATAACCTTCCATTATCAGTACTTCTGTGAGACAGCTTGAAATACATAAATAAATAAAAGTCTTCTTGGTAACTGTGAAGCGAATACAGAGGCACAATGGGGGAAGAAATGTACGCATCTTGGAGTTTATTTTTTACAAATATGCTCCTTTTCTTGGCTCTTTTGCCTCTGAAGTGTTAAGGCTTTGATTTATGGGCTAAGTGCATAGCACTTGATAATCTCTGCTAAAAAGGAGTATGTTCTACAGCAGAGTTAAAATTTGTTTGTAGCTCATGTACACTGAAGGTAGAAACTTTGCCCCTTGCAAAGAAATAGAATATGCAAGTCAGGCATTACTGAATATCTGTGGAGTCTGAACCAATGTAAGCATAAATGATTCCTTGAATCTGTTTTTCACTGTATCAGTGTGTGGAGCTGCAGAGATTTGTATAGTCTTTGTTTTAGACTGAACTTCGTGTGATTTCCCCGCGGTTCATGACTGCCTGCAGTTTTGCTGCAGCATTATAACCTTTTAGATAGACATACAGAAAGATATACAACAGATATGCCAACACTTAGCTACATAACAGGATGAAAAACCTCTTCAGTGTTCTTTACCTTAACCTGGTTCCCTTCATGTTTCCAAGCATACAAGATATGTCAATAGAAGATACACATGATAAAACATTGACTGGTAATGTCTGATGCCGCAGGGCATCTCTCCCTGTTGCTGACACAGGTGAAGGGCTGTGTGCTTTCCTTACAGCTCTGATGTCACCAGAGTGTCACTGACAGACCCTGTGAAGGCAGTGAAGAGGATTTCTTTCTGGGATCCTTTTTACCCTTTGGATCACTGCAAAGGCAATACATGCAGAGTCCTTTGGCTGTGGGCTGCTGGATGTCAAAGAATCTCAAAGTGATTCTACAATCATTTCAGGGTTCCACCTTGACTGAAGACATACTGTATCTCTCACCTGTCATTTAATTTATGTTCATCTTCAGTAAAATAAACCTTTGTAATTTGTGTTTTACTAAGATGCTGTTCTGGCAGCTCAGTAGGAGCACATCTGACAGGCAGTTTGTTGTCATGTGTAACACACTGAAGGGTCAGGAATTTTATTCTGTCAGTTCTTGAAGTAGATCAGTTTATAGATCTCCTTCTCCCATAGCAAGGCAGTGGCCCCTAAGAAACAGGTATTATCTTCTGTGTGCCTCAGAAATGTGGTCATTAACAACCTGTTAATATGTATTAAACATTCTCCAGTTGGCATTTAGCTTCACTGGTGTGTCAGGATTTCAGGGTTTGTGCAGTGAAGTTTCTCATTCTCTAGAACACACTTGTTTGCCAGTCACATGCAGTGGGAACTGAACTAATGCACAGAGAAAAATGGTTTTGCCCAGTTGAGTTTCTCTCCTCTATTCTTACCTCCAAAAAGTTTAAAACAAAACAAGTAAAGGAGCACAGATGAGGAATGATTTAAAAAAAAAAAAGCTTCAAGTAAAAGCTGAAATTTCATAGGGCTGACTGAGTTTAGCTGGCATCATTTTCTCTTACTTCTAGTAGGTAAAGGTGTAAGAAAATCTGGTTTTGTGTTTATTTCTGATACAGATAGCACCAGCACCAAGTGTAACTCTGTTCTAAAAGACACATTATGAATATGTAAGAATATAGATGACTTCTAAAACAAGGTACAGTTGACCTGCTTTTTGCAGATAAAAGTTCCTCTAAAAATTTGAAGAGTATGTATTTCAGTTCTGTCATGTGAGTGTTCAAACTTAAAATTGAAATTCAGAGTCCAGTTGCTACTGCAACGTTTTTTACTGGAAAGATTATTCTTGTATTGCTTGAATGTGAATATGCACAGAGGAATTGAGTATTTCAAATCTGCATAACCCTTGTCAGGGTTACTGAAAGTCTGAGTGCTGCCAGTAACAAGCTGCAGTGCTGGCAGCTGCCAGTTTTGGAGTATGACAGAAACACTTGTTTGTTCCAACAGAATTAATGTTCTGCTTCAGACTGTCTTCTGTGAACACCGTCAGGGAATCTTGATTTTAGCTGATAAACGGCTTCCTGAACCTTTTTGTTGAATTAGTTTTGTTTCCATTGCTCAGCATTTCACTGGGTGAGGAACTGGAATGCAAATGTTGATTATGCTCCTCTTCTACAGCAAGTGTATCACAGAGTAAGATTTGAAGCTGTGGAGGGCTGTAAACCTATAATGTCCTAGCAGGCACAAAGCAGAGTCTGAAAGATGCTTTGAACTTTGATGGAACTGTAACACGTTCTGTAGAATTATGTTGGGAAGCAAATGTTAGGTCTCTGATGCTAAAATGGTAAAAATGAACTTCATGCACAGTCCTTAAAAGTGGAGAACAGAGGGTTTGAAAGAGTAAACTGTCTTTAAACAAAGTTGAAGATAAGGCCTCTGCTGTGACCTTGCTACTCTGTGTTTTCCAGTAGGAGTTTATAGCTTCAGGGATGCGTTTCCTTGAGAGCTTAGAATCCCAGGGAAAGAGGCACCCATGGGAACATTATAAAACTTTGCATGGAAAAGGAGATGTGAAACAGAACTGGCAGAAGAAAGAAAGAAGTGATCTAGCATTTATCTAATTGTCCTTTTAATTTTAGCCATTCTTTGATACTGCTACCTGTGAGTATTACTTATTCAGTGGGTGGTGAATTTCTTTCAGTCTCCAAACACATAAAACCTCTGGGGTGGATGGAGAACCAGGATAGGGAGCTGTGGAAGGTAACAGAGCAAAAACCATCTGTTAGTCAATGCTGCTGTGCAGCACCTCCAGATGAGAATTTTTTAGATGATACAAAAACCTAAAAGTGGTGAAAAACAACCCTCTAAGATCACTGAGTTGCCTGTGGTTAAACTGTTCAGAAAGTTAAATATATAAGAACATATTTTAATAATTATTTTTAGATGTTTCAGTGTGGGGGTTTACTATTTGAGGTTGGCAGCCAAGTATGTGGTCTGAATTGCAACTGGATCCCCACAAAATGTGTATTGGTACTGAAGGACCAGGGGACTTTATGCTCTGGCAGTTCAGTAGCTCTTGTTTTAAGAAGTTTCTCATTTGCCTCACAGAAACTGAGGTTTGGGTAGATAAAATACGTACTGATTTCACTGTGTGATCTGATCTTTATTACATTAAAGATCAGACCAAGCAGCGAGGCTGAATTTCTGCTACTTGTGACATATCTAAATTTTTCAGTGTGACATTGAATGGGGGTTGCATTGGGACAGTATTCTGACTCCTCTTACAGGAAATGGTTAAAAAGGAATTTCTGCACATCTGAAAAACTAGTCAGAAGAGAAGAGTTTGTTGTTTTGTCTCGCCTGCCTGATTGTGGATTAGGCTTTGGGCTGTCTGCTTTAAATATCAGAAGAGACGAGTTCCCTTTGTACAGGCAGAAGACAAAAAGTCTCAACACTGCAAAAGCTGGTCAACTGATAGAAACTCAACTTGTGGGTATTCTCTTCATAGCTTTTGTGTTCTAGCATGCAAAATTTAAATCAAAACTTACGTTTTTGATAAGCAGTACTATTCTGTTTATTAGCTATAATGTCAATGTATGTTTGTTATATCAAGTTTTGTTAATACATTTGGGATTGGTAATTTGTCTAAAGCAAGCTCTCAATTTCAATTTTCTTTCTAGAAAATGCAGAATAACTGATGCTGAGGAGTGAGACTGAGATGCAAAGTATTCAAAAGTCTGGAAATGCCAAAAGTTACATATGCTGTGGCATTTTACTTTTTTTTTAATTATTATAATTTTTAATTGATTTGTTTATGCTTATTGCTGATTGAAATAGTTGGAGGTTGGGTTCCTGGACTGAGGGGGCAGAGTTATTTGCTGGAAAATACAGACTCCCAGCAAAAAGAAAGCCCATGATCAGGGCACACATTTTGTCCTGCTGTAAGTCTGTTGGTATTGCATAGAAAGGCTTTATGTAGAGGACAGTGGAGAAATGAGCCAGTTCATTCTGTTCCACAAGAAACCACTTTTAGTATGGTCCTGTAGGACTTAGATTTGCAGGGCTGGTGAAAGATGACAGCATTGTGAACAGGATGGGTTTCTGTGATTAAAATGCTGTAGCTAACTGCACAAAGTAATGTGTTCTGTACCACAGGGAGCATACAGAGCCTGGCTGTAAGTGTAATTAATGTTCATTTTTAACTATGATGTATACAAACAGGTTGCATTCCAAGTTTTCTTATATACTTTGTGAAACACTCATGTAAAGGTATATTAGATTCTTACATCCAAGGGAGCAAATGTTCTTTAAAAGTGTCTGAATGAAACCTCTACATTCAAATACTTTCATAAATTAATTATGTAAACTGTAAATTCCTCAGTTCTAAATTGCTTTTGCTACAGCTAGTATTTAAGTGCAAAAATACTGAAAAGTATTGCAAAACCAGTCTTTTTTCAAAGATTGCAAAGGAGATGGGACTGCTTCACCAGTTCTGGTGCATTAATGCACATTATAAGCTTTGTTCCTCCTGCCTCTTGTAAAAACAACTCCATGAACTAATTTGAATTAGAGTATGTCATTTGAAAATGAAGAGATCTCCTCATGCTAATGAATCTACCAAATCCACATCCTTGCTCTGGGTGAGGCGGTGTTCTAGCTCCACAAAGAATAGATCTCTTGCCTTGGGTAATGTATCATCCTTAAACCTTTAAGCACATATGAAGGTTTTTATTTTAAGTGCTGTCAGAGTTCCTCCTAATAGTTTGGTGCCTTTAAAGCAAACCTCAGTAAGCAGAAGTCCTAGAAGTTGAAATTTAAGTGCCATGCCTCAGCATGAAGGCACTGTGGAAAAATAAATGCACCCTTGTTTAGTCTGAACTTTGCCTTGATTTTTTTTTCTAAACATTCTTTGAGGAACTCTGCTCCCTAATTTTCTCTTTGCCTCCTTCCTAATCTCAGAAGATAACTCCCCTTGTTAGTGGGGAAAAAATTGTTTCTGTAAACTGCTGGTTGTTTTGGGTCACAGTAATGAGGGCAAACAGCAACTTCAGTGACTTAGCTATTGAACCATTGCTAGAAATAGCTAATAAAAATATTTTCAAGGTAACTTTTCTTTAATTTCATTACTCTTAAAAAGGAAAAAGACATTCAGTAATATTCATGGTGGGTATATTGAATTTTCTGCTGTGTTTTGGTCAGTACACAGTGCTCAGTGCAGTTTCTTAACAGACACAGAAGGATGGTACTTTGTAATGTGCAGTTGCTGGAGTTTGGGTAGATTTTGTTAATTTCTCTAAGAAAAGGTAAAACAAATAATTGTATACACAAATAAAATATCTCCTAAACTACAAGTTAGCAGAAAGCTTTTGACTCAAAGCTTTGAACAGTGGTAAAGGCTGCTTAAACTTGCGGAGTTTAGTGGTGTTTTGGCAGCACAAGGTGAAGTTGTTGCATTGGAAGAAATTTAGCTTGACTTTTCTACTTCTCTTTCCCCAAGAGAGTGGTGTAACTGTCCTGCAGAGAATGTTTTTCTGGAAGTGACACTGCTTGCTGGTTTTGTGCTTATTTGTGTTATGGACATGAAATGTTCAACATGTTCATTAAATTGTTCTGGGAAAGTGATGGTGATGTTGGATTGCATTTATGGCAGTTTCTGTATCTACCCAAAACTGAATGGTATTTCATGTTGTGTGAGAAAGAGAAGAGGGCAGTTCTGTGTCCTGGCAAGATTCCCCTTTTCAAACATCCAAGGCAATTCTAAGCCAAACTGTGGAGCTGTGAACTTCTCAGAGGAAGCTCCTGAGCACTCCTTGCTGAGCAGCCTAAACAGTGCTTTCTTGTCACCTCACCCTTGGCAGTGTTAGGATTTGCTGAAGGTTTTAGAGTTGGTTTTGTACTTTGAATGCTTTTTTACATCGAGTATTTTGAATTTCAGTTAAATTTTGAGTATTTCCAAAGTTGAGAGATTCTCCAACTTCCCTGGGCAATTTGTTGCATTGTTTCACCACCCTTGTTGTGATGAAAATGTCTCTAATTCCCTAAAAATGTTATTTGTGTCTTTTTTTCTGTCTTACATATCAAAGAAATAGTGTAACATAATTAGAAAATAATTACAGGCATGGCCATCTTTATATCACTTGAAATGTAATCTCTAATTTGAAACCTGAAGAAAGATCTTCCATTGTGCTTTGGATACTTGAATGGTTTTTAAAAGGTTTTTTTTAAAAAAAATAATTAACATGGAAGACCTGTTTAAATACAGTGACATTCTTCTGTTTAATAGAAAATGCTAGTAAAATAAGGTTGCCCTTTTTTATGAGTATTCATTCTTGGAAGGTTTGTTTTTCTGTTCTCAGAGTATTAGGCTTTTGTAACGTTCTATCTTCAGGAGCATTTTCCCATATCCCAAGGTTTATTTAAATTACTGTTCAGAATATTTGATGGTTTGATTAATTGAGAAAAGGGAATTATGCAGGTTAACTTGATTTTATAGAAGAATGTTTGGTTTATAGATTCACAGGCTCACTTCTGGTAGAAGAATATAGTTTCTGTAAATATGTGGCAAAATCATGGGAGGTTTGCAGAAGCCCTTAACCTCTTGAACTTTCCCATGTCATTCCATGAACTCTGAATCTATGGCACTGTTCAAATCAGGAAATGTTTAAAAATGAAAAGCCAAAACCCTAGGCTGCTAGATTTTGTATATAGAACATCTGTGGATTTTGCAGTTTAATAATCATCCTAATCCTGGTAACATAAGCAGGCTATTGTAAACACTCATTAATTTATATAAAGTAGCATATGATTTCAGTAGTTTGTTTTCTTGTTATTTCAGCTTTATGACAAAATAAACACAAAATCTTCACCACAAATCAGGAATCCTCCAAGTGATGCTGTACAGAGAGCCAAAGAGGTAATGGCTTTAAAGTATGTTTTTTCTTACTTTGAAAGGTTGATTGTATTTAAACATAACTTACTTTTGTTCATTAAGATGTGTATTCTGGCTCATTATCTGAATTACTTCTGGAATGCTACCATTGCTTATTAAAGTTATATAATAAGTTGCATAAACTTGCAGAATTCCATTATCTGTGTAAGGATTATAAATATTACTCAGTGTAATCATTTAACCTTTTCTTCAACAATAGTGGTGTTAAAAGGAACACTCCTGCTGGGTAATTGCAGTATCTTTCCTGTTCAGGTTATTTATCTGCAGCAGAAATCTGATGCTTATAAAATTTAGTCACAAAAAGAAATATTTTGAAGTATCAGCTTTTTTAATTGAAAAAACCCCAAGTTTATCGTAGATCGATATATAGATAGATCTCTAAGAAGAGCAGAGTTGGAAATACAATGAAGGTGGCCCACTAAGACCAAAGATAGACAGAGATGTTATTAATTCTTATATCTTGCAAATAGTATATTATTTGCTTATTTATGGAAAGTAGTAAAAAACCCAAGCCTGTTGTATTATGTATTATCAGTAAAAATTTGTGCAGTTGTTAGGGTTAGGAAATAATAGGAATAATAATAATAATAGGAATAACAGGAAACAGTGTTTATTGTGCTGTTAAGGGGGGAAGATTTTAAAACTCTACATAATAACTAAAGTCACACTGATAGATACTCTCAAGTCCTATTCTGCAAAATTTGCTGTCAGTTAATCCTGGGGGTACTTGCAGGATTAAATACTCTGGTTTCATTGTCCAGCTACAAGCTGCAAGTGAAAATTAAGGTGTAAGAATCAGGTTGCAGGCAAATGAGTTAAAGCTTCTTTACTCCTCCTTCCCCAATGATAAAGTGTCTGAGATTTTAAAAAATCTGGAGCCTGGAGGGGGGGTAGCAGATGGCCCACCTAGACTTGGTGTCTTTAACAATTGGCTTCGTGAGTGTTTGTAATTCTGCTTTTAAACCAGTTGTTTTAATAAATGGAGGCCATGTGTGAAAGCAGCAACTGGTGGAGGTCACCTGTTACCACTCCATTCCTGTCCCCATATATTTAGCTGCTGGAGGAATGCTGTCAGTTGAAAAAAAAAAAAAAAAAAAAAAAAGCAAAACTGTTTCCTTCAAATTTCTGCTTTAATCTCTTTTGGAGAGAACATTGGAACAAGGTATTTTAATCTCTTGGAGCGGCTGGGTGGTGGCACGTTCTTTTAAACCCTTTCCTGTGTCAAAAATGTTGGTTTGTATAATCATTTGGGGATATTCTGACTGAGCAGTGAGGGATTTTGTTTCTTCAATAGCTTTAAAGTAAGTTACTATGGGGCATTTCTCCTGCTTATTTTGCAGGTATTGGAAGAAATTTCATGTTACCCAGAGAACAATGATGCAAAGGAGCTAAAGCGTATTTTAACACAACCTCATTTCATGGTAAGGAGGTCCTACTCTTGTTTGAGCTATTATTTTAATTTTTCTTTTTTTTCTTTTTGTTAGAAAACTTAAGTTCAGTAAGTTCTTAAAATCTGCAAGTGATGGAACTGCATACAATACACCTGTTAATAATTATTTCTAACCTGCTGCTCTGGCAAAAGAATTAGTATTTCTGCTACTATTAGACCTCATTACTGTGGTGAAAACGTTCAGCAGATTGAAGTAATGTAATTATGGAGCAGTTTCACTGTGTTTTTGGAGGTCTGTGTTGCTCATGGAAAGAAGAATGAATCCTTTTGGATATCCATAGATAGAGCCGGGATCCTCCTTTTTCTTTTTCCAACAAGCATTGCAAAATAAGTGTTTATTTAATATTATTTTACAATAAATCAGTAGTTTATACAGTCTGTTGAATTTGTGTTACATATCAACACTTACTGTACCTGTTTCCCAGATCTGATTTGAGGGCATTAATTGTCCTAAATTCAGGGATGTTACTGCTGTGTAACTTGGTTCAAGTTGCTGAAGTCCATTACTTTGAAGGATTTCTTTGTTTATGCTGTCGGTGAAGTTCATAAGTTGAGAAATAAACATGTTTTCTTAAATCTGCTATACATTATTGTCAGCTTAAAATCATGAATTTGACTTTCCCTAACACGAGGATTATATGCAGGGGGCTTTGTGGAATTTGCTCACCTGAAAGCTGAATTACTCTAAGTCTGAAGGATAAACGTAATTTCCAGGAAAGAGTGAGCTGAAACCAAACTCCTGTGCAGGTATAAGATGAAATCTGGGTAGCTGCATGTCCCAGTGTGTTCTTTTGATGGCCCCTGTAGCCTTGGCTACATTTGGATTTAACTTTAAATCACATCAGGAGCATGTTTTTAAAGTGTATCTCCTGATTGCCCCTTAACAGTGTTTGGTTTATATCACATAAGGGTCTTAGAGCATGCAAAACAACATTTTTCAGTTAAAATTAAACTGAAATATGTGCCAGGAGCCAGTGTAATCCAGCAGCTGATGGACACTGTCCACAGGGAGAGCTGGAAGCTGGTCAGAAGAAAAAACTCCTGCAATGTTCAGTGTGTACATCAGGTCCTGACTAATCCAATTTTTTTCTTTTTGATTCAGTCATATTTCACTGTACTAATTGCTAATGCAGACATGGACTTTTTTGTGCCAATTCAGCAACACTGAACACTGAAGTGTTTTTCCCTGGAGATGGTATCTGTTCTATCCTAAAGTTTGTAACAGCCCTGATTCAACATTTAACAGGATTGAAATAGAACATAAAACAAGGTGGAATGGTACTCAACCATATTGTAAGAAAGATTTTTAAGAAGTCTTTTTTTGATATTCAGCTTCATTTAGAATCTGACAGCTTCATTTAATTTACTGTTTTTGTGTGTAATTACCCCACAGTGCTGCTAAAAAATTAAGCACTGTGGAGAAAAAACATTTTTTAATTACAATTTTTTTTCAGAGTAGGCATCAATAACAGTGATTGTCATATATAGAATCAAGTGACAGGAAAATTGAGTTGAAAATCCTCTTTTTAGGTATCTCTGTTCCCTGATACACTCATAAATGTAAAATTTGTTGGCATTATGTTGCTGCAAATCTATGAAAAGTATTTTCCATAAGGTATAAGCTGCAATTCCATAACAAATACTTTTGATGAAGAGTAATTTCAGCAAGTGAGTCTGTGGTATCCCAGGCTAAATTGCCCATTGGTGAAGTCCCATCATCCCTTTTTTCCATCTTTCATCCTCTCCCTCGTAGTTCTGGCATTCATCTAGAACTGCACTTTAATGTTGCCCTAGGCTGAACTAGCTGAAAATTGCTCAAAAGAAAAAGTCCCCAACTAATCATTTAGTAAAAAGAATTTAGGATAATAGGGATGCTGCTAGAGCCAGAATGAGCAGGGGAACAGAAACAGTTGGTGTTAGGGAGGAATGTAAAGTAGCAATTAAACCAGCATAAGTTGGTGGGGATCCACACCTGCAGATACCACAGTCTACAGATGCCAAAGGGACAACTCCATCCTCTCCATCATTCCCAGCCTGCTCCCAAAGGCATCTTTATGGGCTGCAGACATTAATAAAATTATTCTTACATTTGTTGCATTGTGCCAGACTCCTTCAGAGCAAAAGCCTTTATACTTTAAAGGAAACTATTAGGAAAAGGAATAATTATATAAAACAATATTGTCAGCCCACACTCCTTGTGTTTGCCAGGTGTTACAGACCAATAAACTGGTTATTAATGCACATTAATTCAGTAATCAACAAGGTGTAATAAGTAGGAGTGTGCATTAACCACCTGTAGGATAATGGACTATTTTAGTACTTTATTTTTTAATCTAATGTGTATCCCTAATCAGATGAAAAAATAATATAATCCGTCTTGTTTACTTAACCACAGTGTTAGTGGGTTAAACTGTGTGCAGGCCTTTACAGAACCAAAGCCAATAAAGTGTGTTTGTTACAGATCTTCAAGGTGTTCTGTTGTTCTGATTTTCTTTCGCCCTCATGTGCCTTGTGGCTACAGAAATAAATTATCAATTTCTTCTGTGCATGTTTAACATTTTAATTTAAAGAAATGTATGTAAATTTTGCATGAAGGTCTTTCAGTAGATAATTAATTTAAGAATTCTTAAAGCATTGTCAAGTACCTCATTTGTTATGTAGGTACACATTTCAAAGAGCTTTTATTCCATTACACAGCTTTCAGTAGTTTTTCGAATATGCCAGTTTCATATGTAAAAGATTCTATTATACAAGTTCAGTATGTTGTAGCAATTAAAATATTTTCTAGGAGAATTTTGCTTAATGACATATTGAAGTTTTATCCCTCATCACATGGTTTTTCCTATGCTGTTCTCTGCAGACAGTGATCCTGCAGTACAGTAGAAAGCAGTTGTTCTCATTAAATTTATTTTTAGCAGGATTATCATGTTCTGCAAAGGAAAGACAGACAGAAAAAAAACACATTATCAAAATTAGCAGAACTGCCTGAAGCAGGCATCTTTAAGTAAGGTCCAATAGGAATCTATTTATTAAATGTTTTCAATATTAAATTGAGCTTGCTGAACTTTAATGTATTTCTGAATTAGTGTTCAATTTTGTGAACATATTCAGAAGTCATTTAGTATAATTATGGACCTTTAAAAATGCTGGAAGTGCCGTATTTTAACCTCCTACAAGGTGAATATTATTGCTAAAAATAATATAAAGCAGGGAAAATATTTGTGATAAAAATGTAAGGACCTGGATTATATAAGAAATGTAATATTAAAGCGTGTAGAGTGTAACAGATACAACTAGGGGCACAGAATGACTTCCAAAGTTACTGTGTCCAACCATTAACCTACATTGGAGTAACCACACATAAATGGACACACAAATAAATCAAATTTTAATTAAATATTGTTAAAGTAGTTAACTTACTTGTGTGGTCCAGGTCTCTAATATAAAATGTTGCTCCAGTAGTGCAGACCGATGCAGAAAAATTGTTGTGAATTTGAGCTTATTGGTTGAGAAAATAAGATGAAAAATAGGAAGTGCAGATGCAGGTTAGTATTTAACTAAAAAGAGTATGTGTGTACATGGGCTTGAAACACTGGAAAAATGGGAGGGAATGTGGACAAAGCATTATTAGTTAAGGGAATTTTGTTCCATCATTATAGTGCTGACTTCCCAAGTATAGTTTCAAATTGATTTGAGAAATGGGAACATAAAGTGTTTAAGAAATTACCTTTTATAACATGGTACACTTTAGAAGTGCTTCTAAATTAGCTAATGAAAGCTAATGAAGCAGTGTTTTAGCAGTTTGTTGGTTTGCACTGTAATTTTTGTCAAGCATTTGGAACTCAGGGTGGTAGTGCTGGTCCACGTCCTAGGGAAAGGGGAGAGTATGGAAGCAATTATGATAGTAAACAACAAAAAAACAGCATTTCCTTCTTTCAGTCAGTATTGATCCACAGTCTGCCTTTATGACAGCAAAATACCATGGGATCTGAGTAGCTTTCCATTTTGCTAGAGTAATTATTATAGAGTGGTTTGCACAGAAAGGTAGATTCCCGATTCTCTGTCTATGCACATGAAGATGGATTCACTCTGACACCCTGCAGGTGTCGAGAGGATGAGGGGAAGGGAGGCAGCATCGTTCTCACTGAAGTACCTACAGTAAAAATCACATTAATTCATGTAGGTTTTAGAGTCTCAGCCTGTGTGTAGGAGTTTGCAGTCTGGAAGTTTCTCCTAGACTCCTTTAAGGGAAAAGTTTTTCAGTAGGAAATGGGGCACAAATATCTTGGATTTCCTTGACTTTCTTAGAAGCTTCAGAAACACTTACAAGGAACGAGCGAGGGACATGAGAGATGATGGACACCTGACATTTTGTCGCTGTGCTCTCCTCCAGGCCTTACTTCAAACTCATGATGTAGTGGCACATGAAGTTTACAGTGACGAAGCGCTGAGAGTTACCCCTCCTCCCACCTCTCCGTACCTGAATGGGGATTCCCCAGAGAGCGCCAACGGCGACATGGATATGGAGAACGTAACACGGGTCCGGCTGGTACAGTTCCAGAAGAACACAGATGAGCCCATGGTATGGAGGCAAGCTCACTATTTCCCTTGGCTTCGTGCTGGTAGAGACCAGCGTGGTAATGCTTTGTAATGTGTCGGTTTCCTCACTTTGAGGTGGGGTTGTCGATTAACTGGAATATGGATGCTAGCTATGAGTAAGGCAGGCAGCACAGTGCCTGTGGAACAGCAGGCCACATAACTTTCTCAGTCTCGCCTGAGAAAGTGGCCTGGGAAATCCTAAGGAGGAATTAAGACAATCCTCAGAGATAGAAGACAGCCTTGCAGGTGCTGTTTGTCAGTTTCTTGTTTCCTTGCAAGAGAAGGTCGAGGAGTGGTGTACACCACTGACCAATGATGGTGATGTGTTAGTTTACTAGCCAATAAGAGTTCTTCTTTTCTATTCTTTCACGTATCGGTCTATAAAAGAAGTCTGAGGTAATAAACCTTAAGGAAGGAGGAACTCTCCTGTTCAACTCACAACAGAGTCTGTGTCGTTCTTCTCGCCATTCCTAATAGAGCGACACTGGAATGGTTTAGCAGCCACTGGAGCTGCTTATCCTCCTTGAAATGCTTTGTGTGCACTCACACTGCTGCTGTGCCACTAGGGCTGGGCTTCTTTAAAAGCAGCCTTGTAGTAGTTATAGCAAATTAGTCCTTAAACCCAACTGGAGCCTTTGCACTTCAGTGTAAAATTACATTTTTAACAAAACAGATCCTTATATGCTCATATGTTGAAGTATTGCGTTCTCACTTGTAAATAGTATCTGGTTTTATTGCTCATCTTGAAGTGAGTGACAAAGTTTTTATTTTAATTTTAAACTTTATACCATGCCTTCAAGCTTTCAGGAAACGTGACTATTCTTAACCACTCAAGAATCACAGTGCTTAATATTTTATTTTAAAAGTATAAACATTTCTTTTTTTTCTAGGGAATCACTTTAAAAATGAATGAGCTGAACCACTGCATTGTGGCAAGAATTATGCACGGAGGAATGATTCACCGGCAAGGTAATGACATTTCATGAAGAGTTTTGTCTTCAACCACAGTTATTTTAGATCCTTTTGTACAAACTGTGTACATTCTCCTGATTTTGATTGCTGCTATTCGTAGCAGTGTCTCTCTGTGCATGGACTCCTGCTAACTGCTTAAGTTACCTTCCAGTTGCAGATGTCTACCAGTGTTCTGAGATGAGGGCCCACTGTGTTTCATTTAGGTCATAATTAGGATAATTACTATCTTATTACTGAGTATAGCTCAGCAAGAGATGGAAACACCAATAATTCCTGGAGCTGTAATTACTTAATCCTCTCTTTTAAAAAAATAAATCTTTACACAAGTAACAGTACTTTCCCTTGCAAAAATGAAAGAGCTTTGTCCAAACAGTTCGTGAGGATCTTTATATTTTTGGTGTTAAGAATCACAGAAATGGGGTTTGAAGTAAAAATGTTACATGTGCCTAGATTCTAAATCTTTGTTTTTAGTTTTCACTACCGTAACAAATCTTGCAAACATGCTTTTTTTTGTCATCCCCAGCCTTCTCCTTTTTGTCATTGTGTGTGTTCATATCAAATGTCCAAATGTAACCGGGTTTTGTCCTGCTTTAAACAGATGAACTTCCCTACTAGGTTGTTGGTTGCAAGTTTGGATTGCAGCCATGAAAAGGTTACTTTAGTTTTTTCAGACTGCCATGTTTTTCTTTTGATGAAAACAAAAATTTTCTTCATTTTTCAGACCAAAGTTCCCTCTAGCCTATTGTTCTACTTCAGAGGAAGCTAGGAACATATAATTGGGAAGAGAAAACATATATTCACTTTGTCTCAATGATATGGTAAAATCTGTCAGGAAGCAGGAAAGACAAAAGTTTTAATACAAGCAAAGATGCAATTCAGAGAGAGTTCTATATGCCTTTGGAGGACCTCCTGAATTTAAATTCATTTGGCTTCTGAAAGTCAGTTTAAAAGGAGATTGCTCAAAGATTCACAGGAAGAAGGTTTTCTCTCAGCTGTGCTTAGGTAGTGGAGATGCTCTGCACAGTATTGCTTCACACAACTGTGTTCCATAATGGGGCTAATAAAACTTCTAAAACCTGCTAAAAATGGGTAAAATATCCAATTGTGCCCATTAAAACTCTTTTTAATTATTCAGGGTCTTTTCTAAAGATTTGGGAAATCTAACCTATTCTCTATGTGTTTCATCTAGCTAAGGTAGTGCTCTGCACTAGGTATAGTTTGAAAATGAGCTGTACTTCAGTGTTTCTCTAGTATGGTCATCTTTTTTTTAAATGCCTCTAATTAATTTAAATGCTTCTGTTAGTGCTCTTGATGCCTCTTAGCTTTACTGCTTTGTTCAGCATACCTGTATTTAGAATATTTTTATTTTTTATTTTACACAAGTGTAATTTGAGAGTAATCTCAAGCACCATCTTTGAATCCTATTGGTAGGACCTGTGCTTTGTATTGGTTTTGGGGTGTGTTGGGTCATTTTTCTCTTCTCTCTCTTTTTGCTGTATGAAAAACTGCCAGGCAATATCCTCAATGTCTGGATAGTAAATCTTCTGTGAAGGTTACAGGAACTGTATCATTTCAGGTCCAGCAGATTAAACACAAACTCTGCAATTCCCAGTGACAAAATTGTAGCTACTGTGAAGTTGCCTCCTGTCTCTAGACCAACTGTGTCTAGTCCTGGCAATTGAAATTGTTCTTATTCCAAAGGTGGCAGAGTTGAAATGGGAAGAAAGGCTTTAAAAGATTCCATCTACTCACACCTTCCAGAGCATTCAGTAAAAATGAAACACCAGTGTCAGTCATTAAAAATCGTCTGTTTGTTGTTGACATGTCTGCCAACTGTTCATTCTTTATTCCTAATTTTTATGTATACTTCTCCTTACAGTCATGAACGTACCAATATTCACTTCTGTCAGAGTGACAGAAATGGGAAATGCTGCAGAAAAGGGGATTTTATTTGATGCAGGGATGTTAATGAATCTGATTCTCAGTCTAACATGTAATTCTATCAGTTTGATGTAATGAATAATATCAAAGAATCTTTATACTATTCCAGGCCATATGGTGGTTTTGATTCAATATTGTTTAACAACAAAAACATGTTTTTCCCATTTACTTAGAGAATGCCTGGTTATCTCTTGCTGTGTATTCACTGCACTCTGAAATACAGATTTGTAGCTAATGCAAAGTCCTTTTCTGAATCTAGCAAAAAAAATTATTTTAATGTTGTTTTCTGTTTATGCCTCTGTATGAATATTAGTGCTGTGTTATAATTATTTCAATTTGTAGAAACATGTCCTGAGGTGATTATGTGTTTGTTAACTCTGCAGGTACGCTACATGTAGGGGATGAAATCAGAGAAATAAATGGAATCAGTGTGGCAAATCAAACTGTAGAACAACTACAAAAAATGCTTGTAAGTGCCTGCAATCTTCCTCATGTCCTCTATAAAAGTGCCTGTCTAACTTAGTCAAAAGTTCTGTGTAATTGTGTTCTAACTTCCCCTTTTTCTTGTGCTCTTGATAGACTACATGTCCATGCAACTAAAAGTTATTTCAATTTATAACTGTTGGGCTCACAGTTACTGAAGTTACAAATTTAAAAAACATTACTTGGAGCTCAGTCAGTCTGTCTTTTTCCAGGAAAGCTCTACCTTTGGCCTCGCTAGCAGAGTTTGATATTTCCATAACACTTGTTCATTTTTCTGCATACAGCCCTAACCTTGAGATCTTGGATAGTATTGCTAATCCTCGACAAGCTTAAAGGGAAGTAGCATTTTTTTGGGGTCACAGTAAGCCAGCCAAAGAGAGAAAGGGGGGAAACTCTGAGATCTCTTGAAGTGATCTGCTCACATTTCTGCCCAGATCGAGTTCTGCAGTTGTCAGCCATGTGGTATTCACGAGTATTCTGACTGCCATTTAAGAAAAGAAGTTGTCACAATCTGCTGCTATTCTGGAGTTACTCCTTGTTATAAATATACAATAGTAGATGCAGAGTAGTAGACCCCATGTTCTGTTTTGATGAAAGACTATTTTTGACATTCCTACCTTTAGTACCGTAAAATGCAGCTTTCCAGAAACTGAATACAGTTTTGCTATTTAACATGTATGATGAAAGGGAAGAAAATGCCACTTTAGTAGAAAAGACTGCAGATGACAGGAATATAGCTACAAAAAAAAAGGTTGACATGGAGGAAACCTACACATCTCTGAATCTCTCACAATAAGATACTATTCTAGATTATAGGCATTCAGAACCTGGTAAGGTGAACAAACTGATAATGATGTTCATCCTTCAGATTAATGAAGACAATTTGAATGTTTGTTTATAGGTGATATGACAACTTATCCATAGCATTTTGGCTTTTCATACTTGGGCTGTGATGTTTTCCTTTCCAGCATTAACAATTTGGAGTCACAAAGTGCTTTTTTTTTCACAGAGGGAAATGCGTGGAAGTATTACCTTCAAGATTGTGCCAAGTTACCGCATGCAATCTTCATCCTGTGAGGTAATGAATTTAATGACCCATCTCCTTTCTTCCTCAGTCCTGTAACTAACTGCCTGCTGATGGCTGAATGTTACTGCTTTCTGGGAAATTGTTTCTGCCTGTCCTGTTAGATCACGCACACCAATTTTACAACAAAGATAACGGAACACGAGTAGGTCCCACCTACCTACTCAGCCCTGCCTCCATATTCATCTCATCAGCACCTTAACTAACTCTTTACAGCCTGTTAAAGAAAAAAAAAAATAGGAAAGGGGATTCTCAACTTAAGCATTTAGGAAGCCCCTTTAAAATATCATTTAAACTCATACTTTTAGGAAGTCTGTTAAAGTTCCTAAACTGAGGAATGATCCTCCTCTTTTTTAGGCTTTAAACGTTGTGTTGCTGCTTTGGGCTGTTAAGGGTTAATTGAAAAACCTGTTTCTGTATAACCCTGTTGAGGTAAATTTGTGATGGTTGTGTGTAACAGTTACATGTGGCTTAATATTATGTTTCCATGAAAAAATGGTCTTTGTTACTACAGAAGAAAAACAGATTTTGAGTTGTTGCTGAACTAGAAACTTGGTATTACAGCTTTTGCACAGCAACGTTTAATTCCCTTTTGCTCCCAAAGTTCCATTCCAGATTGCAACTGAAGGGAATTAAATTGTAGAAATGGCTACTTGAGAGCCACTGTTGCAGTCTGAGCATACAGATGGCATTTGCAGTGTGTGGATGATGCCAGTCCCTCCATGCCACATGCTTAACTGCGCAAACAGCTCCCAAATTAGAACTCCCCGAGTGAAATCACAACCCCTGCTGAAGTCAAGCACCTTATCTTAATTAGAGCTGTGATTTCACCCTAATTGTTCTTGTGTCTCAGCAGATGCTAGAACACACAGAAACTGCTATTGTGGTCGTCAGAACAGTCTGTTTTGCAGGGAAAAAAAATTATGGCTTCTCGGTTGCCTTCAGTACTTCTAGTAGAATTCAACAAAAAATGAAAGGTTTTAGAGGTAGAAGGTTTGACAGATTTTCACCTGTGAGGCTAATTCTCTTAAAATAAATATGAAACCAGAAGCTTTTCATGAAATGCAAAGGCTTTTTAAAAAATTACAGTGTGCTGACAAATTCGTGTATTGACTTCTGTGCTGCAGAGAGGAGTAATAATAAACGATACCTCACTTCCCAGTAGTGAAATACAGAAACTGGTGAAACTGCAGATTTGCTGGGAAGCTGATTATTTGGAAAAACTCAGCATACAGCTTTAAATTAGTACTATTAGTTGTCATTTTAGTAGTAGCAGATCATCTCTTTTCTTTAGCTTTGTGTCCTTAGGCTTTTCATGACTATTTACTTCACAGAAGAATGGAAAATAGACTCTTACTTTCCTCTGGGAAAAAAATGGCTAAACTAGAAATGTGTGATTAAAGAGAAAAGGTCTAATTATCCTACTTTGTATTTATCATTCATTTAGTCAGAGATGCATGAGTCCTTTCCAGCTGCTCAGCCACACTAAGATTTTGGGTTGATTTTCATCAGTTACAGGTGTACACAAAAACCTGGTGTTTTTAAATCATGCTGTTAAAGCATCACTAGTCCTTTGGTACACTGGGAACTTTTTTCACAGAATTTTCAGGAAGCTGATTCTTACGATGAATCAAATTCTTAACCATTGATAAAGACTAAAAATAAATGTTGACTGACATTGCTAACACAAATTACTTTTCGTGCCCTCCATCAGGATAAATAGAGAGATTTTTGGTATTCACTAGTATAATCTTCCTAGTTAAGGTATTTTTTGGCAATATTTCAGTCTAAATTTATGTTTGATTTCCCCCCTCCTTCAGTCATGGACTGGTGCTTATGTTGTGTAGTTTATGAGAAGAGGAATATAAAACAGAATGGAGGATTGAGGGCCTTTGAAGATTCTACCAGGATCACATTACTGGGTTGCAAGACATCTTGTTAATCTTTAATAAGAAAAAACTATATATTAGTAGAATCAGAAATGATGTGCTTCTTATTTACAATCTTAGGCCTTCACAAAGGGGAGGCAGGCATGGAATGTTTTTCTTTCAATAGCTGGGATTTGAATTTCACTTGCCATATTTGTCTTCTTTTATGCTAATTTAAAATAAGTGTTATTTTCTAAATATTGAGCCATTTCTGCATATATAGGGAAGTCTTTTTCCTACACTTTGCAATTCAGGATAACGAGGCAGTTTTCAAAATCTCAACAGAATAATTTCAGGTTTTGTAGTCATTTGTGGGTTTTCCTGCACCCATGCCTTCCATTCACTTGCCAGACCTTCCATTTCATGGAGCAGACCTTGCTTGAAGACATAGTACTTTTGAATTCCCTTGTGTAAAATTTGGATCAGCTGATGTAGTGTGAGATGACCAGTTCAGTCACTGGCATGGCAAATTACCTGAGTTAATGCAGATATTTCGATAACAAGGGGCCAGGATGTTGTTTTCTTCATCAGATACCAAAAAAATTGCAAATTTACATAAACATGAACTTAAGTATCTATTGCAACACATCCTTTTTATGGCTGATGGCTCTGTACGCTGTTTATATGTTTCAGTTTTATCCCAATGAGTAAGCATTTTGCTCTGACTACATTTGCATTCCTACTTTGTACTGACACAACACCCCAAGTAACTTTTGATAGTGTCAGATATGTGAGAATGGTAAGAGAAGTTCTTTTTTTTTTTAACAAAAAAAATCCTTATAGACATTCTTTATGTTTCAAATAACCCTTAAGTTGTTTCATTAAGAAGAAAAGCGTTTATACATATGAGATTTTAAAAGCCTGGTGTTAATCACCATGGATTTTTTTCCTTTGTCTTCTATGGTTTCCATTAGTGCTCAAACATCAGGAGTTTTTATTGTCTTAAACCTTTCAAATTTGCATTAAAAATACTGACAGAAGTGTTCCTGGAGCAAGACAGAAATTTAAAAGTATTTTTAGAATTTTGGAAAGTCTGGTTTTGTTGGAGGTTTTGGTTTTGTTTGCTTTCTTGTCTAATTTTTTTTTTTTTTTTTTTGTATCTGGCAACAATATCATTGATCCAGCTGTTTTTGTCAGTATCTAATTTGATCAGGTCATATTTATTAGACATCACTGAGTTCTATATAGCTTTGTAGCTTAAATGCATTGTTTATCATTCATAAACCTAAAAACAAGGAGACAACAGGAAACTGGGTTTGCCATCATTTGGAAATAATTGTGGTTGTTTCCTCTAAGGCTCTGGCTCTGTGGTTCTTAGCTGAATAGTGATGATCTCACAGATTTCTGTTGTTTTTTGTCCTGGGGCTGGAGAAGGCTGGGAAGTCCAGACAGTCAAGTCTACTAAAATATAATGGTAATAACCTTTCTACATTACTGAGAATCACTGGATCCTCCAAGTGTTTTTCTGCCCCTCTTCCCAGGAAAAGTAGGTTTTTTACTGATTTTTCTGGAGAAACAAATTCACAACCAAAACTTTTTCCAGGTTTTCCAGGCCAGTCCTAAGCACTCCTGTTATTCTTTAAGGATCTCTGTACTCATTGATTTGTCTCATTAGATTGTTCATAATACAGTTTTTCTCCTAACTTTTGAGTCTGGTATTTTTTAAAAGAAAGACTTGTCCCTAGAAAATTAAGAATCTAAATGCCTTTGAAAATGTGACAGAACAGAACAGCCTAATTATGTAAAAGTCATACATAAAAATATGTCTCTTGACTAACTTGTTAGATTATTTCTGACAGTACTGAAATCATCAATAGCACTGAAAATGTCTATTTTCCTCAGTATGTTGTGATGAACATTTGCTTTGAATAATATGCTGTCTTGTGTTGAGAATTGTTGGAGGAATAAAAATCAAAACATTCTCAAACCAAGAAAATTTCCTTCAAAGGCAGAATCCTTCAAGACATTCCAGAAATAGTGGCATTCTCTAAAGTTGTTTTTCTCCAAATGATTTGGGTACTTGCATCAGTTTCCAAAGCTTTCCCTTGGTCTCCTGCTAAACCATCACCAAAAACAGATCATAACAAACCAGATTTAAAAAAAAAAAAAAAAATTACAATTGATTTTTCACCTCTTGAAAGTGAGAAAATAGCAGAGACAGAATTGCAGAGCAAGCAGAAAATCTCTTTATAAAGCCAGGAAGTCACTGCCTTTTTGAAAAAAGTTGTTCTGGTTACAGTTTGATAAAGGTGATGCTGATAATCCATACACACACACAAAAAAAGGAATACTGATTTCTTTAGGCTTTTCATTTTTTTATTCTTTATTTTATTTTTTTATATTTTTTTCAGTAATGAGTGGTTTAATTGCTTTCATTTGAATATTTTAAACTTGTTGTGCTGAACTGATTTTGTAATTAGAATTAGAGCTGATTTCCCCTACTCCTTTACACATTGCAAATATTTGTGGGAGACAAGTTTTGTTCTTACATATGTGTCATTAATCCATGATTAATATTACATGAACAGTTTAGCTCCAGGTTTTTAATTGTTCACAAAAGATAGTTATATTGATAAAATATGACAGCATTAACTTTGTTTGCTTAGAAAACTGTTTCAGCCCTTTTTCTCTGCTGTCCTTGATGTTACACAAAATGACCAGACATTCCTAAGCTGACCTTTGACATGGAATATTATATTCTAGAATTCTTTTGAGGGTAAAAGGGATTTGTTTTTTTAATTAAATTTTTTTACAATGTATGAGTGGATTATTTTATTTTCAGAAGAGATGGCTCAATTATCTGGACCTCATGGAATTAATTAAGCACAGTCAAAATGGCATGTGAAAAAGATTGCTCTGAAAAACCCAATCAGAAATTCCAGTTATCCTTCCTGTAGAATTTCCCAGTGTGCACCCTGTGTCTGCACTGAACTGTAGGGCCACACTGGTAGTCTGGGTCAAGGGAATTAGCTTTTTTAAGGTGCTATATTTTGGCAAGGTTTGATACTCTCAGGCCCTTACAAATGTTGGAGGAAAACCCGCATTGTGCAGTAAAATGGATGAGAAGGGAGGAGAGAGAATCCAGCTTTCTCCTCAGGTCCCAGCCTCAGTGTCTTTGAGGCACTGCTGGGAGGTGCATCTTGCTGAGTAGAGACTGATCAACCACCACATAGCTGAAAAAATATTCAGAAACATCTTTAAAACAGGATATGGGCCTCATTCTATTCCAAATACTGTTCAGAGTGTAACTTTCAGGTCCTTGAACAAGACTGGTCTATGACTGAGGGATGGTGGCATCGTCAGCCTTTTGAGATCTCAGAAGTCCCAGTTATTAAAAAGCTGAAGGCAACATAAAAATAGTTATTACCTCAGATAAATCAAAATGTCAAACCTGAATCTTAAGCTATGGAAAAGCTTTTTAGATTTACAGAGATTGTAGTGTGGAAGCTTTCACAAATGAAGCAGCTAAGCAAATGGTTATAAGGCTGTGGATGTAACTGTTCTTTGAAATATATCTGTGTTCCTGTGCTAGTGTTGTGTTGTTAATGAACCTTGTGTCTTATTTCAGAGAGATTCCCCCTCTACATCCAGACAGTCCCCCGCTAATGGTCATAGCAGCACTAACAATTCTGTTTCGGTAAGATTTCCAGTTCCACACAGAGAAAGTGTGAAAGTTTTGTTGGTGCTCATCTGCCATTACTGTTATACTTATTGTGTGGTCAGTGGAAAATTCTGTCCTGCTGAGAGAACCCAGGTTATTGCATATGTAACTCCCCGTTTTCTTTTCTTTTCTTTTTTTTTTTTTTTTTGAAGGGCTTTTTCCAACATATTCTTCTCATTAGAAGCCGTACAGTGAATTAAATGTTAATAACTGTACTGTGACACTTCAGTCATCCTTAAATCATTGTCAGCACTTTCCTCAAAACTGAGCAGAGGGTTAAAGTGGAAGCTTTTATTTCCATCCTGAACTTTGGAAGCAGAGTTTGAAGGAAGAGTAACCATGCAGTTGGTATCCCAAGACATTTTAGATTCTTTTTTTTTTTTTAAGTTTTGTGTTTTGAGAGCCCTCTGGAACGTGTACTGGTTTCCGCTATCTGAGTTAAGGAATTGGTGTGCTCTCTGCTGTCGTGGTACGTGCACATACTGTGTGAAACATGAGCCTTGCCTGGATATGGAAAGCAAAAGGAAGTGGCTTTAAACTGCACTACAAACCAAGCTATTACCATCACATCTTTAACACAAAGTACTTCTGTTTTGTATGTATTCAGGTAGAAAGGTGCTGTCGATCTCCTGTTCTTCCCAAAGTACATTAATGTAAAAATTCGTGTTGTTTATCATCTGTTGTTGTTTGGACCAATGTAGTAACTACACACAAGTTTCTTCAGTGAGTGCTGTCAATATCATGAGTTCCTTGGACCAGCTAAAAACAAACAAAAAAGAACCAAAACTGAGTAACTATTTCTTTAACTATTAATAAAAATTACAGCTTAGACATTATTTGCCACAAGGTAAAGTGCTTATTAATTAGTAGACTAAAAAGTAATTGTGTGAATGAAAAATTTAAGACATTTTTGTTAATTAAATTAAATTTATAATGTGAAAGTAGTGGTAACCTTATTTCTTAGCACAATTATACATTTTTAATCATAGGTTTTTTAATATTTAAAATAACCTCTCTCTTTTAAAAGCAAAACTTGATACTTAAGTGGAAAAGGCATTCACATAAAGAGCCTCTTTCACTTGGTGGTGCTTTTGTGTTGAAGATGCTGAATTATTTATTAAAAAGCACATTCTCTATCTGCTTAAACTTTTTACCTGCTTTCTTCAGCTTGCTGCTAAACAGCCTGGGTTTGATTTTTCTTAAAGAAAAAAGTTATTTCTAAACATGGGTCAATGCTTTATACTTTTGTCTAACTTACCATTTTACTGTAATGTAGTATGAATCACTAACAGTGTTATGTACCCTTAAAAAGTAAAATGAAAATTTCTTCTCCTGGGTTGGCTTTATTCTGCAGGACTTGCCATCGACAACACAACCAAAAGGACGACAGGTGAATAGATATCCTCCATGGGAATTATTGTAAACTTAGCTGCTAGCAAACATCCCTGCTTACCTTTTCCCCCCTCATATTCTGTATGTGCTGGACTAAAACATTTAAGCTTGGAAAATTTGTTCCATTTTTTTCATTTTTCTTTTTAACTCATTTGTGTGTGGCTAATTCAAAATAGTTTGTTTTTGTTTTTTTTTTTAATGTGTACACATGTGTGAGAGTTACAAAGTCATTGTGAATTTAACTGGAGATGTTGATTTAGTTCAGAATACATTAAATAGACTTCCTGTAGTGCAGTGACCTGTACAGATTTTAATCTTAGAGGAAAGCTCAAATTTCTATTTTACCTGGAACAGAGACAAGTCGGGCAGGTGTCTAAAACTCTAAAACATTGTGCTGACAAAGATTGAGTTTATCTGAAACTAATTATTAACATCAACAAAGTATTTCAAAGAAAAACATTTAAGGATGGTTTCTGTTAAGGTTTGATTAATCTGAAGATGATCTCTTAAAATTTCAGTCCTAAGTCCCATATTCAAAAACCTCACTTAACCTTGTAACGTTGACCTGGTGGTTGTGCAAGCCAGCACAAACCAAAGAAAGATCTTCCCTCTCCAGAAAATTCCAAGAAAGCACATGGGGCTCCTCAGAGGATTCCCTATCTTTCTCTTTGCAATTTAAAGAATTTTTTTAAGAAAAAAAAATTGAAGAATGTTCTTTTACTGCAGCCTCCAAATGAACATATATTGTCAAGTGATTTGTGATTCATCTCCAGTAACTGTTCCAGTTATTTATAATCTTTCTAAAACCTACCTCTGAATTTTTAACTGTGTACTCAGCCTCCTTCTCTACCATGAATTTTTGTAATAGCTCTTGAAATTCCATTCAAGAAGTCAATCAGCTGCATTAACTCTTGTCTTTGAGAATCTTTTTATGCTGCTGTCTGGTTGAGCTGGCTGGAACTTCTATTACAAGAATAGGTTTTTTTCACTTCCCATTTTTAAAGCCTCTCTATGGTTCTTTCAACTTCCCATTTTCTTCTGAAGCTGCCTGAATGTAAACCTGGAAAGGCTCCATGAAATACCTTCCAGACATTCATAGGGGGTTTTCATTTGCTTCTCATAGGGCTTTTTCCCCAGGAGAAGAAACTTCATCCAAGGCATTATCAAAATAATTGTGTTTTTCTTACTCACACCATTTATAATTACCTGAGTTTTTCAATTTTACCTGATTTTTCCCATTGAACCAGCACCTTTTTCTTGTCATCCTGGAAAACAGTGAGGACTTGGCTAATTCTCATGTGTAAGGAAATCTGTAATGTTCCATGAGCTGCCAATATATGGTGGATAATGGCTCAAACTGGAGCAGGGACTTGAAAAACAGGGAAGTTTCTAGATAGTAAAAATACTGCTGATGTTTCTAGGCCTATATGAATAAGCTTCAGGCAAAATAAGGGATTGGCTCAATATTGATTACTTCATGGAAAACAAATAACTAAGTAAACATAATTGGTTTCAAAAAATCCTATTTCTCAAGTAATTAAAATAAGCTGGATTGCTTTTTTAAACTTAATGCACAGCAGAGCAAGGGTCAAATTTAATGTATTAAAAGTTGAGTTCTGTATTGGTACTATCATCTGATACTCTCACTGCAAACCCATAAAAATACATCAAATAGAAGATAAAAGTGATTAGCCATTTTAGTTAATTTATTCATATGTTGAGGTGCAGATTGGATTACTTTTTTAGGAGCCATGAATAGTGCTAACACTGCATAGTTAGTGCTATTATTGGAGCAGAATTTGAGCAGAGTTGAAAAGTGATTGTTACAGTCTCTAAGAAGGATATTACTTTGCAATGTAATTGTTTGGGATTTTTTAATCTAGTCCATTTTTAGTAAGAAAATCAGCAGTATGTGTATACAAGGGTGTCTGAGATGCTGTAGGGGTAGCGTTTGAAGTTCATGAACTGTAGAGACTACCCTTCTAGGCCATGGCACTTAATTTTGATTTTAAGATCCTTGGATGCATCAGGGCTCCAGTTAACAACCAAAATTGGGGATCACTTTTATTTTCATTTTCTAGGGTTGAGACCTCAGTAACACACAAGGAAAGGATTGGTATAATCTTGTATATTGTGAAGTCAGAGTTTGGCTTCTTTCTGTACATGTTCCTTAGAGAATAACTTGCTCAGATTTACACAGGAGCAGACTTTTACTGAAAAACCCATACAGAGAATTTCCACATTCCTCCTGAGTAATTTTGTGATAGGTACAATACAGAACTTCCTAAAAAAGATTTTTTTTTAGTGTCTTAAAAGTTCTCATTCCAAATATCACTAGTAAAGCCAAAATCTTTTATACGATCCAGTAAAATTCCCTGTCACAGAAATTTTTAAGACATACCATGGGACTCCAATTGGAAAGTACATTACAAATTGAGTTGTAAGGTGCTGGCTTGTGTTCTGTAATGATTTGTGTTAGTTAATAAATGTTTGAGGGACTCTATGAGTTTTATACATTTTTGCTGTTCAGGTTCCATAGAATGTAGAAACCATGAACTGTTGAAACGACATCATATGTCTCCATCATTTGCTGGAGGGGGCATTTTCATTTTCAACAATCACTTACACTTTGGCACCTTCCTTTTATGTTTCTTTCTTTGCTTGTTGCAACCTATATGTGTAGCTGCATTCACAGATCAGATTTTCACCTGTTACTCTCAATACCATACCAGTAATGATATTGCAGTGTCTCTTATAAACTCTTTTTTTTTCCGTAGATCTATGTAAGAGCACAATTTGAATATGATCCAGCAAAGGATGACCTCATTCCTTGCAAAGAAGCTGGCATCAGATTCCGAGTTGGTGATATTATCCAAATCATTAGCAAAGATGATCATAACTGGTGGCAGGGTAAACTTGAGAACTCCAAAAATGGTACTGCAGGTCTTATTCCTTCTCCTGAACTTCAGGAATGGTATGACTTAAGTTTTCTATAAAAATTAATTTAGTTTTGATTTTATTTCTGTCTTTCATGCTTTTCATTGTTGTATAGCTAGCCTCTATCTAAAGATAGAATTCTTTATTCTATTTCTTTTTTTTTTTCCTAAGTCTGTATATTGACTCAGTTTGTGTGGTATTGATTTTTTTTTCTCATGTATGCATAGAAGTAAGGGTTACATGCAATTTCATATGTGTGATTACATTATAAAGATAGATTCCTATGTTAAACACTGTGCTTTCTGGTATACTGTAGGAAACCAGGATTAAAAATGGCAACATGCAAATTGGTTATATAAGAGAGTTAAATTAATTTCTCTTTCAACTTCTAATCAGGGGTTTCATTAGTACTGTTTACATGCAAGTGCTAGAGGAATGGGGTTTTTAGCAAGTTGTCAAGCAAAAAGGTCATTGAAGGAGTTTTAGGGTTTTCTTTCTTTTTCATTTTTCATGTGAATGTCAAAAAGCAGAACCAAATCACAGTGCCAGTGGCAGGTTCAATGAACAGCAATGGCACTGAGCAATGCAGAGCCTTTAAACAGCCTCTTGCAGGAGCTGTTTAGAAAAGAATTTAAATACATCAGTACAAATTCTGGCAAGCGAGTCCTGGGCCTTGGAAGGCATGGCCATAACTCAATAAAGCTTATAAACATGGATAATCTAGCCCAAAATACTTCATAGAGGAATTGCTATGTAAAAGAGTTGGAGTTGTGCACAGCTCCTGTGCCTCCTGGACTGGCTAAGGGAGATTTTGCCAGAAGAGACGGAGGCAGACAAGACCTTTAGTTCCATCTCCTGAGCTCTGTGCAAGCCCTGATGTAAGGGAGGCACAGGTGCAGATTGCAGCAGGGTCCCTTGCAGTGTTTCAGTCTAAAGATCAACTTGCAAACAGTCCCCCAGCACAGCACCACTTGCTCTGGAGGAATTTAAACCGTGGTGATCTTTCCAGACCTTGTGCTCTTCCATTCTGATCTACTGCAGAGTGTTCTGGATTCATTCCAGCAGCTGCCCTTCCTCCCATGTTCACTTCATCTGTGAGCTTCCATCATCCACTTCTAAGAAAATATTCTTACATCAAAATATCCCTGTATATGTGTTCTTTGAAGTCATTTTAAAAAAAAAATGTTTTTAAAAGTTTTACTGCTCTCTAGCTCTAAAAAAGTCTTGCTTCTCTAATTCATTCTGTGCAGCTTTTTAAAGATCCTTGACTACAACAGAAAATGTTTTTTCTCCTCCTTATGTCAGGCGTGTTGCTTGTATTGCCATGGAGAAGACCAAACAGGAGCAACAGGCCAGCTGTACTTGGTTTGGAAAGAAAAAAAAGCAGTACAAAGACAAATATTTGGCAAAGCACAATGCAGGTATGAACAAAAAATGCAGGTATCTGTCACAGGTTACATTTTAAGCCTTGCCATTAATTGTTCAGCTGGCACTATTATAACCTAATGAGTTACTTAGGAAAACATAAGTAAAATTCTAATTTTGCCAGCATTACTCTGCTTATTCTTTGCTATGTAAGCAGAGAGCTTAGTCAGTGAGAGGCAGGCTGCCACAAAATCAATGCATCATAGTATATCCTGATAGAGGCTTACATAGTTTGGGGGTTTATGTTTAAAGCAGCATTAGAAACAAACAGGATATGATTTTTGCAACCTATATAACTCTGTGCTCTACAAAAGACTGTTCAGTAGCATCCTTGTTAATACTATGTATTTATAGTTACAGATTACATACGTGAAAACGTCATGAAAGAGCATTTTTATTGAAGTGATACAGCTGGAAGTGGAATAGGAGCCATTGCATAGTCAGTGTGTTATTTACAGTTACCAAATAGAATCAGCTGTGGAGGTTTATCCTCCTTGCAGTGATTGCTGCCTGAATCCTGAGTTTGGGGCTTCTGTTTAGACTGCTGAAGAAATGGTGTTAGAAAATGTAGAAGTGTAGAGTAAAAGATCCTTCTCAAGCAAAATTCATCAGTTTTAGTAGTAAAGAAGACAGACTCCATCATTTATGAGCTGAATTTGCTTCTTTTCTTCTTTTAATATAAAATACTTAATGTGCTGAAACTGCTTTTCAACACTTTTCTGTTGCTTCTGCATTGGTAGCACATTCTGTGTTGCTTATGTTGTTGTGGTCTCCTGAGAGACTTGCAGAGATTTTTATTAGAATCAGAATAGATACCTGTCCAAGCATTGTAATGGAAGTATTTTATATTACATTAATTTCTGGGGGTTTTTTTCAGTTGCATTCTTGAGCACACCAATTAAACAATATAAATCCATATTTTCATGTATTTCTCTTTACTTGCACAGTGTGTGCAGTATCAGAGCTCATAATGTGTCACTATTAATGAATATGTGTTTCCTTAAAAGTAATTTGAAAGTAAATTCTAAGAAAGTCAAAGGACACTAATTGTTGTTTGCACTCTTTAAATTCAGTGTTGCATTTAAGGTGTTCACAGGTGAATATATAACTATTTGTTGCCCTGAAAGCTCTCACAAGCAGAGATTTAAAGCTTTAAGTAGGTTCCTTCCTTTTGCTGGTGTAACACCCTGCTTGTTCCAATGTTCCCCCTTCACTGTAGTAGTTTTAACAATTATAACATTTTAACAATTATAACAAAAGCTGTTGAGAGTAAAATGGATTTTATGAGCCAAAGTCTTTCACAATACTGATATCAACTGCTCCCAGCACACATTCCCACAGCCTTGCTCCTCCCTTCTGTTGTGGCCCTGCTGTGAACTGGATCAAGAACAACCCAAAAAAGACATGGATTTTTCTTTCTTTAGGGCAGATGCATTTCTTGATGCAGCTCTCAGTGGAAATCCAGAGATAAAAATGTCTGTGTGAGTAAGCAGGGCCAGCTACAAGGGAGTGAGCTAAAGGAAGGATAGCCAAGGGAAGAAGGAGCAGGAGCAGGCAGTACTGTAGGAGCAGAACTAGCTCAAAGATTTTCTGTCTGTTTAATTCCTGAAAGGAATCTAGACTTTGCACTCTTGACAGAGGGGGACATTTTGGAGTAGGTTGATGGCACTTTGATTCACACAGTTCACCTGCCTTCACCAGCAGTGTTATATCTTTATTTGCTTTATATCAGAGCAGGTATTTGCCAAAAATTAGAAATACAAACATTAAAAATTATTATTATGACCATAAAAGAAACTGTTCCCTTCAGAATACAACTTCCCCTTTCCCCTTAGTCAAAAAGTTAATGCAAGCACAGATTGAAATACAGATTTCTTGTAGAAATGTTATTGATCTTAGTGTCCCTGAGGTACTGAAGGTGATGCCAGTAATATTCCAGGGAGTGACACCAAATGGAGCATATTCCATTTATGAATATTACTAATTGCTTTGGTGCTCATGTGAGTTCAGGTTTAACTGAGGTGGCACTGAATTCACATTCTCTGAAGTGCCCTGTCACATCCAGGATTGTTAGTCAGAAATATGACAAAACTGGCCCTTGCAGCATTTCAGTGCTTCTGTTTCAGAATAAAAAACAGATCTTTTCTCCCACTGGTTCCAAAACAAGTCTAATCATTCTCAAAATGTTGCTCTTACAGGAAAGTAGATTTTTTTTCTCTTATATCTTAATATAAAATTAAATAAATTGATCAGCAGTGTGTAATCTATTTGGACTTGTGTGTTATTTTCTCTTAGGGGTGAGACTGGAGTGCTGAGAAATGACCCAGTAAAATAATTCACAGTCAGCTCAGATTTGTGTGGCCAGCTAATGATTTGAGAGCTGATGTGGAATATTTGGATATTGCTGGAAGTAGAAATGAGATTATTCTGCAAATCAGATGTAGTTTATGAAGTAAACAGGAGATGATTTCAGTTACTTTTTAGAATTAGAAGCAAATACATTCTCCTTTACAATATAAATGTAATCCTGTTGTTCTTTCCTCCATGCTTCATATCAGAGTATTAGGCAATTTCATGATCATGTTTTATCAGTATAAAGTCAGTTTTAAACCAAATCCCACAGAAAAAATGAAATATCTTTTCCATTATTAGATTCACTGACATTTTTATAAATGCTCTAGAGATATGCTGCAGTGATATCCAGTTCTATTATTTATTTATTTTGCTGAAAAGTTATTGCAGGGCTTCAGAAAATAACAGAACATACCAGAACAATGCTTCATATTATGCATAATGTAGAAAATTGCCAAGCTTTTATAAAATACGTTTATCATTTCTTAATGTGATTTATTTGCCTTGTGTTTAGACTATTGCATGGTAAAGTTTATTTTGTGCATATACTTTTTATTTTACTAATATATTACAAGCCATATCTCAATGACCCCTGTACATTTTTCATGCTGTCTTACTCCCAATGGCCTCTGTGCATGTAAGTAACCTGTCAAGTGACAATGCCTCTTTATTTGCTTCTTACTGTTTCCTTTCAAGAACTCCTTTTCTTTTATTAGCTAGTAACACAGAAGCATTGAAGTTCAGTCTTTAAGTGTGCCCTGTATTCCTCCTATCTTTGTATATTAAGAAATTAATCGTTTTTCTTTTGCATTTGAGAACCCCACAATCATTAGTTAAATCCATGTAGACTGAGACACATCTCCATGCTACTTCTTTGTGATGAAGGCATTAATATGTGTCATTTCTGATGTTTGTTCCTGTTGTTTGTATCTAACATAACGTGGTTTTGTTCAAGAAGAAAATAAAGGATTGATTTTTTTTTTAATTATTATTTTTCAATGGAGAAAGAAACTTGCAGGCTTCAGTGGTTAGCATGGTAAAGCTGCTTAGTGTGTTGTAGATCCTTATTACAAAATGAATTACTGATTTGTTTAAATACTGTGAAGTTGAAAAAAAAACAAGAGTAAGAATTGCATTGTGGAATGGAAGTAAAATAGGAGTAATTTCTTGCTTGTAGTATTTGGGGAAAGGTTGAAAGAGATTCTTCTTTAGGATGAAATTCAAAATGCTTCAAATGGACTTGGAAGTTTTCATATCTGAGTCTTTTCAAGGCCTTAAAGAGTTGTCAGTTGGCTGATTTGTAATTTTAACAAATTGAAGCCATTGGACTTTTTCAGATAAAAAGACTGCCATCAAATTAAAAAACTGAGAGATAACCACACTCATCCTAAAAGATGGATTGGATATAGCTGAGGTGGATAAACAATCTTAAGACTTGGAAATTCACAGATATTCCATGGTGTGGATGGAGTCTCTCCTCCCTCCTTTTCATAGCGTACAAAAATACAGAACTGAAAACTCGTATTCGTTATTCTGCTCCGCAATTGCTGGTTGCTGTAATCTTTACAAATATAAATAACTCCCTCCTGGCTGCTTCTTTCATTAGAATTCAGCAGGAGTTACCAGAGATGATGTGTTACTGGGCACAGGAGGAATAAGCTGTTATTAATGAACAAAACTTGGTTTGTCAATCATTATATTCCCTGGCAATTGGCAACAGATTGATAGGCATGATGGAATTCATCCAATTTCAACTGCAGTTGAAATGATATCTGAAATAATACTTTTACAATTTTTCCCTAAATATGGTCGAGGTTCTTTTCTGTAATGCCATCACTTTTCATTAGAATTCTTCATTCTGTCACAAGTTTTAAAAGCATGTCAGTTTAATTACCACGTGTGTTTAAAGAGAACTCTAATTACAAGTAAATGGTGTGGTTTGAAAGAATAAATACCACAAAGTATTAACACTGTGCATTTCTCATAGATATTGTTAAAACATTATTATGAAAGTATCTCTATCTTCAGTGTAAATAGATGTTCTCATACTGTATTCATGTTGGTCACTGTGTACAGATTTTTCTTTAGTATTGCTATTTCTTAGGAATGCAAACGTGAATGGCATGCTGTTATAGCTGATTTTTGTGGTCTGCTGAACACTGCATGAAAGGACATGCAAACTTTGCTGAGCATCTCAGTAGCTTTGTTACTGCTCTTAACAGTTTTTTAAATGAACACTCTTGTTAAAATTGCATAAGGAATGAATGGTTTTATTTTCCATAACATGTTACTTTGTATTAGGAACCTAAAACTAGATAAAATTTTAATTTGTAGCAGAATTAATTGCTACCCTTCATATGCCATTTTTTTCTTATCCTTTGGGGTTTTCTTTTGTGTTTTAGTGTTTGATCAATTAGATCTCGTCACATATGAAGAAGTAGTAAAGCTGCCAGCATTCAAAAGGAAAACACTAGTCCTACTAGGTAATTTTCAGTTTTTCTGAACATAGCATCATAGTTTTGAAGCCTTTCTGGTGGAATATTTCTAAATGCTTTTTTTGTGTTGCGGATCAGGTGCACACGGTGTCGGAAGAAGACACATAAAAAACACACTCATCACAAAACATCCGGACAGATTTGCTTACCCCATTCCTCGTGAGTAGCAGGGTTCCATGTGGTGCAGAATTGTTTGTGTCCTCCTTGAAAACACCCCCCTTGTTCTACTGCCTGTGTTCAGCTCAGCTGAGACAAATCCTGCCTTAAAGGTGGGAGCTGTGTAGGACTGGGTGTGTTTCTTTTGCTTTTTCAAAGGGCAGGGTGGAAAGTAACACCACTTTTGCATCAAATGTTCCTTATTATTCACAAAACTTCTTGTTAGACATACTTCTCTCTACCCCAAATGTTTGTTAATTTAGAATGACGGATAAAAGATTTCTCATTTTTAACTGTGTATAAATCCCTTGAGAAGAAATATGAGCTGGATTTAGAGGAAACCTTTAGTGTTTTAATTACTTCACGCAGCCAAGTCTTAAGGACTGGTATTGCACTAAAATAACTTCCAAGTTTCCAGAGATGATGCTAAGTGAAAGAAAACACAGTTAATTTCACTACTTATTAGTGGTCTGTTATGAAGAGCACAGAGGTGTTTTCCCTTCATGATAACAATCTCTGTCAATACCCTGCAGGAACTGTACATCCCATTACATGATTTCTTGGAGATGCATCACACCAAAACAAGCACATCCAGCCCCTACCTGTCCACTCTATCTCAGAAATGCCATACATGGCTCAGCAGTGACACTCATTTAATTTTCTTCACAGAAACCACCTATTTTATCTGCAGGTGCTTTTAAAATGGACTCACCTTTGCCATGATGAGCATGCCTGAGGTTGCCTGCACTAGGGTCCTGCTCTGTGGAAGCATTGAAATTGTTTCACTGGTTTTGTAAGACTAAAAAGAGGCACTTTCTGCATTCCTTTACAAAACCATGGTGTAGTAGGTGGCTTTTGAGATGGGCCTTAAATTGGGTGAGGAGTTTGGGAGAATGTTTTATGAAGAAATTACCTGCATTCTGAAAACCTGATCAAAAAGATCAGGTCACACGCAATGGCAGTTAATTCTAAAGATTAGAAGTAGGCCATACTTCTCTTACCATATAAGTTTGTAGAAGCCATATTCCAAAAGTATGTTATTCCTAAGTAGCTTCCACCTCTCTTGACCACAGGTAATGAGGTTTTTAAACTGCCTTCTCGACTTATCCTGTTCACACTCATAAAAGCCTCATAATTTTTTTTTTTTTAAAAGGAAAATGCAGAAATGTTTTTAGGACAGAAGAGGATTTAGGAGAAATATGAGTATCTTAAGTTCAGTAGACCCTAGGGACTCTACTTCTGCTTTTCCCAACACATATCCCTCAAACTCCTGCTTTTCCCTGTCATTCTGACTGCCTCATACTTCCTTGCTCTATATGATTTGACACTGATTTATTCAGTGAATAAGTATTGATAAACAAACAGAAAAAAGAAGCCATATATAACCTTAATATTGCTTCTGTACTAAAATATTCTGTATTTTCAGACACAACCAGACCTCCAAAGAAAGATGAAGAAAATGGCAAAAATTACTACTTTGTATCACATGACCAAATGATGCAGGATATATCAAACAATGAATATCTGGAATATGGCAGCCATGAGGATGCAATGTATGGGACAAAACTGGAAACAATACGAAAGATCCATGAGCAGGGACTAATTGCAATACTTGATGTAGAACCTCAGGTAACTAATTAGAAGTGTATAAAAATGGGACTCATCACAAATCCTTCAACGTTATTTCATTTAGATGTTTTTATTGATTGCAGATTAGGTAAGTGCTGCATAAAGTGATTTGAAACAAAAGTCCTTGAACCAGCAAGATATCAATCTGTAGAATTCTGGTAATCATACAGTTACAAGAACACAGAGGAGAAAGAAAAATCAAGCTTTCAAGAAACACTAGTAGTTTATTTATTCATTGTAGAAAATCTGTGGAAAATTCTGATACATTTCCTTTGAAACATCTGTGTAGTCATTACTTTCAATTCACAGGGATGTGTTTATATGTTTTGTTAAGTGAAACAACATGAATATAGACAATTGTGATGTTTATATTATTCTAGCAGATGGAAGGAAATGGGAGGAAAGACAAAATTGTGACTTGGTGTTATCTACTTAAATTTGCTGATTTGTTTCTTCTTTGTGAATGGATTCAGGAAGTTCAAATTTTTCTAAGAATTTCACAACAGAAATGAGATACCTGACTAAATTTTTTGAGACAGAGTATGATGGTGTGGTGTTCTGAAAAATAAACCCCCACATTTAACAGCGTTCAGGGGGAGCAGAATTTATAGTTAGTTCAAAGGGAGCAGCTGTTAACAGCAAACTCTCCTGATAAACTTTTTCAATATGCATTATTCAAGAGCTGTACAGTTCTCAGAAGTGATTTTAATCTTTGTTAGAATGTATTTACATTTGGTAACAGCTGCCTTTGCCACATTTCCTCCAGCTCATGTCCAGCAAGCCACTTTCCTAACCAGCTTCCTCATTCATCCATATCAGCTCATTGAGGCCAACCTCTTTGTCTTATACCACTTGCCTGTTTTCCCTCAGGCACTCTTAGTTTTATGGGTTTTCTTGCATTTCACTTATGGGGTTTGTCTCTTGTTTGGAGCAGGTTGGCAGAGGTGATTCCTGTTGGTGGCTTTCAGGCAGCAGAGATGAAAACCTTTTAGTTCAGGGAAAGGGTGGATTGTGGGGGTTTTGTTTTGTTGGTTTATTTAGAAAGAAAAAGCTTTGGAGAAGACAGGAAATCAAAATAGCAAAACCAGAGTGATGTTTACTAGTCTGGCTTTATCTTGTCCATCCCTTTGAGTTCAGCTGCAATGTTTAACCCACTGTCCTGCACTTCATCAAGCCTGGATTTGGACAGAGTTTCACATATGGCAGCTCTTTGTCACCCAGCTCATTAAGGCAACTCTTTAATGAGAACTCTTCTTTTTTTGCACAGATTTGGTTCAGGAGATTGGAGCTGTATTTAGTGATAAACACTTCAAACTTCTCACATCAGATTTTCATTTTTTTTAAAATAATAATTTTATAATAATAAAATTTATATTTAATCAATATTTTAAAACACAGTTGGCTCTTTTCCCTATTTATGGCAGGACAGATTTTTTTTTACATGGCATTTCATCAGCCAGTTTAAATGTAAACAGAATTCCACACTCTTTAACACTGTATGGGGAGAGGTACTCTGAAAATGCTAAAGCCTTTACTGTCTCATAAACTCATTTTAATTAAGGATAAATATATGTTTTGACCACCATAAATGTAAAATAATAAAAAAAGTTATGTGTCTGTATTACTAAGGTCTTAACTCCTTAACTTAACATTTTATTGTTAAAATTGTTAAAAACAAGTCCAGCATTGTAGATCATGAATTTGTGTCTTTTGCTTGTGTGACTAAACTTACTTCACATTGATTGTTGGAGGTTTCCTCTAAAGTATCTGATTTTTTTTCCTCTAGGCATTGAAGGTCCTGAGAACTGCAGAGTTTGCTCCTTTTGTTGTTTTTATTGCTGCACCTACGATTACCCCAGGCATTAATGAGGTATGACACGTGCAGTGTGATGTCTTGGTAGAGACAGAATTAAGGATGAGATTTAAATGTGCAGACCAGACTCTTTAATTGTTTCCTTGTCTGTAAATGAAGAGGCAGAAAAATAATTGAACAACAGCTTTATTAAGTTGATTTATTGTTTATGAACCGATGATTCAAAATGTGGGCTTCAAGAGGAAGGATCCATGTGCTGTGTTCTAAAAGTACATATTCTTTTATTTCATTCCCTGCTCCAGCTCAAAGATCCATTTCCAAATCATTGGCACAAATTACTCAATTGTGAGTTGCAATGCCAACACTGATCCCACCTTTAGCATTTTCCCTGCACAGCAAATATGCATCAAAAATAGAAATACTCATTTTGACAGCTTCCCTCTAAGAATTGGAAGTTTTGACCCAAGGGGTAGTTGCTTGTGGAACAATGCTGAGTATTCATAGAGGTCCACATCATACATTTCCTGCTTAGTTTTTATAGGATATGTGCTCTGCAGATTGCTGCTGATTACAAGGATACCAAGCAATTCTGGATTTAGCTGACACAAAGGCAAACTCCATTTTCACAAGTGCTTAATTTGCTCAGTCTTCCTTAAACCGTGATACTAAAGTATTTAATTGTTGGATTTGATCGTGAATCTGTTCCAAATATCCTAGATTTCTCCTTGATCATCAAAAGACAGAGTCAGAAGCCGTGTCACTACAGCAGGTTTCTACAGAAATGTAATTACAATATCATAAGCATGAAGCTATGACATCACTGTAGAGACTTGCAGGAAAAGAAGGAGCAAGACAAACATATTTAAATGCAAATACCCTGAATGATTATTCAAACCAAAAGTGGAAAGTGAAGAATTTTGGCCTCTAGCTGAAATTTTACTGACAACTGAGACATTCTGCTAGTTCACTATGACACTTCAGTGAGCTACTTTAGCTCTAAATTGGAATTTTGTCAATTTTTAAGCACCAGTGCTAGAACAAGCAGTGAAAGAAGGATAGGAAGGGGAAGAAGGCTCTGTTCACTTTCACAGCATTAAGTTATGTCATTTCACTGTGTCTTAGTGACCCACACCCTAATGGTACAACCCAAGAGTAAAAACAAAGCTCTCTCATAGCACAGCACAATTTGCCATGTTAGTGAAGTGATACTTGATGTAACTGCTGGTGTGATACTGTGAATCTGTACAGTCTTGATACAATATTAGAATTTTGTCATCTACTCTAAATTTTCCTTTGTGTAAACAAATAGCATTGCATCAGGTACCCTGTAAAATTATATCATTGCTCGGGCTTGTTGCCTTCATACCTGTCTCAGCTCCCAGATAGCCTTTCCTTGGCCTTACTCACTTGCCAGTGGTACTTAAATTTTAATCTTCCAGCTGTAGGGTATAATACAGACGTACTTGAAACAGTTCATATGAGGGAGAAAATGTTTTTCCTCAAGAAGAACAGAAATGTGCCTTTTATAGTAGTGGTAGGGAAGTACTTTATTCCAAAGAATTAATAGAAGTAAACTATTGTCTTCTAAATATTTGCATTCATGTTGTAAAACCTGTCTTTATTTTAAACTCTTGTGACAAAAGTCTCTGTGCCTGCAGGGTTTCACTCAGGCACATGGATTGCTGAGCCAAGGCCACACTTACAAAACATGTTAATTTATTAATCAATTAAAGTTAAGGAAAGGGAGGGGCAGGCTATGGGAATAGCAACAGACCTTACCCAAACACAGGATCCTGTTTTCCAAGGTTTTCTGGGCAGATAAGCAGTGTGTCTGTGTGGTAGCAGCCTGCAGGGCAGCAAACAAGGGTGAGGAGTGCGTGTTTCCTATTTCCCATTCATGCTTCCTTTTTGAAAGGTTCATTTGCATAATGAGTGTCCCTTTCTGTTGGCCCTCTTGCCCTGCCTCATTTTATTTTACTTGCACTTTTTGAGAGCACTTCTGTAAATGACTGTCCTTTTTTCCCTCCCCATGTTTTTCTTAAATTTCATCTTTGCTTTTCTTTTCATTTTCCTGCATTCGTACTAATTGTACATAGCTGCCAAAATGGTGCAGAAAACTGCCTGTAAGTACCAGCTAGGAGCTCACAAGGTAGTCCTGGTTATTGCAGTAGTTCTAGAATGTAGATATGCTTGTTCCCATTCAACATTACTTTTGCCATTAGAGTCAAAATTTAATGTAATAATGACTTTTGATATCTGCACTAAAATTATCTGCTGGTGAAAAAAGATGCTATGGAGTAAAATTTCTGCTCTTAAAGAAGTATATCTGAACTCTGTGGTAAAATCAGTGCAGAGGCCTGATCCCAAGAGTGTCTCTCTTGAGACACTTTAGCCTGTCAAAGACCCCACAAAATGTCACAATAATTGAGGGCCACACAGGCAGGAGACAAAATCCTGTCCTTTCCAGTGAATGTAGCAATGCACTGTGAGCAGTCCTGCAAAGCACAAGAGCAGTGTAAATCATACAGGGAATCTCCCAGAGTGCACCCACCTGTCTAATCACAGAGGAAGCTTAAATCAGATGGTCATTGTGCTAAAACAGAGAGGAGAGAGTGTATCAGAAAACCCTGGGGTAGTTCCTCTTTCCTCCAGCTGTTCCTACCTTCATTGCCCAGACAGCAGCAAAGAGATCACAGGCTCCATTTGTTTGATGTAAACCTTATTGAGCCAAATTCTTCAGACTTTTAGCTGTGCTTCCTCCCTTCCTACAGCCAAAGAATAAAAGGAATTTTTCTTAGGAAGTGTGGAGCTCACCAGCTGTTTAAATTGCAAATTTCTTTCTGTTGAAGCAAAACTGGCAAAGGCCTGATGGTGTTTACACATTGTCCACAGCCTTAGAAGGGAATATTAGTAATTTGTTGGGCTGGTCTTTGATTGTCGCTAGTGGCAGCTGTTTGTCCTATGTTCTTTCAGGCCAAAAAACAACCCAGCCCTCAGAGAGTGAAGATGCCCCTGGTGGCTTTTATGTCCATGGGGGTATTTCGTGGATAAAGCCATGTTTCACTCCTTTCAGCTGCAATGGAAAAGGAGAGACTAGAATAGGAAGAAAAAGTCTGATCCAATAATGGAGACACTGCAACTAGACCCACATAAAATTCCTATTTCACAAGAGCTGAGGGAAGAAGAAAAGGCAGATGTGCTCACAAATGTTAACTTCTCAAGTTGTGGCCATTCATTTGTCTGTCTGCAGCTTGCTGAACATTTTGATAAATATCTTATTTCTTGACAGTATTGAGAGCACAACTGCTGAAGAATTTCCTTCTTGGAACATAATCTGGGATGTTCAGTATGCAAAATTTATTTAAGGCATTTTAGTGAAATTGAGAGGAACTTAATACAGCAAAACTTTGATTGCAGCTAGTTTCCAAGATGAGTTTTGGTATTTAAGTCTTGCAGACTCAGAGAAAACAGCCAGTGTACATGTACAAATAGATACTCTATCACAAACACAGGTGAAATTTGGTCCCCAAATGAAACAAAAATAAAGAACTTTAATCTCTTTTCCTTTTGATGAGCTTAGAAAAGTTTGAGCATATTTGAAACTTGTTGCAGTGGCCTATCCCAAAGTTATTACTGCCCATAAAAGCATATAAAAGAAGTAATGATTTATATTTCCAAAAGGATGGGAAATCTAAATATTCCAAAATACAGATCACTTTGATCCTAATAAAGTTGGATCTAGGAGAAGCTAAGTCAGAAAAACAGTGAAGTTTAATGAATTTTTGAAACACTCAGTTTTGTGGAATCTGTGTGTGCAACATAAACTTTGCCAGTTGGATTTTTTTTAAGATGAGATAGCTGTAAGATTTTCAGATTTTCATTATCAGTCACAGTAAGATAGAAGCTCTAGTGAGAAAAGTCCATACCTGTAGGTAAAAGTAACATAGATGGGAAATCTGAATAATAATTCAAAATCTCCATAAGGACTTAACAGTTCTATGGCTTCCAGGGGCTTTTCAGGTACTGTTAGCCCTTTGTCATGAGATCAAAACTCTTTTCAAGGTGCAATATGATTTGGACGAGACAGACTATAAATACAAAATTAATCTTAGCTGGATACATTTAAAGCACTGAAAATACTCTGCATGACAAGTTATTTACCTTCCTTTGTTATGTTAATTTAAGCAGGAAGGGCTCAATGCTCAGCTGATGCAAATGAGTCTCTTTTGGAATCTGTGAGAAGCTGGAAGTTTACCTAACTAGGGTTTTGGCTTAAAGACACTGGGCCATATGAAATATTCCATAAAAATATTTCACACTAGTATTGATCCACATGGTTCTGTTTGTTATTAGCATAAATTGAATTTGCACACTGGAATTTTCTACAGAAGTTCCAGGAGTTGCTGGTGGTACAAAATGGCCCATGCAGGGAGCATCCCTTGTACAGAAATGCATGTGAGGAGAATTTGCCTGACTTGGAATGAAATTTGTAATAATTTTCAAGTGAGGACGACCACACCACACAGCCCCCTCCCCATTAGAGGCTGCAGCTTCAGGACAGAAGCAGAACTGTAACTTTGGCAGAGAACTTCTCCAGAAGTGGCTGGTTTCGTTGCTGCAGGGAAGGAGAAATGTCTCAGAGCAGGTTGTTTCCTTGAGGGGACCTGAAAGCTGCTGTTCCACAGCTGCTTGTCACTGTAATTACAAATACTTGGGAAGCTGAAACAGAAAAAAATAAAGGTGGAGGTCATCTTAACAGCCAGATAAAAATCTGTTTCCAGAATAATTCCTAGTGAAAAAGCTGTGGGCACTGTGTCTGTACTTCTGCAGCCTAAAACTGTTTAGAAAAGTGTATCTCAGCTGATTGATGGAGTAGAGTGAGCCTATGGATACTGCAGAGCAGCAGGAGTCATTTTGCACCATATCCACCCCAAACCTGTGGGACAGGAAGGACTTGATTGCTTTCCTGTGGCTATTTCAGGGTTCCTGAAAACACCAGATGATGGGTTTGTTGGTTTTTTTAATTCAGAAGGAAATTTGCAGGAAGAGAATTCAAACTTACAATTGCTGCAGAGCCCAGGGAAGAAGCCTTTTGCATCCAGTTCCCTCAGGCAGGCAGACCTCGCTTACAAAGGTCTGATTTCCAGGCTGCCTTGTTCATCTCCAGCATCTCCTGGAGGAGAGGGGTTGGAAATGCCCTGCTCTGAGATGGAAACCACAGAGTGACGTGGAGTGAGAACTTCCTTATCAGTAAATTGTCGTTAAAGGAAGCAGACCCAGGAGATTGGTGTAGAACAGAGAAAACATTACCAAAACTGGGAACAGCTGATACCTGACAGACAGCCTCTCCCCTTCCTCCTGTTTCTCATGTTCTCACTGGGACACAGGCCCAATAGCTCTTACTTGTGCACCTTGTCTGATTTATTCACATGTGGTCTCCGTTGCTGCTTTTCCAAGCTTCCATCCTCTACCTTGCTTTTTTAACTCTAGAGCTGTGTCTTGTCTCCAAGAATGTCAATAACCAAGTGCTGTTTGAGTGTCAGCTTCCAGAGGGAAACTGTGCCCTTTCTTCTGTGTGATTCCCATAGCTGTAGGTGGGAGAGCTAAGGCACCTCGACTCCCTGAGGCCTTTTTTGCCCATTTCCTTCTCAGTTGAGAAGCTGTTGTGGAAGAGCACAAAACAATCCAACTTTTCTTTTCTCCCGTTTTCTCTCTGGGCCGCCAAACAGGATGAATCCCTTCAGCGCCTGCAGAAGGAGTCCGAAATCTTACAGAGAACATATGCACACTACTTTGACCTAACAATTATCAACAATGAGATTGATGAAACCATCAGGCACCTGGAGGAAGCCATCGAGCTCGTGTGTACAGCCTCCCAGTGGGTCCCGGTCTCCTGGGTCTACTAGGCCGCGAATGAGAGAATTGAGGAGAAAAACAAAAACCTGTCATTACTGGGAACCACCTCATACATGGAAAACCTCTTCGTTATTGACCTTGTGTCAACAGGTCTTGGCCCCTAGAGACTACCTAGATGTAGTGTGACCTAAAATATAATTATTGTCATGTCCAAATAGATAGGAGGAGGGGGAAAAAGATTAAACACTAATTTAAAGAGACAGTATCTTTTTTTTAATCATTTCTCCTAAACTTTAATAAAATGTATCTTTAAATATATGTACTACTCAGTCCTTTGGAATGTTATATTTTTGGAAATCATAGCTTTTTATTTCAAGGGCCCCTAAAAACTGCACAAAATAGATGCTGCTTTCTATAATCTATTTTAATAGTAATAATAATATGATTCTGTTACCTTAACTTGGGGGTGGAACACTACATTCTTTTTAGAGTCTGATTTTATGGATTGGAATACTTTGCTTTCTTTTATTTATTTGAAGTAATTAGTCTAGTGGTTACAAAACAAATTCATCAATTTTAAAGGCCTTTCTTTTCCGCGCTTTTGGGGTTTTTTTTTCTCTCCTAGGATAGTATTTTTAAGTACTTTTGTGTAACATCCAGATAATGTGATACTGTCTCTTTGAAGAACTCTGTAAAAGTTTTAGAAATTTGAAATTGGGTCTTGACTCTTAATGCATGTGGACAGTCGCAAGCGTTCATGCCGTTGGTGTATCTGTGTTGATAAAACCTGTAATCTACAGCAAAGTACATTCCGTTCATGGGAACACGTACCCAAGGGAATAAAGCAAAATATTATTCTGACTAAGTTGTAAACCTATGCACATCCCTTGCATTTTGGGCAACTTTATAAAAAAAAAAAAAAAAAAAAAAAGAAAAACCGATTTTTATTAATAATAATCATGTAGTGAAATGTGTTTGTAATTTTGTCTCAATTTAATTTGTTGTAAGGTGGGAGGGGGCAATTACTGGTTTCACCATTTCAGATCTGTGTTGTCTGAGAGTATTAACGTTTTAATTAAGTTGAAGCAAAGAAATGCTGATTTTTAATATGTATGTAATTGTTTAAAGATGCACACATTTTAAAAGAAAATACCGTGCAATGAAGAAACCAGTTTAGACATTGCGATAAACTGACTATTCCAAAAGACTCATCTACAACAGCCCTGTAAATTCATTTAAAAATGGTAATTGACTCTACAGTCTGACCAATTTTTTTTATTTTAAATATACTTCCTTTTGTGTGTTCAACAATTAAATGCTTTTGGGTCCTTCATTTCATCACAGGGAGTTTCAAGAGCAAATCAGTGACTCGTGCAGTGAGGAAGTGAATTAAAGTCTGTAAGGGAAGCCTTTGTAGGGGCAGAGCCTGCAGTCTGTCCCAGGGGCTCTGCACAGGGTCAGCACAGGCTTCCTTCCACAAAGTTGGAATTAGGGCAGAGCCAATTAAAAAAGTGTAACCATGGATTGACCTTGCACTTCATTTCCCTTCTTCATGCTCTCGCTGGCCCACATGATTTGCATTTTCTCTGAAAATGGTTAAAGGCAGCTGGCATTGCTGCCTCTTTTTAGGTGTCAGAAATACACTGTTCCTTAAAATGTCTTCTCCTCAAAGTTTGGCTGGCTGTGCTGTTGCATAGTATGAATTTTAGTGTTGATATTGAAAAGATAGAGTGATACAGGATTTTTCCTCAAAGTTGAACTTTCAGCTGGAATTGTTCTGTGGGCTGTTCCAGTTGTTTGGGACCATTGCACGTGCAATCAGAAAAAGCTTCTCAAGGTTGTACCTTTCTCACAGGGGTAATTCTGTTGATAATTTTCTCCTGCCAACTCCTTCTACAAGTTGTGTGGTCAGATCTGTTTACAATTCTTGTAAAACCCACAGCTGAAATCTCAGTCTGGCTGTGCCTTCTCCCATCCAGCCAGGGCAGGCAAAGGTGTTTATTCCCTGCAGCATTCACAGCCCGGCTTGCAGCCCACAGAAGGGAAGTTCATCCATCACTTTACCCCAGCTGCTGAATGCCCTTAATGCCACAGCTGGAATCACAGTTCTGTGGCTGCATCCCAAAACAAGAGCTGTGCCCAAGTCCCTTGGGTTTGTAGTTTTGTGGCAAGTACTGGATGGAGTCAGCGTGGGCCTCACATACACAAGAGGGAAACAAGAGGGAGCTGTCAGAGCAGTTGTAGGTGCTCATCTGTTCTGGGTTTAGCCCCAGAAGAAGGGGATGGTGCAAACTGTGAATTATTTAGTGAGTAAGAGGTAATTTTTCAAGTGGTTGTGTCGTTTAGTCCTGGGTGAACCGTAGCTGGTGTCCTGTAGGCAGCTGTTGCAGTGGTGAGTCCACACTGGCCGAGCTCGTGGAAGTGACAGGTTCATTCACTCTCAGAACTACCTCTTTTCCCAGCAAAGCACAAAGATGGGAAGATGAAAATCTAGCAGTGGAGTGTTTCTGATGTTAGAAATACAAACTTCTCTGGTGAGCATTGGTGTCTGACTTCAGTGACACGTTTTTCATCTCAAATGTTTATCGCATTAAACAGGTAAAGTAATTTTGATAATTCAAGTATAGTCCATCATAAATGTTTTAACTACACACTTTTGACTCTGTTCATGTGAATTTCTTGGAGTTTCTGTGTATCCAGCTCGTAAGGAAAGAAATCTCACAAGGCCCATGAGGGTGCTTCTGCCTTATGTAGATGACAATAAGTAGTGATTTGATGTAATACCTTTCCTTCTCTTAAGTGGAATTACCATTCAGTTAATGCTACACAGTAGAAAGATGGACCTGGAGAGCTTTGTTTCTTTTGTTGTCACTGTATAACCTTTTATCAAGAGACAAAAACTGTAAAGCACATAGTTAGCATCCTGTCTTTCCTCCTCTTTACCACAGTCTGTTTTCCATGTGTGAACCTTCAGTTGCAAAAGATTAAATTGGAAACCCCTCCTAGGCTTTAAGTTCAACAGATCCACAGCACACAGTGAGCTCCATGAGCAGATTTCAACACAGTTCCAGACAGAGCAAGCCCAGGACTTCTCAGTCTGTCCAGTCCTCCCACCCTGCTCAAACCCTTCTGAAGTGTCTCTGTTGTTTGTGTGGTACATAGAGGGCAAAAGGCTGCAGAAATTGAGCTGGAAACTTCACCTGCATAGGGAAGGCTCGTGCAGGTGCAAAGCTGATGTTACAATTTTTTTATTTTTTTTCAATCTCCAAGTGGAGAAAGGTCCTCCTGGTACTGTAAATATCACTGCATAATTTAGAGCACGCCTCATGGACTTCTCTAAATTTATGCTGAATGTGACCTCAGAAGCAGCCCTGGGATTGGGAAGAAACAAATGTTTCTGTTTGCCCCTTTTATACTTTATTTTTGTACAGGGGCTCATAGATTTGTAAAGAAAACTTGATCTTGTCAGTATGCTGCCTCTCAGTCTGACTGATGCCTGTGATTTCAAGGTGTTAAGTTGGTCCAATAAATGTTCATTAACCTCTGCTTCCATTTACCTAATAAAAATACACTAGGTTACTCAATGTCTCAGAGTGGTAAGATTATTGAATGGAAATGGTAGCCTAGTTTAGACTCCTGGCCTGTCCAGATGGACACTCTTAATCTCATCACTAAAACTGAGATCTTCCATGTGTTTCAGCAGTGGTTTTCTTTTTATATGGTTTGGTCAAGAACAATGCTGTACCACTCACTTCTAAAAGAAAACATCACTACCTACCTCAGTTACTCAGTTGATTTTGAGAAGACAACATAGAAGATAAGGTGCTGTAACCTGAGCAACATTGGGCTGGTGTGTATTCTCCAAAAATGGTACTAGAGCCACTAGGAGAAGTTAATGCACAGAGTAACCAGTATTTGTTCCATTTTTATTCTTTTCTATAAGGAAATTATTTCAGAGTGCTGTTATTTAAAGAAATACTTGGAAATGCTGCCAGAGCTTCCAGGGGTGCTTTGCAAATCTGCGTTGAAATCCTAGATGCAAACAGTTCTGGCCTCATTCTCTTCCACTGCAGATAATATTCTACAGCTTTAATGAAGGTTGTTAGAACTCAATTTCAGGCTTTAAAATGCTTGGTAGAAAAGGAATTTTGAAAACTACAGAAATAAATTTCCTGACTATAGTAAAGAGTTATCTGTTTTTATAAGCTAAATTGGCAGAGGATGAGCTAAAGCAGGCACTATAAAAATTCTTTTTTTACGTAAAGTATATTCATTTTCTTAATAAACCTGTCCTTCAGACTAATTTCTTCTCTATCTTTAATAAGCCCAGAGATAGTCATAACTCTTACCAATGCTGCACATTATGTCAAATACTCACATATAAATCAAGATACCTGCACAACGGGAAGCACATCATTGACCAAAGAACAGAAGTAATTCTGAATAATTGTGCCTTGTGTCCACACCATGGGGATGAGTGCACAGGCCTAAGGTAGAGGATACTACTTTTTCTAATGCTACACATAAAAATACAAAGCCACTTCCAACATCTAAATATTTACAGTGTTTTGGGTTGGTTTTTTTTGCTTGCTGATACAATAAGTGCACCTATATAATTTTTACTTTCTTCCCCTTAAGTGATTTTTAGCAGTCTCCTGCTCTAATCCTGTGAAAGCTGGACTGAAGCAAGTACAAAACACTTCTTGACTCCTTACAATTTAGCCTCAGAGTTAAGCCTCTTTCCCAGACCTGTACATGAATAAATAATTAATTCTTACCTCAGAAATACATTTCTCATTTAAGATTTTGGGCAGAAAGTTGATGGTTTCTCATGTAATCTTAAACTTTTCTAAGCAAAAATAGTGGGAGGGGGAGTGTTCATGCATTTTCATGCATCCTACTGGATCTCTTAGCAACTGCCATGGGACAGTCAAGAATATTTAGTCTGGCCACATCTCTGTGTTCTTATTAAAATGTAGTTTGAGCCTGCATTTGTGTTGTGGAAGATAACTAGTAGCTGTATGCTTGAAAGAACTTGTGTTGATTATTAGCAAAGTAATACTTGCAAATTTTCCCTTGGCAGCAGCCATGGCTTTTTTTAGTGTCTCCATAATGGAAACACCCATGAGGAAGGGCAGAATTTGCTCATTTTAAAGTGTAGCCAATCTCGGAGCTGGAACCTGAATCTGTTTCTCCATTGTTGGCCATCCAGATGAAGCTTTCAGAATTCTTCCCAAAATGTAAATAGATGCAAAATAGCAGAATTGCCTCATACTTGGATCTGTCTGTGTGTAACTGCATGGGGGAGCAGGTGGCATCACTTACAAACTTGATTTTAAGGTGCATTTTCCTACCAGTCAGAAAATGCGGTTTATCCCTCAGTATTCCTTGGTATCCTTCATTTTAAAGGTCTCTGAAGGTTCACATCCATCTTAAGCAAAGGAAACCCTCTGTGATCCATGGCACACACTACAGTGGTCTGGAATTCCAGCTTCCATCAAGGAAGCAGAGCTCTGAAAGGGCTGAAACCCAAGCAGAGCAAGATCTTACAATGACATCTCATGACCAGCCTTCATAACTTCATCAAGGGCTGCTTTAGCACTGCTTTAGGACTGGGGAGAAAATCAGGGGAGGGTTTTTGGCTGGGAGCTGCCATGGGTACAGATGGACACTAGGAAAGAAACAGAGCAGGCAAAGAAAGGCAGAAGAGAAAGGAGGACACAAAGAGCACTGAACTGAGAAGGTGGCACTCTGAAAACCAAAGGGGAATTTACTAAAAAGGAAGGGGACAGAAACAATTCTGAAACTTTTATTTACTATCCAAATACAATTTCCTCCATTTACCACAAAACTCCTGCTGATAAAACAATTGTCCAGCCTGGTTTCCAGAAAGTCCTTGGTTGTGAATGGATGTTGCAGGCTGCAGACACAGCGAAACATGGAATGGTGTTTTCCTCCTCCCAGCAGAGGACATGATGAGGCACCCAGAAGAAAAGGGCAGCTTGCTTTCACCCTTCAGTAGGACATGGAGGGGCAAAAAGGTCTTGTGATCCCTGTGGCTGTTTCCTCAGCGATGTGAAGGCTGATCCCAGACCCCCATGGGTCACATTAAGAGGTGCCTTCATGCAATGATCACTTGGTATTGAAGAGCAGTGTGAATGACAACCCCACAAAAAGTTGGTTTGATTTTGTGGGTTTTTTGGGTCACGTTCTTTGCGGTTTTTTTAGGAGTGAAGTATAACAAGTATTATTGCCCTCTTCCAGCAAGCCACAAGCCAGCTAATGAAAACCTAAGCTTCTTCCTCAATAATTAGTGTCATTCCTTGTTTCAATGATGTATTTCAGTATCAATTGTAGTTTTCTGATAGTAGAAGTTTTATTGACAATGTTAGCTACACTTCATGGAATTCTTCGCAATCACACAGTTTGTTTCAAAGGTCTTACTCTAACCACTAATATATTAGAGAAATCAGGGCTGCAATTTAAAACCTTTCATTCCATACAACAAATTTTGGAGTTATTGCAATGAATTTAAATAACCTTAAATATTATGAATTTAAATAAGATAAATATTATGTTAACAAAATAAAAAATGGATGGGTCTATCAGGTTTCTGTTCACATCAGGAGCTTAATCTCCACTAGCCTTTAACAGAAGCAGGAAATTGCCTTAAGGAAAAGAAAAAACTTAGGTTAAGAAAAGCATACATATGGAAATAAATTATGCAGAAAGTTGAACTAATTGACTATTAAAATACTTCTTTTGGTTTAATTATAAAGCCTTTTTAAGGCTTTTTTAAGGAAAAAGTTCATTTAATTATTTTTATTTAGATTAATTCTTTTTAATTATTTTACTGCAGATAACTGAGCCTGTTATCAACTTGCTGATTTTGCCTTTTTTTTTTTTCCTTTTTCAGATTTTCTTAGGATATTGGGTCTACCAGACTTAGTTTTTAATTCATGCATTTGGTCATTCTGAACAATAAAAGAGTATTTTGAGACCCACAGCAGAGGGCAAGAGTTCATATGTAATGGAGTCAGTTTCCCAGAGAATTTGTGCAGGGTCTGTGCCCAGAGGTTTTAAGAGACTCACATGGATAAAGTCCTGAGCAATCCAGCCTGATGTCAGAGCTGACCCTGCTTTAAACCTGAGAGCTCCAAAGATCTCTTCCAACAGAATTACCCTATTAAAAAAGTCTGAAAAATCAGAACTATTACTCCACTCATCCATCTTCAGTTTATGTGAATTTTTGTGCCAACAAAACCCCATAAATACAAAAAAAATATCTTTAGTTGTAGAGCACTTCAGTATTATTCTACTAACTGTTGAGGAAATCCAGTTACTGGAATGATAAATTCCAGGTAATGGAATTTGTCTCCATACTTGTTTCTATTTCATATATACAGGCAACTTTAATTACTCATTTAGATTATATCATTATGCTACCATAAGTCAAATAGAGACTTGTTCAGAAGCTATTAAAATTTCACCCCAAAATTAAAAATTATGTATACAGCACTGTACTTCTTATACCAAAACTGACTAACTGCAGTAAAAAGTAAATCCAAAACCAATCCACAAACACAGTAAAGCTCAGCAAGAAAGGTCTACAAGGGGGGGAAAGGCAAGAAGTTTGCTTTTGCTTTGACAGAAGTAAACAGAAACTACTCTCATGTGTGACTTAAGAGGTCATTCAGAATTGCTCAAAGCAGTGAAGGACTGTGAACAAAGAATACATGACATTATTCTTCTCTCCAGAGCATGATGGAACGTGATGCTCTTGAGTTCAGAGCAAGGGGATGAAGTTACAGGAGCACTCACCTCTTCACTAACGTAACCGTGGAGTGAGAGATGGGTGAATTGTTGTGTTATTTCATTAATGAGCAGTAAATATTACAGGTTACAGCAGTGTTAGAGCACACACTACTGAGTGCTGAAAAATCCACCCCAGGCTTATGCAAAAATTAAGTTTTTAAAACTCAGTCATTTTTCACTAAATTCAACATTTTCAGTGTCTAAACATCTCCTTACTCTGCCTTACAGCCATTTTTGTTTACTAGGATGGATGTAACAAAAGCAACAAATCTGTGTCAAAACCACAACCCAGTAAAGATTATTGGATAATAAATCAGTAAAGATTTATGAAATTATGCTGTAGGTGAAAGAAGATAAATCCCACAAGGTTGTTTTCTGCTTATTATGAAAACTTTCAAAACTTTTTTTTTTTTTTCATTTATTGTTAGGGGGAAAAATTGCAGACAAGTAAACTTTATAATGGATAAAAAAGATTTGTCTCTGAAATCTACAAGTTACTGATTATGACCACTCTCCTTGAGTAAAATATTTTGGTTCTTCACTCATCCAGATAAGTATTTTAGCAAAGGCTCTAGGCTATTTCCTGAGTGGTAAGAAAGGAAGAGGAGAGAGATCCTGCTTCCAGGAAAATACCTTGTTGATTTGAGCAGCTGCCCCTGCCCAGAGCAGCCTCCAAGGGATTCCAGTGCCGGCCATTTGAGGACTCCACTCTGCCAACATCATCTTGTTACAATTTGTGACTATAAATTAGCAAGGTTTCAGGTATTAAATAAAATGTTTAAACTGTCTTGTGGGCTGCTGGGCTCAATGTTATCCCTTTGGCTGTAATTCGTGATATTGAGCCTCTGAGGGCAATGGAAAGACTCATAATAATTCAAGAACCTTTGACTTTCAGTCTTGGCATGTACTTTTATGAATATGTTTTTAACAGGTTTATCTGGTTTTGGTCATTGAAACAGCTAAAGAGTGAGAGATTACTGGGGCTGTCACTACCTACTTCCCCATTCCTGCCTGCTGTCCCAGCTGTGCTGCAGCTGGGTTGTTCTGCAGGCTCTGGGGCTGTCTGGGGTTCACATGCCAAGTCTCACACTAAAAAGGATTTTTTAGGATCCACAGAATGATGAAATCCTCCCTGCCTGGGTCTCACAAACTCAGTCCCAGCTGTGAGTAGTAATAAGGCATGAGGGAAGGGTGGCACTGCTCAGAACATTCTGTGATTCTGTGGCTCCAGTGGCCGTAGAGTGAGAGATGAGAAATTCCCAGGGCTGGAAGATGGGAGCACAGATGCTTACCAGGAACACTTCACCGAGCCAAGGGAGCTGCCCACAGACCTTAAAATCCAGGACTTCGCAGTCTGTGGGGTGGACTTAGGTCCCTTTGTAGCTGTTGCTTGTAGAAATTTGTGGTTTATTTCCAGTTCACAGGTTTGGGGCTTTGTTTTTCTAAACTGTGTTCTCCAGTGTCACACCAGTCTGCTTCTCCTGCTGACCTGCATCTGCTTCCTGTCTGGTTTGTCACTTGTTTTCCAACTCCTTCTGACAAACACTTTTTTCTTTGTTTGTTTTCTTAAGGGGAGACCTCACCACAGCCTTCCAGTACATAAAGAAAGATGGAGAGGGTCTTTTAACAAGAGTGTGTGGTGATAGAACAAGGGGGAATGGCTTTAAACTGAAAGAGGGAAGGTTTAGATTTGGTATAAAGAAAGACTTCTTTACTGTGAGAGTGGTGAGGCACTGGCACAGGCTGCCCAAGGAAGTTGTGAATGCCCCATCCCTGGAAGTGTTCAGGGCCAGACTGGTTGAGACCTTGAGCAACCTGACCTAGTGGAAGGACCTAAGTGATTTCTAAGAGCCTTTCCAATCCACACCATTCTATGATTCAGTGATTGGTCCTGTATTAGTGATTTAATGAAAAAATTTTCCTCTCAAAAAAGCAGGTTCCATATCCTTGAAGGCTACATGGTGATTTTTATTGGTTAGTGTTGGCATAAATCCCCTATGCTCTGTTAACCTTAGGCCAGGGGGTGTCCTGAGCTGGCCCTCAGGTGTCACAGAGCCACAGTCAAGCCTTGGTTATAAAAGTTGGCAGCACCACTGGAGGAGCCACCACAGACAGACAAGGTCTGAGCCAGGAACACACAAACCCAGCCTGACTCTTAGGAAAATGGAAAAGCTCTGTGAAACAAAATCAACTTCACATCCTCAGAGGACCCTCACCGTGCCCTGTGGCACAGAGCAGAGATGTCTCACCCATCCCTAGAATTTGTGATCATTTGTGTCCCACATCACCCATGACCTGTGCAGCACTGGATATCTGGCTTGCTCACAGGTGCTTTGAACAAAGGGATCTTCACAGCTCCCACAGCACTCACCAGCATCTAGGTCTCTCCTAAACAAAACCATCTTTTCACTCCTGGTTAATGAGAAGTCTTAGTTCCATGACTCATTTATTTCTGCCACCAACTTTATCACTGATGTGCTTTCTGATGTGGCAAGACATAAACTGCACATTTTCCAGATCAGGATGCACTGGTAAAGGTATAATAACCCATGACATTATATGCTGGTTTTCCTATTCCAGCCTCTGTTACTTACAGTGTATTTTTTTTGTTTATGCTAGTTGATCTCCTGGCTCTTCACAGCAATTCCCAGGTCTTCCTTTCCCTAAAAGACTCAGCTGTGCCTGTGAACAGTTCAAGTTGTGTCCTTCTATATATATTACCTTGCATATACCAACATCTATTTTATCAATCCTATTGCTCCAAATTACCTGACTTTCAAGTGATTTGGAATTCATCAACACCTCCTTTAAGCTTTGCTGGACTAAAAAATTCTGCATCTGCCAATTCACTGCTACTTTTTGACTACTGAAATAATCAATTGTCAGTTTCTGCACAGATATTTTCAAACAGCTCTGATTGCAAGTTTATCATTTATTTCTTTGCCCTCTGGCTCTTTACCAGTCTCATACATCAGGAAAGTGCCTGTTCACTTAGAGTCTGATGTATTTCTTATTGTCACAGCACATTGAGGCATAATCATTCAGCACTGAGGAATTGCTGCTGCCAATTCCATCCCAATTTACGTGTGCACAGCTGGTTGTCCTTTGTTACTGATTTATCACATTTGCCCACCCTGGCACTGTGCACTCTGCCTTGTTCTCATCATCAAAAGCCCACAAGTAAAACCACATGTCTTTTTACATATATTTTTGCACCTGCCTGCATGCCAATGTTTGTTGTGAGTCCAGCACATCCTCATCTCTCCAGGGGCTTGGTGCTTCCTTGCTTGTGCCTGATCTGCCCTCACAAAGCCCAAGAACTCCCTGGGCCTCTTCCCAATATCCTTGTGCCTGTGAGTCTGCCCTCAGTCTAAGCAAACTGAGCAGCAGTTAAGCACCATCTTCCCCATTTAGTTTGTCCCCCTCCCAGATATAACAGTAGCATTTTATTCCCATTATCCCCAGTTTAACCCACTTATGGCCAAACACAACTTCCAAAATATTAGGGGAAATAACAGGGAACCTAAACATCAAAGACAGAGCGAAGGGTTGAGTGTTGGTTTTAACTGGAGCATTGCAGTGGTGCAGTTTCAATCACAGCTGGCCCTGCTGGAGCAGCACAGTGAGGGCACAGGCAAGTCCTGGCTTGGAGCAGAAACAAGCAGGTGAGGAGAGGAGGAGTGGAAAAGGGAGGTGTGGAATACAGGGGAGGCAGAACAAGGATGCCTTAAACCTCATTGCAAACCTCCAGCCACATCAAGAAGCTCCTGACACAGGTGAAAACCTACTGAACAAGCACAAAGTGAAATCAGCTGTTAATCCAAACAGCAAATACATAGAACATGCATGAAGAGTAAACCATCAGGTGTGTACAGAAAAACTAATGGTAGTTTTAAGTCTTTTTGAAATGCCTTGATAATTTTCATTGAGAATATAAGATTTATGACTTGCAAGTTAAGAATTAACTCTAAAACAGTCCTATAAAAGACAGATTAAGAAGGAAGTACAACAAAAATCAAAGGATGTGGTGAAGGTCAAAGTCGAGAAGAACTGCAGAAGAAATTAACTTCTCCCATTCAAGGCTAAAACTAACCACAGAGTACAAAATCAAACTGGCTCAACTAACCACAGGAGAGTCAACAAAATCAGGCTTTGGGTGAGAGGCATAGATAATTCTCTGTCCAGAAATATCTATTTTCTGCATTCATCTTTATATTGAAGTTTAAAATAGCAGCCTTGCCCCATGAGAAATGAAACTTTGCTGCTGATCTTGCACATATTTTGGTTTATGTTTTAAATATTAGCTGTATGTTTTTCTTTGAAGTAAAATTTGTTATACCTTTTTTTTAAAGATAATTTCTGGTCTTTATTCCATAGTTATCATTTTCTATAAAGTTCTTTTAAAACTACTTTGAAGATTACTGCAGCAGATTCTTCAAACTCCACCAGTCTCTATCAGATTTGGGTGGGGGAAGAGGCAGGACCAATATTTTTAGTGTTTCTGCAACAATCCCATACCTTGACTCTGCAAAAGCAGGCATTTACAAGCACTGTTTTCTCACCCAAACTAGCCCTGTCTTCTGAAACTCACACTGGAGCAGGAGTGACCATGACAGGCTATTTCTTGCAAGGTTTAATATCCTCCAGAGCAGGCACACCAGTTTTCTGGAATTTAACTCAATTGATTTGGTTCCTCTTGAATTTGTCACCACAAAAATTATCAAAGGAAAACCCAAAAAATTAAAATTTAATTTTTTTAAAAAAAGCTATCAGCCAGATATTGTGAAGATAAGAATTAGCCAAAATACAACACCCTTGAAAACTGGCCATGAAGTGCCTGAGTCTTGGCTGGCCAGCAGCTGTCAGTCTCAGACAGCATCTGATAATCCATAAGAGAAGCAAAACAGCCAGATTCACAGGGGGATACTGGCAATAGCTGCAAATTTAAAGAAAATAAAGGGGACATAAAGGTGTTAATGTTAAAACACTGAGTATGATCCTAGGGGTGCAACGTAGCAATAGAATTCTGAGACTCAGAGGTTATATCCAAAATCAGATTGTTTCTTTCTTCTATTTACATTGGCAACTTCTCCCCACTGCTCCAATAGTAACTCTTGAAAAGCATGAAAACATGCACCAGTGAAGAGCAGTGCAGTGTCCCCAAGTACCACATATTAAAACAAATTATCTTCTCCCAGGACCTCAGGTGCTTCAGTCTGGGAACACCAGACTCTGAATAAACTGAATAAACTTCAGTCAGAAGGTGTATCCAAACTCCAGGCAGCTCAAGACCATCCCTTCCCACAGCTTCAAACGAAATCTCAGCACCTCATGCTGAGAGCAGCGCTGGGAGAACCACTTTGCTGAAAAATATTTGCAGTTATTCCAAACAGACAAAGGTTTGGCATCTTTGGAGCTGTCCCAGTCCAGAGACAGATTTTGAAAACAGCATTGATATGTAAAGAGACTCTGAGCCATGGACTTGTAACCAACAACTGGTTCAGGTTTACCAGCTGAAGCACAATTTTGCAGCGAGAGTCTGGTCTAAAAAAATAAAGAACCCAACTATTTTTTCAAAAAAATGTAATTTTGAGTTGTCACCTGCCCATGCAATCAGAGAAACAAGCCATTTGCTAAGAGTTTAGAAGCAAGAATCATGAAAGAATGAAGCAGGCAGTTCTCATGTCTCCTCAAGGAATGAGCAACACAGAGTAGAGGAGCAAAGCAAGAGCAATCACAGGCTCACAGACCTTTCCCAATCCACTCGGAGTGCCCATGTGCCAGTTGCTCTGTGCCACTGGAAACACACATTGCTGATCTCTCAGCTCAGAGGGAAGAGCAGGATTTCAGAGCAGGAGAGCAGGGAGTGTCCCCATTCCTGCAGGGAAGATGAAAGCCCATTATTCCCAGCACGATGTCAGCCACATGCTTTCCAGACAGCCACGGCTGTGTTAGAGCAGCACAGGGAAATCTTCCTGGGCCAGGGAGCTTTCTGACCACAAGAGACACTTAAAGCATCAATGCCCAAGGTCAGTGTCCCTGTTGTCACACAGCTGAGTACAGTGTACAGCCCTCTTGTCCATCACCTGACAGCACAATCTCTGCTAAAACCAACATTTTAAGACACTTCATGTTCAGATCTGCATCTTGCAGATAAAGCAGGAGCATCTTCGAAGCACTAATTGACTTGAAAGCCACTCAACAATTGCACAGTAAGGCAATCTCCAGCTTTAATGTGCCCCAACATGGCAAATGAATATGTGGGTTATAAAGACAATTCACTCATGAGGCATCTGTACTTATAGGAAGTGAAATACAACCATTTGTGTCCTACCATCTGTGCCAGCCCTATTGATAAACCCCCTGACAGGATGAAATAGTGCTCCTGTAAAGGCATCCTTAACCTAATATGCCTCCACATCACTGGGCTGGACTAGGTTTGAAAAACAGCCTCTTATAATACACAGATGAATTTAGCACTTAAGAAGATTAATGGATTCATAAATAGCCTGGAAATCCTAACTCATTGAATTTAGTTCACGGAATAGGTCAAATAGGCATTTATCAAACCATCTGGCATTTTGATTCCCTGGGGAAACTGTGGTCGAGCTACAGATAACTGAGAAGCCATTGCAGCAGGGAAGGCTTGGTTTTCCCTGTACTCAGCTTTCCTCTGGAAATCTCTGGCACTAATTAGAAAGCAGTAGATCTTTTTGGACAGAAGTGTATTTCTATATAGTCACTTATATTTTCAAGTGTTGTTGCTTAACACAAACGTAAGCATGGTCAAGTTCTAAGTGAAAGTACTTATGTTGCAATAAATAGGTTGTCGTTTGCTCTAGGCCATGAAAGGACACTCATGTGCACCCATTTGAGCAGCCTACAAAAAAAAAAAAATCACCAGAGTTGGTCAAGGATCTCAAAAAAAACCAACTAGGTTTGAGCAGTTAATTTATTTTTGTGAGTAAAATATCAAATTATTTTATTAATATGCTTTGATACATAAAACATCATTCTTTCTGGTATTAGCAGATATATTAGCAGCTTTCATTGAAGATTTCAAAGATAAAACACTTAAAATGCTGTATAAAAGAAGATTATCAGTATGGCATAATATGACACACTACATGGTACATATTAGTGGTGGAAATACAAAATATTTCATAGGGCCTGGTTGCATTTGTCATCACCATGCTCTGCCCCTGCTGCCATGCCATGAAACAACCTACAAATAAAAAAAACTTATTCCTTGAAACAATATATTCACTGAAAAAATAAACACATTGAAATGATGGGAATAAGTAGGTTAAGTTTAAGTAGCTTTGCCTCAGAGGGGACTGTTTGGACAAACACGGGTCCATCTGGTTCTCCCGCACCGGTGCCAGGATAACGGGGGGGGAGAAAGGATCAAAATCCTGCCGGGGGTCACTGCCAGAATACTGTGCCCATCCCAGACCTGCCTGGGGCAGGTGCCTCTCCAGGCACTTTCCTCCTTCCCATGAGGCCCAGTGCTGCATCCCTGGATGTCACCAGGACTGCCCTGCTCCCTCCTGCACCCGAGGGGGGAAATCAGGAATGGTTTCCCATTGTTCAGCAGCATCTGCCGTGGGTGTGGGTGTGGGTGTCTGTCAGGACATGAAGAGGGGTCCGGTTTTGCGGCCTCATCTCGCTCTCACGAAGCTGAGTCACCATGGAACATCTTGCTCTCACGAGTTGGCCTGGTGGAACAAACACCCCACAGAGAGACGCCCTCTTCCCTCCATTCCCAGCAGGGAACATCACACATCTCTAGGCAAAATTCAGTATTAGTGCTGCTCATTTCCCTCTGAGTATCCAGGAGGCTCTGGGGCACCCACAGGGCAGGTTTGTCACCCAGAGTGGGACCCAGATTTCACCAGCTCCCAGGGGAATCTGGAGCCAGATCCAACAAACCCAGCCTGGAAGAGTTTGGAGCCCATTATGTATCGGAGGCTCGCAGTAAAACTTTTCTCTCATGACTAAGTAGGTGCAGGGTCTAAATGCTTAAGCAGAACCCCTGCTCCATCCAGCCCTTGGACTATATGCACAGCAGAACAATCACTGTAAAAAGTGCTGGGAGGTACAAGGAGGAGGAGTCAGCCTTGGTTCTTTCTTCCCCCATGCCAGAAGAGACCCCTTCAGTCTGTCCGTCCGGCTGCGTGGTGTTACTGTACACCTCAGTGGCATTTGCCACCTCTTCGGGAAGGCCCATCTGGAGCAAGAGTTTGGAGATAAGGCTGTTGAACTTGCTCTCTGTGGTGGACCAAGGCTCCTCGCTCGGGGCCGGCCCCTCGGACGTGATGTTCAGCTCCACCGGGTCGAGGCAGTAACCCTCGGGAGACCTCTCGAAGAGCACGTCCGTCAGATCAGTGCCAGCCACGGAGGAGGGGGAGGCACACGGAATATCCCTGACGAGCCTGTAGTTCTCCATCCACTCCTTGAGCCACTCGATGCGGCAGTCGCACTCCCAGGGGTTGCGGAAGAGGTACAGGCGCCCCAGGAAGTACACGGGCTCGAACACCGAGAAGGGCAGCGTGGTCAAGTTGTTGCTGTTCAAGTGCAGCGCCACCAGGCTGGTGAGGTTCTCAAAAGCCCCTTCCTCGATGTAGCTGATCCTGTTGCGGTCCAGGTAGAGGAACTCCAGCTCCCCCAAGTCCCGGAACCAGGTGTTGGAAATGTTCCTGAGAAAATTCCCCCCCAGGTTGAGCATCTTCAGGCGCCTCAGGCCATCAAAGGAGTTTTCTGGAAGCTCACTGATCAAGTTGTCATTCAGGTACAGGTACTCCATCCTCTGACAGCCCTGAAAAGCTCGCTCATGGATGACATTTATCTTGTTGTCCTGCAGATTCAGGTATTTCAGCTTAGTCAGGCCCTGCAGGGAGTTATAGGCCACCGCTTCGATCCTATTTCTCTCCAGGTACACATGGGTCAAGTTCTCCATGCCCCTGATGGCACCTGGGATCCTTCGGAAGTTGTTCTGGAAGCAGAACAGCTCCTGCAGAGCAGGCAGCTCGATGAAGATCCTGTCTGGGATGTTGAAGAGGTTGCAGTCAGCCAGGTCCAGCCTCACGAGGCGCCGGAGCGCGGTGAAGGTCCGAGTGTGGAGATAGCGAATGTACTCGTTGTGGGCCATCTTCAGCTCCGTCAGGCTGGGCAGCCCCTTGAACGCCCCTGGAGTGATGAAGGAGATGTTGTTGTGGTTGAGAGACAGGGACTTGAGGGAAGGCAGTGTCCCAAAGGCCCTCTCGGACAGGAACTTGATGCTGTTTTTATCCAGGTTGATGGAAGAGGCTTCGCAGGGGAACTCGCTGGGGATCTGCCCCAGCCCAGCACGGTCACAGAGCACGGAGCAGCTCCTCTCCGGCGTGCACACACAGCTGGGAGGGCAGGAGCGCACACAGGCCCACACCCCATGGACCTGTGGGACCCAAAGGATCACTGCCATCCCCACAGAGGCGGGGCAGGAGAGAAAAGAATGCATCATTAGCAAATTAGTCACAGCAGCAAAAAGAAATTACACTGTCTTTTCATCCCCTCTAGCCAAGCTAATTGCCACCTGTACACCAGTGCTGACTGAGGAGCTCTTGTGTAAAATCCCTACAAATCTTCCAGGGTTTCTAAACCTGCTGAGAATACATGTCACCTAGAACATAATCTCTGATTAATTCCTGTCCCCAAGAGGGGGCTCACCTAGAATTCAGTATTTCTCAAGTGTCTCTGTTGGGGTCTCTCTGCTGCCCGATAGGTACATGGTTTGGCCAAGGACCAGGCAGAAATGAATTGAATGCCAGCAGCTCTGGGTGGGTTACAGCATTCCTGGGTCTGGAAAACGGGAGGGCAGTGTATGCTGAGTCTGCCAATGGGCAGGGGAGATCAATTAATAGCCCAAAGTGTGTCAAATTCATCCTTCTTTCCTTTCCTTTTCCTTTCCTTTTCCTTTCCTTTCCCTTTCCCTTCCCCTTTCCCTTCCCCTTTCCCTTCCCCTTTCCCTTCCCCTTTTGCTTCCCCTTTCCCTTCCCCTTTCCCTTCCCCTTTCCCTTTCCCTTCCCCTTTCCCTTCCCCTTTCCCTTCCCCATTCCCTTCCCCTTCCCCTTCCCCTTCCCCTTCCCCTTCCCCTTCCCTTCCCCTTCCCTTTCCTTTCCTTTCCTTTCCTTTCCTTTCCTTTCCTTTCCTTTCCTTTCCTTTCCTTTCCTTTCCTTTCCTTTCCTTTCCTTTCCTTTCCTTTCCTTTCCTTTCCTTTCCTTTCCTTTCCTTTCCTTTCCTTTCCTTTCCTTTCCTTTCCTTTCCTTTCCTTTCCTTTCCTTTCCTTTCCTTTCCTTTCCTTTCCTTTCCTTTCCTTTCCTTTCCTTTCCTTTCCTTTCCTTTCCTTTCCTTTCCTTTCCTTTCCTTTCCTTTCCTTTCCTTTCCTTTCCTTTCCTTTCCTTTCCTTTCCTTCTTCCTTTCCTTTCCTTTCCTTTCCTTTCCTTTCCTTTCCTTTCCTTTCCTTTCCTTTCCTTTCCTTTCCTTTCCTTTCCTTTCCTTTCCTTTCCTTTCCTTTCCTTTCCTTTCCTTTCCTTTCCTTTCCTTTCCTTTCCTTTCCTTTCCTTTCCTTTCCCTTCCCTTTTATTTCAACCTACTGTTTCTCCACCAGAGCCATGAGCTGGTGCAGCACTGGAAGGGGAACTCAGCTCTCAAGGAGATGCAATGAAGTGTTTGAAAACACATTCCTACTGTGTACTGGTACAACAGCATGAGTAAAAACAAACTGAGAGATATTGTTCAAATGCTGGCTTTGTCATCTCATCATAGATGAGAAACTCTGCATCTCCAGCACAGTTTTTGCTGCTTTGCCAGTTCTTGAGACAGTCACCATAATGTCATTTGTTTGATGGGAGCAGCCACTCTGTCCTTTATCAGCCTGACGTGGGAGGTGCAAGGCTGTTCTTTCCTCCCAGGTTAGTCCCACACAGGTGGGTGAACAACAAGGAAGAGAAGGCAGCTCTTGGGAGAAATGAGAGAAGAACCAAAAGGAACAAAAGGAGACATCAGCCTCCACAGACATGCTTTTTTGCAGAGAAAAAACATCCAGTCAAAAAAAAAATCTGAAAAGTGGTTTGGTTTTTTTAGTGCAAAATGGTTTTCCCCTCTGAAAGAGAGGAAATTTAGGTTAGATATATGGAAGAAACTCTTCACTGTGAGGGTGGTGAGGCCCTGGCACAGGGTACCCAGAGAAGCTGTGGATGCCCCAACCCTGCCTGTGTTCAAGGCCAGGTTGGATGAACCTCTGAGAAATCTGGGATAGTAGAAGATGTCCCTGCTCATGGCAGGGGGCTTGGAATGAGATGATCCCTTTTGGGTCCCTTACAGCACAATCCTTTTCCTGATTCCATGAAAATAAACTCTTTAGAGAGGAAGAACTGAAGGCAGTTTTTTTAATTGCTCTCCCAGACACATCCTACCTCCTCCTCAACAAAATGAGCAGCCACACCGAAGATCTCCATGCAGTCACAAGCACAAAGTGGTGCTATTGCTGCTGACTGGTTTTCTGCTGCAGTTTATTAGCTCCCATACAAACATAATCCTTTTCTTCTTTTTTTCCAGCAAAACATGAGATACCAACAGCTTTCCCAAACAGACACCTCTATTACTGTGCTGCTGGGATCAGGGGGGTTTCCTCCATATTCCTGCTGAGTGTCTAGAGGGGGAAGCTGCCAACAGCTGGGCTGCCTCTCCCTGTGGTTTGCAGCACAGGGATTGCCCACCACAGCTGTATTCCCATGGGCATTTTCAATAAGACAGACTTGTGAGGTAATATGCCTGGAAGAATCAGCTTCAGCAAGCATCAAGTTTTATTTTTGCGGGCCTTAAGGCTTTAATGTACAGGACAAACAACAGTTTGGGCTACAATTGCTCTGCTTTTCTTCCATCCTTTCTAAAGACAACATGCATGGGACCGTATTTAGGAGTTTGCACTGCCTGTGTAAAGGAGACTTGCAAAACCAGTTGTTGGTCAGGTCCCTGCTGAAGGGCATCAACCCAGGAGCTGCCCTGGAGCCTGGGTCAGTTCAAACCATTCTGGTTATTGCATGTAGGAAAGGTATTTAGATGCACAGAGAGAGCATCACAAAAGGATGAGCTGTGGCCTCTTCATCAAAATTCAAGTCTCATGATGACGGGGCACACTATTGTGACTGCAGAATTAGCAGAACAACATCACTTCAAGGATAAATGATAGTGAAGGACTCTGGGAGGTAGAAAGGATTTTAGACAGCTTGTCATTTTGTTTGTCTGCTCTTCCTCTCTTTCCCATGCCCTTATCTAACAGCCACAGCTATAGGAAAGTCCCCTCCAGTCCCCCTGACAACAGCTGGAGTCTAAGGACAAGAAGGGGAACAATATGCTGATCTCAGATTGCTCTTTCTTTGTGCAGCCTGCCCAGGGGCTGCTTCGTTTGCTCCCCTCTGCACCAGTCCATCCTCTGCGTGCCAACAGGGGCATATGTTGTTTTTGCTAGGCAGTTACATAAACTGAGGGCCAGACAGATTAAGGATTTGCCTGTTCCCAAATGTCTGACTGCAGTTGGTTGTCTGGAAAATGATGGATGCAAGTGTTGCTGCTGGTAGGGAGCCTTGTGTGGGTTCAGGGTGACATCCAGAGGGGCATTTGTGCATAGGCTGAGCTATAGGTGAGGCTGTCCTGAGCAAGCTCCATGCTCAGCTCCAGCTGCCCCAAGCTCAGTCACATCCCTGGCCTTCAGAGCAGACCTCCACCCACACTGCTGTACACATGGTGGGCAGTGTAGGAATGAGCCTGCTGATAATCAAATCCCCTCCTTCCCCCCCTGCTTATTCCCTAATCACTCAATAAAGGAAATGTCTGCCCCCAAGACACATCCATCCTGTTTTCCTTATACACTAGTGCCAAATCTGGGTCTTCTGCTTGTGGCAATTCATAGCAGACTTCTAAGATCTCAATTTACAAGTGCACCCTTGCAACGTGCTGGATGTGGAAAGCAAGAGGGTGAGGACCATTCAATGAGAAAATATCCCCCCAGCAACAGTAGCTCAGGGAAACCCCTCAGCAATGCAGCTTTTGTGGGCAATCCTGGAAAGGAAGTTGAAAAAAATCCTCCACCTGAACCCTACCAAACCCTCAGGAGAGCTGTTGCTCAAGGCAAAAGAGATCAGCTCTTCCCGTTGACAAGATCTCCTCTGGTCAGTGTAGCCTGAAACATTCCCATCTTTCCCACCTTATTCCTTCCCCTTCCCTAAAAAAGGATGTTCACAGACAGGGCAGCAGCTGGAAACTTTCAGCAACTCAGTGACACATTTGAGCACTCAAATACGACGTGTTTGAGCAAAAGGGTGAAATAGAGCAGTAAGGTCAAAAATATTTATGACATTAAAGAATAAAAAAATTTCCTCCCATGGATGATATCTTTTGCTCTTTTAAATACTACACTAACTCAGTATATGGAAGACAGAGTGAGAGACCAAAGGAAAAGAAACAAAAAAGGAAGAGTCTTAAGAAGGGTAAAGAGACAATGATTGCGATAATTGAATATTTAATCGCCACCTTTCCAAATGATCTGTCTAATCCACTACTGGATAATGCAGAATAAGAGTATACTCACCATTTAGAATGATGGCAAACATTACCTTGATTATTTTCAGGCATTTCAGGTCTGGCAAGCAAACTTGAGGGATCTAAAAGCACACAGGAATACTAGAGATGGGTTTCATCCTCTGTAATTTCCCTGCATCATTTTTCCACAAAAAAGATCTATGTTTAGAAAGGAAGATGAAGGAAAATGCTCTTCTCTCACACACTTTCAAACTGAAGAAATCCCCAGCACCTTCCTGGTGAGGATCTTTCTTCCACCACTGACCTTCTCAGGGAATCCTGCAGCTTTGTGCCACTGCTTTTCAGGAGCTCATCCACGTCCTTCCCAGAAGCCAAGCCAAAGGCAGATTCCTGTCATCTGAGGTGGGAAAGGATCACCAACAGTAAGAGACTGGCTCTACCCCCAGGAAACAGGTGCTGGTACAGAGGAGCATAACCATCAAAGAGTGGAAACCAAAATTCCCAACAGAAATCACCCAGACGTGTGGCTTACCTGGCCAGGCAGTGGCTGTGTCCTCCCTCCTGCTCATAAGGCTGCCCTTAGCCACACGAGCCAGTCTCTGAAAAGTTGGCATTTTTTTCTCACAAGCTATCATTTAATGGCAGGAAAATCCTCTGTATCAGAGGAGGATTAGCGGAGATGGAAGAATGTGCCTGTCCTCTAAAGCTCCCAAAGCGAAACAGGGATTGCAGACAAACCAAACGGATGCTTCCTCCCCTCTGCCAACCTGCTCTCCCCCCACCATTAAAAAAAAAAATACAGTCCAGGATTGGACTGCTGCCACTCAAACAGCATTGCTTAAAGTCATTACTTCACTCCCCATTATGTAATGGCAGAAGAGGTGGGAGAGTGCTGCCTAAATGGAATTAAATTTGGGGGCAATCACAGGCTTATGGCTTGCCTGCACTGAGCTCTCCAAACAGACACAGCTTGAGACTCTCAACCCCCATGCACATTTTCCCAGCCCCAGCATGGCTCACACAGTACTAACAGAGTGCCAGTGGGCTTTGCTTCACTAGGAATTGCTCCTGAAGGACAAGGAGATACCAACAGCATTGGGAAAAGGGTCAGCAGACACAGGGAGCTTGCACTGTGTGTATGGCCTTGACAATAATAAATTCTGGCCTATGAGTGTGTTTTCCTTGTGATGCAGCAGCTGGTGCATGGAAATCATAAGGATGGCTTCTGTATGTGGTGATGTTTTAGCATTCAGGATGTGAATTTGAGTTTAAAGCCTTTTCTGACAGAATGATGATGGTTTCTTTGGAGAGTGGGGGCTGAATAAGTGAGTTATCTCAGCCTCCCATGCCTTGGGTAATTGCATTCACCATGTCAGAGGGAAAAATAGCTCCACTCTTTATTTCCAAGTGAATTATTCTGCTTTATTTTTTTTTTTTTCCCAGGAAATGGAATACCTGATGAATTTATGCTTGATGCAGCAAGAAAGATTCAGCTGGGAACCAGCCTGCTGCTGCACAGCACTTCCTGCAAATTAAAGCACCCAGCTACATCAGGTTTATTTTGGTTTAGCTTTCTCTCAGTCTTCAGGCATCTGGCTGGCACCTCAGGAAATTTGTCTGTCCCCAACAGTGTGTAAGCAGGCTGTGCTGGGGGCAGGTTGGAAGGTGGGGGGTGACCCACAGAGCACAGATTTTAGCTGAATTTTAGGTTTTAAGCCTTTCCCCACCACCTGCTGTAATAAACCCTCCAGCTTTGCACTTCAGTGCTTTGCACCGCGCTGTTTTGCAGAGGAGGAAAGAGATTTGCAAAGCCACAGACGGGCACGTTGCAGCCTCCAGCACAGAGCTGAAGCTGCTGGAGACCTTGTGGTGACAGACCCAGCTCCAGCTGGGTCCTCCCTGGTGCTGGGGCAGCTGATGTTTGCCCTGGAAGCCCTGGTTCCCATGAGAATGCCAGGAAGCCACAACCTACCTGATCACAGAAAGCAGATCACTGACCTTTCAGCCATGAAGAAACTGAGAGAGGAGGAGGAGGAGGAAGTGCTATTCCCACTCCTTTCTTCCCCAATATCTGCAAGAGCCTTATCAGGGGTACCAGGAATCATGTCTCTCGTGTCAGCAAGGGGGAGGCAGCAAGGGGGAGGAGGGTGTGCGGGATTTGGGGACAAACTGGTGTCTGAGCAGCTTCACACAGCAACACCAAACCTGCTCACGGGGATGGGATGCTCTGCACTAGGACACCACATTCCTCTGAGATTTTGGGGGTCCCCTGTGCCTCGCTGCTCTTCTTCCATGTGCCCATATTAGGGCTGGAGGGGTGGGACATGAGGGACCACTGAGCCTCGGGAAGTGTTTCTGTGATCAGCAGAACCACCTCCCTCAGAGGAGCAGCTTGCAGGACCGACAAATCATTCCCAGTGAAGGGCACTGGGAACCTCTGCTATGCACAGCGGGTGGGTGGGGGCTGATGGGCTGAGGACTGGCGTGTTTGATAACCTGGAGCTGAGAGCACCTCAGCAGCCCCTTTTTGCAGTGGCAGTAGGTGCCCGCTGGGGCATCAGCAGCCGCCGTGCTGATGAGGCGATGCTGCCGCAGCTGGAGGAAAGCTGGCAGGGAGGGAGCACTTCTCAGAGAGCTGCTACAGCAGGCAGCCTCACCAGAGACCAGCACAGACAGTATTTGCTCCTGCGGGAGCTTCTGACAGCAGCTGTGCCATCAGCATCCAGCCCACACACACAACTTCAGCGACTGCAGCTGGCCCAGCCCCACCCTGGATTTTCTACCATGGCTGGAGGTAAAACAGCTGGAAGAGGCCGTGTCCTGCCCCATCAGGAGCCCTCCCAGCCCAGCCTCACCAGGCACACTGTGCTGGCACACCCGGAGCTCCTCCTGCCCAGCAGCAGCAGCAGCAGCTCCACAGCTCACGGCACTCTACCTCTCTGCACCATCCATGGGCAGGAGCCTTGCACAGCTGCAGCCCCCGGCACAGAGAAGACATTAACATCTCAGCATGTGCTGGGGGAGCTGGGGAGCTGGCACTGGCAGGCAAATGAGGTCCCAATTTCTAGGAAAGCCAGGGAGCGTCGCCCCGTGAGCGGCTCCAGCAGAGCACTGCAGGTGCACCAAGCAGGGCACCTAGTGCCCTTGTGAACTGCTGGAGACTCCTGACTCATTTCCTGATAACCCTTGGCACCGAAAGGGCATGACAGTGTGAGAAGGAGGCCTGAAAAGGAGACGTTTCTAGTCACTTTAGGTAGGAAAACATAAAGGAGACCAGTGTGTATTCTCTAAAGAAACAAACTTGGGCTCTAAACCACATCTCAGCATTATTTAGAGCATGACTCACGGCTGGTTAATGCTGAGGGTTGAGCACACTACAGGTGCTCGGTGTTGGGAAGGTGCTGTGGCTGCCAGGCTGGAAGTAGACTCAGAAGCTACAGACTGTGCTACTGCAGCTCTGTGCTGTTAAATTTTTTTGCCACCAGGAGTTCCTCCTCATGATCTATCCTGCTCTTTTTAATCTCTGGGAACTCAGAGAAGCCAGAGATCAGTGTCTCTCTGTGGAGACAAGACCAGAAAGCTGCAGAGATATGCTGCCACTGAAAAAAAAAAATCAGTAGATGTTTATATCTGATCTTCCACTAAAAGAATTTGGAGAATTGAGTCCTGATTGAAGGAGCCCACTCTGTTCCAGAGGTGTGTGCTGTGGGAACATAAACCTTGGCATATCTTCACCATCTGGCAGTGAGGACAAGTCTGCCTTGCAGGGCAATCCTGTGCAGACTTGGTGCAAAGATTCCTTCTAAAAGCCCATTTCTTCATGACCAGGGGCATTTCATGTGATCATCACTTAAGGATCTGTAGGTAGCTCCTATCTCTAATATACATTGATATGATTTAAAATTGTCTCTGGGGACTACTTCTTGCAGATTAAAATATTCCCATTATTTACCAAGTTTGTTCAAGAACAGCTGGTGGGACTCAATTTACCTAACTGGAGGTGAGAGGTCTCATCTCACCCACTTTAGCCACTTAGCTATGGGAACCACTGTGGCCCTCAGCAGGGCTCACTTTCTCTAACAGAGGATGATAAGACAGCCAAGGATGTGCAGCTTTGGTGACACCAGTGCTGGATTGGCTGGAGCCCAGGCACTGCACATTCAGACACTTCTAGCCAGGTGTTGCCTTCCTCAGAGCAGTGAAGGAGCAGAGCTGCTTGCTTGCCTGACTCTGGTGGCTGAACATCTTCACTCCCTGGTTTTTATCTCTATCAGCTGCTTGCATGGGATCAGTGCTGGGTGTGAGGTCCTCGTTCCATAGAGCACCTGAGCCTGTCCACCTTCCCCAGGCTCTGGTTTCCTGAGCTCGTGTAACAGCGGTCACAGCATGATGCATACTTCCCCTCTTCTCACAGCCACAGCTGTGTCACACATCTGAACCTTTCCTGTGCTCCTAATCACCAGGGTGACCTTTGAAGAAGCCACCTCAGCACTCCTCAGCAGAGCTCCTGTTGTCAGCACTGCCTGTGGGACCGGGCTGCTCCCAGGATGGGCACACACAGTCCTGGCTGGGGTGAGCTTGGGGCAGGGAGCAGGTGTCCCATGGTGGGATTGCAGAGCTGTGAGCAGACAGGACGGACCAGTGTGGCCGTGCTGCGGTTTGCAGAAATAGCACTTGGTACATGTCTGATGTGGCTGCTCACAGGAGACGCAGAAGCAGCTGAGGGGCCAACTTTGAGAGCAAGGGGCTGAAGAGCTCTCCCTTGCTCAGAAGAGAGGACAGATCTCCATCTGCAAGCAGGGGTTTCATTTTTGTGTAGACTGAGGCCACCAAACTTCGCTCAGGCATTGGATTCCAGAGCTTCCTCAGGCTTCCGTGCTGTGTCCTTGTCAGCCTGCCTCCTCCTGGTCCCACCCCTGCAGAAGACCAACTTCAAGACACGCTTTGGACAGAAGAGCTGCTGTGGTTCCCCCCACAGGTTCCCCCCACAGGTTCCCCCTGTGGATCCTCAGCAAGGAGGGCCTCAAGCTCAAACCAGCCCCATTCACCCTCCCACCTGAGCCACATCCCCACCACACACATGTGGGCTGCCATCTCAGAGCTGGGACAGGTTCCTGATGGACCCTTGACTGTGGACTGAGAGCATGTCACAATGCCCAAAGCCAGCCCAAGGACACAGCAGCTGGCAGCTGCCTCACAGTAAGCTGCCTGCAGGAGCAATCCTGCAGGAGGGTTCTTCACCACCCAGGCTGTGGATGAGACAAGGCAGCCAGCAGCAGCACTTGGCAAGAAACAGCCACCAAAAAGCCACTTAACCACATGGAAAGTGATGAATTAAAATCAATAAAACAGCAGGAAGAGGAGAGGGTCAAGCTGGGCACCAGATCTCAGCCCCAGCCCAGGTGCTGCCCCATGGCCAGGCCGTGCTGCAGGAGAGGCCCGGGAGCCTGCAGCTGCAGCAGGAGCATTTTCTGAAAGGGAACAGCACACTCTAGGGTAGGCAGCCTGAAGCAGATGCAGTGCACAGCAAACCACGGGCTGCTCATCTGTCAGCCCAAACCTCTGCCAGCAGCCCCGTAAGACATCACACACACCCCACAGGAAGAGGACAGGGAGACCTGGGGATGGCATGTAGCTCCATCAGGGTCAGATCCTCCCCCTGCTTGGCAAGGGCGGGACAGAGATCCTCTCCAAGTCTGTCCAGGCCACTGGATTTTACATCAGCTCACGAGGTCTCTCCCCGCCCATCCTGCAGATGTGGTTTCATGTCTCTCTCAAGCCAATCAAACATTTCCAGAAGAAAGGAGCGGTGAGGGCTGCTCTGCAGTGAGGGGCTGGGTGTCTGCCATGGAAGCAAGTTCCTGCTTCCCACTGCAGTACATGTGTATGGATGCAGTGCTGAAAAACAACATCATCTGGGCTGCTGGGTAATTCTCCACAATACTCAGAGCAGTCTTGGGGAAGTGAAGGGAAGCTGGGCTCAGATCTGTACTAACTAAAACTGAAGAGGGATTTGAATCCAAGTTTCCCACATTCACTCTGTGACTCGGCCTTGACTAAAACTGGGCAGCCATGCTCAGGGTTCTCTGTTCAGGAAAAAAACGCTGCTGTTGAAGCCTGAACAGGGCTGCATCATCTTCCTCTGCAGGGTGAGGGGAGCCCTGCCTTCCCTCCAGCCCTGATGTGCAGCAGGGCATCACTGCTGTCCAGAGTGCATCAGAGGAGCTCCCACGTCACGCAGCAGATCGGGATATCCAAGACTGGCAGCGCTTGGACTTTCCAGCATGCCCTCCCTGCTGAAGGTGGCACCTGAGGGTGCCAGTGATGTGGGCATGCACAGCCAGGGAGTCCTGGGGGAGCGTGGGCTCATGTCACATTTCCCAGCAGCTGGGGAGCTGCTCTGCTCTGTGCAACTATGGGGTCATTTCTATCCTGTGTAATTGTGGCAGGATGTTTCCCCCCACACCCCCTCATGCTTTGACCTGGAATGTGGTCAAGCAACTCAGTGGAAAATGTCTTATTTGCAAATCTATCAGGCTGGATTGAGAGGGGAGCTATGTGTTGTTTTGGTGTTGTGTTATGCTAAAAATCAGTCTGGCACACCGACCCCAAATCAACATCCTGACAGTAAGGCAAACCTTTGGCCACTAAGTTGCTAAACTGGCCTGGAGGCATAGGACTGGCAGTCAACCCCTTTACACTCTAAAAACCCAGTCCACTTTCCACATAGGAGGTTCTTCTGAGATACCCCTTCCTGGAGTGTGTGTGGAGATTCCCCCTTGAGTGGGGATGCCCCTCAAGGTTGCTCCTCCAGGTTAAGAGAAAGAGACCTCCCCACTCTGAGTGTTGGTGTGATGAGTTACATCAATGTCTACTTAGCAACTGCTTCTTTTTGTTACCTTTAATACAATTGCTTTAATTTAGTGCACTACATTATACTATATAACTGTTAGTAGTTTCAGCTTCTAGTCTGTGTAGTAAGTAATTCTGATTAAAATCTTTTGTCTAATCATTTGTCATCATGAGCAGGTTTTTTTATATAGACATATCTGATTTGCCATCTTTAAATCCTACAGGTCACAATTACTCAACAATTACAATTGTTGACAGTGTGAGGCTAAGACTGGATCCAGCCACCTTCAGGCTTCTCTCCAAGAAGTTTAAAAAGCAAGATTCTCTGCACCTTGTGACTCAGTGGCAGGGTTTCTCTAGTAAAGTTTGTCTGGAGCTCCCACTCCCACCCAGGACAATAAAAGGAAGCTGCTTGTGTCCTGCTGAAGTCCTCATGCCGTGCTTTCCACAGGCTGCTGCCCAAGGCAGTGACTCCCTGCAGGTCCTTGTGATCTAATGGGAAAGGAAGGCAAGGAGGTGGCAGCAAGTTCTGCGTGGTTCCCCCTTAGTGCTCATGGGTCCATTTATCCTGATAAATCTCCTCCACAGCCACATAGAGGCAATGCACAATGAACTTACACACAGCTCTGCAAACACCTTTTCAAACAGTCTTTCTGCACCAAAGGCACAACAAGCCATACCTTTTCCAAGCCAACAGCCCTCCCAGGACTCACCAGACACTTTATTTACCTCATCATAATTAATTTCTCCCACCTACAGGACAGGATCAGTGCCACCTTCTCCCCACAGTACAGAGTCAATATTTGGGGCAGGTTTATCACCTTACCTGTCTTCACTTAACTCAGGCATTTCTGTCAGGATCCTGCTCTGCAGCCAGGTCAAATACTTGGGAGAATGACCCAGAAGCCCTGGGACTCTTGGAGGACCAGACCTGGGGGGCTATATCTGGGCTGGATTGTGATTTTTACTCCACCTGTCGTGACACTTTCTCCTGCCTGACTAACACTCCTGAATGCAAAGTAACAAGGAGCACTGCAACATGCCAAGCAAACATAATTACCTGGTACAGATCTAAAATAGAATTCTGTTGTCTGTCAAAGATGCTGGCAGGCAGGAAAAGAGGAAAATCAGGATCAGGAATAAACTTCAATACCACAATAACCAGCACATTAAACTGGAGGTTAGAGCAGTATACATTCACAGATGATCTGGAAGATTTGTTAAATGAACTTATCGTGCCTTACTAATTATGCAGTGGCCATGCATTCTCTGAATATATCAAGCCCAGATGTGAAACACATCACTGCTCCTGGGCACAGCAGAGGGGGATGGAGCAGTGCCTGGGGTCAGGAGCTGCCCTGGGGTCAGGAGCTGTGGCCATCAGAGCTGTCTGTCACCTCCACAAAGTCCATGTGCAAGGGGTTTAGATCCTCCAGCTCAGTAATGCAGCCACTCAAACATCCTGCACCTGACGTATGCAGAGTTTTTGCACAGATCTAAGATGATTAAAGCCAGCAGAGCTTGGGGGTGGGAGGGGAGCAGCCACTGCAGGAGATAAGCTTACATTTACACCCACATACTCTGCTTCCCACTCGTTCCCTGCCTGTGCTTTTATGGGCTGCTGATACCTCCTCCTCCGTACCAACCCTGGGCTTCACCAGAAAAAGCCCCCATGGCCATGACATGGCAAAGACAGCAGATCCCCCACGTTGGGGTGTATTTATGGATCACAGGAGCACACCACTTCTGCTCATGCAGAAGACTCTGTTTCCTGCCAGCTGCAGAAGGCCTCATTACCTGAGGGACAAGGAGTTCATCACCCTTTTCTGGGACATGAAATTGATGGTGGCAGAGGATGCAGCTCCTCTGCAGCAGGGCAAGTACAAGTACTACACTCCTGGACAGGATCAGAGCTGGCTCCCAATCCTAGTAACTGGCAACAAGAAGAGAAAGCCCCACTCCTGTGAGCTTGACAGCAGCAGCACCGCAGCCTGCTCCTCCCTTAACCATTTCTGGGGTGCATCCAGGGATGCAGTTTGTCTTGGGTTCACGGGAACCTGCAGGCAGGCAGAGGAAACCCTCTGTGCTCTTGTCAGAGAAGCTGTGCCACAACAGCTGGGCTGTAGCCACCAGTGTGTTGCAACAAGCTGTTGGAGATACTGTGCCCAATTTGAGTTATAATGGAGAGTATCTGCCCTCCTTGTATGGTGGGAAACAAACAAAATGAGGGGGCAAATGACACGTGTGGGAAATGTGATGGAGGGCCAGACATTCAGCATTAAAAATAAATCACACTGGGGCTCTGTAAGATACAACAGCCCTCAAAAAACCTGTGTTCCAGCCAGAATTACTCACTATGTTTATCATTTGCCTTTGACTTCAGCAGCAGTTTCACACTTCTCTGAGACTTACTGGGCTGTACAGGGAAGGCATATTTGGTACATGAGGGTGTGGGAGGGGGAAGGAGCTGGTGGGACACACAGGACAGCACTTCTGGGGCATCCAAAACATCCTCTTCCTCCCTGGCACTCTGAGCATTCACAGCAGCCACTCAGGCGCACTTGGTGACAGCCTCTACAGTCTCTCTCACCAGAGCGATGGACTCACCAGTGTCACAGAAATGCTTCCCTTGGGTAGGGAACCTCACTGCTTGGGGCTGCAATTGGTGCAGCTTAAAATTTGCAAAAAAAAATAGAGCAGACAGTGGAAGTAATGAATGAAAGCACCAAGCTGGGATGCTCTCAGACTTTTATTTGGAGTAGATGCTCAGTGGGTGCCTTGACAGAGCATCCCATGGAGTCTGGGGGATCCTGCCAGTGCCTCAAGCTGGCTGTGTGTTGCTTGAGAGTCTCAAAGGGCTACAGCACCAGGCTGTACAGGCTACAGCTCAGGGTGTGGAGAAGAGCACATGGCCCTCACAACTCAATGGGCAGCAGCATCCCAGGGAACAGGATGAGCAGCAGGGCACTGACACAGTACAGAGAGGTTGGCTTGTCCAGATCTGGACACACCTTGCCTGATATCCACCCCTGCAGATTTGGGGCTGTGCCAGGCAGCAGCACCTGTGTTTGGGTGGCTCTGTTCACACTTGAGAGACGTAAAAAGGATTAAGCATATGCCAAGGAATGTCAGCAGCACGGATGCTGAAATACCCCAGAGGTTCTGGACCTGAATGTTTGATCAGAAGTGTTTTGTGAGACCTAGGCAGCACATGTAGGAGATCTAAACATTTTATTTTTTTCAAGCCTGGAACATGCCTATCACTTTTCCATGGCAAAGTCTATGGGGTGTTTGCCTTTCATCCATCATTCCTGTGCATGAACAACCAGCCCAGTCCAAACAGGCTCCGTCAAGTGTCGCTGGGACACTGCTCCCAGCCCTGATTTCTGCAGGGAGCCCAGCCCTGCAGCCTCACCAGCACCTGCTCTGAGCACTGTCCCCCACAGCCTGAATTGAGCCCTTCCTCCCCTGCCCTGGGAGTGTGCAAGGACAAACTGCAGCATGGCAAACCCTTAACCTCAGCGAAATCAGCCACAGGCTGGGCAAGCAGCAGGTTTTCAGAGCTTGCCTGATGAGAAGCAGCTCCAAGAGCAGCAGCCCCAAGCTGCAGGAGAGCCAAACCCACCCCACCACCTCCCCTAGAGAAGTGCCCCACCAACAGAAGCCATCGGGCCAGCAGGGATCAAAAGGGAACTATCCCCCTCTCCTGCTGAAACCATGACACTGTGCAGCAAAATGAATAAATAATGCCAGCAGCCTCTGGCAGAAACACACAGTGAAACAGGAGATGGGATTTGCAAACATTTCCGGGGGGGATGGCGGGGGGAAGCGTCGCCTTCTGTTTCCTGGGCAGCTTCTGCATTTTGCACTGAACAAATCTGTAGATAAAATGCAGCAGCAGCCTCAGGGATAGGGACCAGAGCCCAAGCTCCCCCATCCACCATGAAAGCCCTCGCTTGCAGCCCTCACACTGCATCCCCTCCGGAGGCCACTGCCCCAGCCTTGTGACACTCAGGCAGATAAAAAAATCAACGCTCAGAGACTTTGAGCCCCAGCACAGCAGAAGCTGCAAAGGTCACAGTCTTGCACTGTAATTATTTTTGGGTGGGGTTTTTGTCCCTGGTCTCTCCCAGGCCCATGCAGAGTCCCCAGCAGAAGTAGGGAGGGAACCACCTCTCCAGGAGGTGCTGTGGGCATTGTCAGACCGCTGCCTTAACCTGTGCTCTCTACATAAAAGGGGAAATGTTCACATTAACACAAATCAGAAGGCTCAGGTGTCTCCTTTTGATCAAATCTGACATAAGGCAAGAAAGCTTAACTAGGGCCTAGAAGAGCACTAATTATTAAATGAAAAATTAACAGGTAATTTGTCTCCAATGTGAGCTGATAATTTCTAGAGGAGGAATTAATTAAATGGGGGAATTAAATCACCAAGAATTTGCAGAGTGACCACTTCTGATGGGATTCAGTTAATGAGCTATCTGATAATCATGTCAGGCTTCATTTTCTTCTCCTCTGGACACAAGGGGAGAGACAGAGAACAGGAATTACTGCAGTGCTCCCTCTCCCAGGCTGCAGACATTCTTGCACCTTGTCGAGCCTCACCCTTTTGTCCTGACATAATCTGAGCAACCAAAAAGCAAAAGCCAAAAGCTGACCACTAGCAAAACACCGTTTAAAAAAAAGAAAAAAAAAAAAAATAGAAGAAAAATTATTATGTGAGAGAGAAGGAAGTTCACTTTACAAGAATGGCCCTCAGCACCACAATGTGCCCTTGGGCCAGAACAGTGAACTGGAATCAAAGTCCAGTGCCAGCACCCTCCAGCAAAGAAGGCAGTGAAAGGTGAGTGTCCTGCCCTTGGGAAAAAGAAAACAAACTCATTTTGCTTTGGATTTCAGCCTTGCCCAAGCTGTTCCTCTGTCCTGAGCAATGGATGGGGGAGAGGCTCTTCCACGGCAACCAAGATGCCCCAGGCTGGGTGCAGGCACGCAACCTCACTGCTGTCTAATTAGCCAGAGCAGTGTTTATGTCAGTCATGCTTTTAATGACAGCTCCGTGCCAGCTGCAGGAAGAGAAATGATCTCCAGCCTTGCAGAAAGGCAGAGCCGCATGGGCAGACACCACCTGATCTCTCACAATGCCTGCCAGCACAAAAATAACTTCTCAGAAACACTCGAACACATCTGAACAAGCAGAACGAGCCAATATCAGATCAGCACTTTGTATCACAGGGCTGCAGCACTTGTGATCCAGCCTCCAGAGCCCTAAATTTGGATTTGCTGCATTCCTCAGACCAGTGTCTGAGCTCACCTACTTTCAGTTCTGCCAACTCCTTGCAGCATTATGTGCCAAATTCTCTAACCACCCTCCTGGATGGAAAAACACAAGCATTTACACTTCAGGGCAGTGACTAATTTGTGGCACCTATATTGGGTGAGGCTCTGAAAGTAAAATAACATGGTGAGATCCGGGTGGAACTGAGCAGGGAAGTTACATTATCCATGTCCTACGCAGGCTGTGTTTTTCCACATGTGAACAGAGGTCAAAGGAGGCAAACTGAAAGCAAATGGAAATCACTGCTGCTGATTTGTAAAATGATTCTCCAAGTATTAGGATTTTCCCTGATACTGCACATACTTGCTGCAGTAACATAAACTGATAGCTCTGAGACATCTACAGTTTATGCCTGAATGACAACAACAAAATAATAATAATAATAATAATAATAATAATAATAATAATAATAATAATAATAATAGTAATAATGCAAAACATGAGACCTGTCAGCACCTGCTAGCCAGTTCACATTACAGAACAAAATATTCTCTCTTGGAACATGCTGGGTCTTATGCAGATTCAACTTATCTGGGTGACGCAAATGCTGTAAAAACAACTCTGAGTCATAGAATAAAATCACATAATTCCCCAAAGCCAAATAAGGACAGAATTCAGCCCACACAGCTCTGACTTCCCATTTTCCTGGTAGTAGAAATTTTGTTTATCTTCCCCTGTAAACAATACCGTTTCCTTGCTTTCACAGAAAATCTTGCATTTCTTTTCACTAAAGCCCACAGTTGGTGTAAATACTGGTATTGTGAAAAATAAAGTAACATCCCAGTATCTGCCAGGCCTAGTGAAAAAAGCCTGTTATGTGCTCTCTGGGACTGGCTTTGCTAATTGGTATGAAGTCTTTATGGGGAACCTGGAAGGCATTCTCCCAGGCTGCCTGTAGTTTTAGTTTGATATATTTTTCACCAAGAGTTCATTTACAGCCCATTAGAGCCAGGCTTGGGTATTTTATGAATGTAATACAGCAGCACGCAAAGAGCACTTAATGCCTTAAGTCTTTAGAAGGCTTTTTAATTTTGTAACACAACTGAATTGTTTCACTGCCAGATATCTCATGCACCAAAGTGAGTAAGGCCTTGTGCAAACAGCTTTGTGCATGTAAATAACTTTCAGACTTGATCTGTGAGTGGTATAAAGCACCATCACTCTGCTCTTGTCATTTTGCATCAGCAGCTGCTGAGTTTTCCACTTTGAAACCTTACGGACGTTTTATTAATAGGGTGGGAGGAGTTGTATGCAATAAACAGGATGTGATGTATTTACAGTACATGCAAGCATATTGCTTTATTTATTCTCCTCCCTGGCTTAACAGCACCTGAGCTGAGCTGGAAATACAGGGTGCAATGTTCACGTGGCAATGCACCACAAGCATGATCTAACTGCAGACAGCAATGAGAACCTCTTGAGTCCTTTCTAGCTGCTGACTGCTCTCTCTAGGGTCCCATTTGGAAGGCAGTGACACAGCCCTGGCTCTGCACTTTGCAAAGCAAAAGCCTTTTCGAGCAGGTGAGAATGCAGCAGTGTGTGCACAGAGTTGCTGCCCCATGACTGACACTCGTGCTACACAGATCCCTGATAAGATAGGCACACACTCCTGGGCACTCGAAGCCATCAACACAGCAAAGCCAGGACATGCTCAAAGTGTGGGACTCGTAAATCAGAAAGAACAAACTGTGCTGTGACCTACCAGAGCCTTAATGCTGCAGCTCCTGCCAGCCAAGCCATGCTTGCACAGCTGCACCCCTTGTCAGCTTTCTGCTCAGTGATCCTTCTCTTCCCTGCTCCTAAATGTCTTCCAAGTTACCACTAGTAACTGAATATATTTACTGAGTATAACCAAGGTCTCCAAGAACCTCATGCACATTTGACATTTTTGTGCTGAACAGTAACATTTATGTAATTGAGGCATGGTTTTCCACTGCTGTGTTTTAAACACAGTAAATTCAGTCTGGTTTTAATGCTGTTTTTTTTCCTGAAAGGTCTACCAAGTCTCTAACAGAAGCTTTATCACCAGCATGTCACTTGAGGAAAAGCAAAAGTAGTGATTTATTCAGCCCCTTTAAAACTCCTGTGTCATTAAATCCAATGTAACTCAAATTTTTGAGAAGCATTTAGAGGAAAATATGTCTCTATTAAGACTCCAAGACTCTTGTCTTTCTGATTAAGTAAAAACAATCAAATACTTCTGAGACCTCCCACACCATATTCTTCTGAGAGGAAAGGCAGGAAACAGTCTATATGAAGTTCCCTATTTGGGGAGAAATGGAAATACTTCAGAGTTCCTTTATCTATCATAAGCTAGCTAAGAAGAAATTGTTGGGTTTTTTTTTCACTTTCTTGCCAGCTTTAATCCACTGATAAGCCTGGGCAACTCAGTGCTTTCACCTAGGACTGACATGAAAGGACAAGTGAAAGTTGCAGATAATTGTCCCTAAATAAGAGAAGGAGCATCATTAATACCCAGCCATCCTGGCACAGCATCTGTGGTGCCGTGTATGAGGTAAAGGGGCACGCAGCAGTGACTCCACTTGGACAAATGACACATGTAATTCAGCACTGGCTATTGTAACCACTAAGCAGCTTACAGAAATTTCCTCTAAATACTGTTATTCATCTGCCTAACTTGTGCTGTCATAAATATGCTACACAGGGGTTTGTTGTAAGGGCTGGCCTTTCTTTTCCATAAAGTCAAATATTGAGATTTAACCAAATGGCCTACACAGCAAATTGGCAGCAAGCCTTTTGGCCCAAACATTTGATTCTATACCTGTGAATACCATGATCCACTCTGAGGTTTACAGTCCAGGAAGGTCACTGGAGGACTCTGCCCCTGTTAAGCTAGACATAGACATGTCCTATTTTAGCCTTGTACATAGAAGACTGCAATGCAAATACTGCAAGGCAATTCCAGGCTGACAATGGATTTCATTTCCTTTCGTCTTTTATATCCTGGAGGAAGCTGCACCTCCATCTCTCAGCTGCGATAGATGAGGGGCTATGTGTTCATAAATGTCCTGGGCTGGAGCTGCGAGCCCTGACACCAGCACTGGCTGTGACTCTGCAGGGGCCACTGGTGGCTCCTCTGGTCACTCATCGCCCCACGGGCGTCTGCAGGCTCACAGCTGGCTCCACGAATATTTTAAACAACTGGGTTTTTGCCAAGTCAGAACACATTCACAAACCAAGAGATCGTCTCAGGACAAAGCCTGCCCAGGAAAAAGCCTGTTTCTAATTTGGCACTGCAGCTTGGAGCAAGAGGGTTCAGATCCCAGGACTGCCACAGCTGGAGTCTGTTTATGGAGGAGGTTTAAAACACAGCCTTAGCTAATCCCTGGATTTCCAACAGCAAAGCATAAAACACTGCTTGTTTATTCCCCCAGACAGGAATTTCACCAGCTCAGGCCTGTAACATCTGGTTACAGCTTGCCAGCCACACTCTCACAGCTCACAGGTGAGACCAGGAGAGAAGACCTAAGAGACCACTATGAAACAACCTCTCTAAGAAGCTCTCATTAGCATCACTCTCTGAATTACAGAGTTAAGCTTCCCTGCTCCCATGACTAATCCTATGGATTTGCATGGCAATTCAGATAAGATGCTACTTTCCTAGATGCTGTACAAACATGGAGCAAAAGGCTGCAGGACATAACAGATGTCCTGATACTGTGTTCCTGCTTTCCTACGAGTTTCCCCAGGTTTCCTGTTACCCCATGAGCCCATTGTAAGGAGTGGCTGGCATGTACACTGGCACCCTCCAGAGGGATGATCCCAGAGAGGTTTGCCCAGAGAGGTGCAATTCCTGTATCTGGAAGTGTTCAAGGCCAGGCTGAATGGGGCTCTGGGCAATTTGGTCTAGTAGAAAGTTTCTAGCCCACAGCAAGGAACTGAGTGATCTTTAGGGTCCCACCCAACCCTAACATTTCTATGATCCCATTTGGGCAAAGGAGGTAAAGAATGTAAAGGAGACATAACCCACAGCTGACAAAGTGAGATGAAGTATGAAAAGATGGTCCAAGAAAGAGTTTATGCAGGAATTCTGTGGTGTTAAAACCAAAGTACCTGGCAACAAGGTGAGAGACAATGAAACAGAAGTTTGGAGCCTGGGAGCTGAGCAGTTCTCTGCCTTACACTCCTGTGTGCTCTGGGGCTTCAGATTTCCCCTGAAATTGCTTCAGTCCATTGGAACACACAGGAGCACATGAGCAGCTGTAACACCCATGACACATGACTGTACACCAAAACAGGAAAAGTGGAAGGGAAGAGTGAAAGATTGTAATTGAATGTACAAAATCCTTGTCCAAGACAAACTGAAGTATCCTCAGTTAAAAAGGAAGGACTGTTAAAGAGCCCAGCTCCCAAACTAATAGAACATCCAGTTTCCAATCCACAGGCTGTCAATTTTGAGCAGACTGAGCAATCTGAGCAGACAGGTCTGTCTCTGCTCCCCTGGGCAACCATATGCTGTGTGTGATTGTAGAGTGTGAGGGGGATACAGCCCTTGAAGAACAGCACCTTTAATCAAAACAGCAGTCAGGAGATGCTGAGCTCTCAGCTAGATGAAGAGGCACTGGGCTAAATTAAAGATTAATGTTAGAAATTTAAGCATAAATTAAGCACACTATTGGCTGTACAGTGTTGAATTTGAAGTGAATTAATTTCCCATCACATGAAAGGGTTTTGAGGACTATCTCTGGGATTTTTAGTGTCTCCCACTAAAGGAAGGTAGTTCTATGTTATTTAAGTAGGCTAGGAGAAGCCTGGCTCCTCTCTAGCCTGGTTTACTGACACTTCACAATGCAAATATGCATCCTGCAGCAGCTGGGCTGTGGAAACTTGAGGCGACGTGGGAAGGAATGTTCTGACACTAATGCACTCCATGCCTGCCCATCAGCAATCACCCAGCCATGCCTGACATCCTTCTCTACTGTACTGAAATCCCTATTTCCTCACTCCCTAGCTGCTTCTTTTCCACTTTGATCTGCAAGAACCTCAACATGTTTCTTTCCTGCCTGCTCCTCTGTTAATGCTGTCATATTATCCTACAGGTAAGCTTCACAGCATACCTGAAAATGTGCTCTGAAAGTCACTGGTGACACAAGGTACAAGGACAACAGAACCAAACCCATCAATACATTCATTTTAGCTGCTGCTTTGCTCACTCTCCCATGCCCAGCACTATTCCAGGCCAGAACTCCAAGGACCCCTTAGTGATTCCAGAACCATAGAGGGAACTTTCTGCTGGGAGAAAAGGAGAAGTACAACCCACTCCAGATTAATTCTGAGGGCAGCACCACAGGATAATTCAGGTTGGGTGGGAGGTGTCACCCAATAACCGCAAGGTTTTCCTCACCTCCCAGTCCAAGGAAACACAAATTTGAACTTCAAAGGGGATAATGGGAATAAAGGGCAACACCAGCCACTCACAGATTAAATGGCTAAATAACCCTCACTATGAGAAGGAAACAGATAATTTCTGTACTGAGAGGATCAATTCAGTGATGTTCAAAAGAAAAATATGTATGTGCCTTGTGAGCAGGGGGGGCAGTGGAATGCTCTGAATGGAAAGACAGAGAAAGACTCACATCCACCACTTGAGCCTCAGTATTTTTCTCACTTTGTCTCCTGCCAGCACGAACTGATCCAGGACATTTTCTCTACCCACAAAGCTGATCAAGCACATCCTCCTGCCAGCCTGCAAGCGTCAGCAGCCAGCCTGCACCAGCGCCAGCACACACAGCTGCCGTCCCTCCTCCCTCCCCCACGAGCGTCTCTGCTGCTTCCAGGCAGCCCCCATGGCACACAGATCAGGACACAGACTGGGATCTGTCCCGTGACTATAAGCAGGAAGATCCAAAGCTTTGATCTCATTCCCAGTCTGCTTTTGACGTCGGAGGGCAAAGCCTACGCTGCAATTTCTGAGCAAGGCTGAGCTGCCTCTCACCAGCAGGTGTCAGACGCATTGCAAACCTCACTTAGAGCAACCAGAACCAACCCCATGACTGAGCAGCTGCTGCCTTCAAGGCTTGAGAAAGTCCCCTCCTTGAGACAAGCCCCTTGACACAGCAGAGGAAGGATCATCCTCAGCTGCCCAACAGGAACTCCCCATCAGCAGTGGTGAGAGCTGCTGAAATTTCTTCCCACTCAACATCAGCAGGAAGCTTCCCTTTCAAGAAAATTATGGTGAAGGTACAGCAAGAACAAGGGTGAATCCAGGACCTGGAGTTTGCCCCGACCCAGGTGCAGAACCTGGCACTTTGCCTTGTTGAACCTCATGAGGTTCTCATGGTCCCACTTCTCATCTGCACCTGCACAGCTCCCTTGCGAGGCACGGCAGAATTCCCCTCTGTGATCCATGGCATACACTACAGTGGTCTGGAATTCCAGCTTCCGGCAAGGAAAATATATTCCTGCCCTCTAAAGCAAAGTTCTGAAAGGGCTGAAACCCAAGCAGAGCAAGATCTTACAATGACATCTCACGACCAGCCTTCATAACTTCATCAAGGGCTGATTTAGCATGTGAACTTGGCAAAATGATGTGGTGAGGCTCTTTGGCTGGAGCTGCCATGGGTACAGATGGACACTAGGAAAGAAACAGAGCAGGCAAAGAAAGGCAGAAGAGAAAGGAGGACACAAAGAGCACTAAACTGAGAAGGTGGCACTCTGAAATCCAAAGTGGAACCTACTGAAAAGGAATGGGACAGAAATCAAGAATTCTGAAACTTTTATTTACTATCCAAATACAATTTCCTCACTTGATCACAAACCTCCTCCTGATAACAAGTAATCCAGCATGGTTTCCAGAAAGTACTTGGTTCTGAATGGATGTTGCAGGATGTTGAGGGGCAGCATGGCAATTTTATTCACTGGCTGTTGTAATTCTGCCACAAGCCAGGTGAGTAGGCCTCAGCCTCCCGGACACAAAGATTCTGTGATCTTTCTTTTTTTGGGGAGAAAGCCAGGCCATTCATAGACAAAGCCCAGTGCCCACAGGTGACATTAGCAGTGCTCTTTATTGCATGCTAAGATGAGAGGGGCTGTTCACATAAATCTGCTGTTGTTACTTAGTGTGCAGATAGCATCGCTCAGTAGCACCAAGGGAAAGGGAACCTTTTGTTGTATGAAAACCAAAAAAAACCCCTGAGTTTGACACTGATGCCTTTCCCTGGCTGCTGGACGCCTCTCCTGCCCCACTCCCCCTAAGGAAAGTTCCCTTTTTGCCCAGCCTTTGGCGCTATTCTCATCCCGTTGTGTCCATGCTGAGCTGTGGGGCAGGGTGTCAGCAGACTTGTGCTGCCAAGATTTCTTCCCACTCAGCATCTGCAGGGAGCTCCTTTCAAGGAAACAGTGGTGAAGGCACAGCAACAGCCAGGATGCTTTGGAAATACTGCCTCAACTGTCTCTTCAGAGCTTGGAAAAGTGCTTTGAAAGAGCATTGATTGAGATAACACTAGTGTTGGCCTCAGCAGAATCAGCCTTGCACAGTGCACAGAAGGAGACAAATTAACCCGGAGCTTAAAGGACCACTTTTCCTCTTGAAAATCCAATAGAGGTTCCCTACATTTCTGATACCAGGGTGGGGCTATAAATCAGATATATTCCACAATCCACACACTGAACACATAGGCTGTTGAGGCTGTACTTTTGTAAAATGGTGCTAACTTTGTAAAATGAAAATACAAAACACTACCGTGAATAGTAAGGCAAAACAGGGTCCCTGCTACTCACTGGAGCTAAAATAAGGTTTTTCTTGTCAGGTGTAACCCACACAGGAGCCCTAAACCTACAGGACCCAAGGCTGAAGTGGTGACAGGCACTACAGCTGTTGAGTCAGAAAATAAAGAAAATAAAGGTTTATCTTGTTTTTATTATTATTGAATAAAATATTAAATTAAAATTAATATAAAATAAAATAAAATAAAGAAAATAGTGTCACACATTGATATGAAGTGACCACAGAGCAGGACAGCAGCTGTTCAACAAAACTCTTCTGTGGCTGTTAGAAAATGCTGATACTTTAAAAAACATAAGGTGGGGCCATTGTGAAAACTGGTTCAGAATTGTCAAAATGTCAGTTCTTTAAAAGGGTATGTTTTGAGAATTGGATTCAGAAACTAAAACCATTTTACTGCAATTTTCAATAAAGGAAGAAGTAGAACAAAGCCCAGAGCTATCAAACTTTATGTTACATCAAAGACATGCTATTTTGATCTATATTGGCAAGGAGGAAAAAATTTAAAGTTGAAAGATTCCATGGAAAAGGAAAAACATTTAATCCATGTCTAATTTTAATAACCCAACATGCTCTAGTAAACAAAATTAAATGTAAAATGTAAATAAAAAACAGCCCCTTCCTCATTTTGAAGGTTTATCAGTCACTGCAGTCTTGTTATATTTATGCTATTGGTAAAATAATAGTATCAAAAACCTAAAATGCTGTATCTTCTCCTAAACTGATGAGAATCCAAATACCAAGTAGTTCATAAAGCAGTTTTTGAGGAGCACATGCAAATTTGACAGCCATATCCATTGACAGCTCTGTCAGCTAGTGCTCTGGGCTGGAAGAATTCAATGACCCAGCAGAGCTATGCTTAAATAACCTACAGTAACAATTCTGCTGAGAAAAGCTTTGCACAGCCATATTCCTGCAGCTATTACTTATCAGATGCTGCCTGAGCAGCAAACTACTCCTCTAGAAACAGGCCTGTGGGAACAGGAACATCGAGGGAAACAACAGTATGGAAAATTTCTGACTTTCAAGAAGGCAGGCGGATCTCTGAAATTACCCAAACCAAGCAGAGGTTGCAGATGGTGGACAGTTTGGGAATAAAGGAAGGGTTACCTTCCTCAGAATTAAGACCTGAGTTTTATAGCAAGTGAAGCAACAGTAAATCACTCTGGTGCTAAACCAAAGACCAAAGAGCAGTAGCAGAAAACCTCCTAAAACCCTGGTGAGCACCCTGAGGCTCATCCTGCATGGGGAACTCTGATTCCAAGGGAGTTATTACTAAAGGGTAACGAGTCCCACGGCACAGGCAGTGGCTGCAGTCTGAGTGGAAGATCCCATGCTAAGACCAGGAGCCTGGGCTGCTCCCACATCCCCAGGTCATTGTGAGAGGAAGCTGATGTTTGTGCTGCCAGAGCAACACAGGGTCACTCACTCAGGAGAGCTGGCTTCCACTCTTAACTCAGCCACTGGCCTCTTGCTTGGCTGCTCTGTCTCCCCATTTCCTGGCAAGGCTGACCTCCTTCTTAAAAATTGCTGAGATTTACTCCTGAGAAGTCCTGTAGAAGCACCAGTGGTTGCAATGAGCCCATCATTTTAATTTATCCACATAAAATAGGCAAGTACTTGAGTCCCTGGAGGAATTTTCATAAAGCACACTGTGATTTATCAGTAGCCTAATTACCAGATTTCTCAGCTGTTTAAGGAGCTGTGAGAAGAGGATGCATCCTTCCTTGGACCAGCTGATAGTTAGAAAAGTCAGGCAAGCTTTCAAGTACATGATCCCACTATGTCTGTAAACTCACGCAACTCATATAACGAAATTAAGTACAGTCTTCACCCAGAGAGTCCTGGGCACATCTTCATGCATAAATGCAGAGAGCTGAAAAAGATCAGCAATGTGGTACTCTGTTTCCATAAGCCAGTTCTCAGCTCTCAAATGCTTTTATGTTTCTTCAGAGAACACTTCCCTTAACCTGCATCTAATCTCTGACTAAGCTCAGCACACAAGTGGTATTTAACAAACAGCTTCCATTAAGATTCCCAGACCACTTAATTTCTGGCTGTTCCTTCTTTGTAAATAACCCTGAGCGATTGCTTCCCTTGCTGCACAAGAAATGCTTTTAATCACACGAGCCTCTGAGATCTCAAGTGCCATCAGAAGCAATGTTTGTTTTTTACTGCAAGAAGAAACAAGTATGTACCAAAAAAAACAAAACAAAACAATGGAAGTTGGGTTAGAAAAAACGAGGGTAAATATTTAAGAAATGCTATCAGAAATCTCATTTAATCTCATTTTTCTCGTTAGATTAGAATAATCAAGGAATACACCAGGGTGTCCCATGCTCTTACTGGGCTGTCATTTTTAAAGCTGAAACTACCTGCAAATTACTGGTTTCAAGTAGAACCTAGAAGTCCCAGGTGAGATGAGACTGGATATTGGTGCTGCACTCGTTGATTGAAAAAGTTGATGCTTTTACACTGACAGGATGAATAAGAGACAAAGTGAACAGCTGCAGCATGGTGATGTGACTGACCCCAGGTAACCCAGAGCAGCAGCACAGCTGAGAGCAGATGCTTTGTGCCTTTGCCAAACCTTTTCTGCTTCCTTTTCAAATTTATCACTACTCCTTTCCCAGTGAGTCATCAACTGAAGATTAGACAAACTCTTTAGCCACTGTAAAAAACCCTGGTAATCACGTCCCTCCTTGAGGCAATAGTTTCATTTGCTGCACTGAATACCTTAGCATGTAATGCCAACACTTGCTCCAGACTGTACTTTAGCCTTCCCTGCAAAGCCTGTAGCCCTGTGACCGTCGATGACAAACTCTAGTTGGCATGAAAGTCCAGTGGGAGCAAAGCTTTCATCACATCAAATACATAATTTGATGCTGTTGCTGTACTGAAACTTCAAGACATCATTAATCAGGCCCAGCATAGTGTAATCTGTGCTCTGCACACACAGAATCTTTATTTGAATCATGCAATTCCTTCAGCAGCGGTATTTTTTTGCTAACAAATCAGTTGATTGTGAATTTCTCCTGAAGTGGCAGGACAAAGAACAAACCCTACCCTTGCTAGGATGCAGTTTACAGCAGAATTTAAATTGTTTACAAAAACTCTCTGAGGAGATGCAGTGCCCTTCATCATTAAATATACAGCAGAATTTACTTATTCTAAATGGACAGGCCATACCTGTAGATCCATAGCACTGACAGCCTTTCCAGACCTTTCCCTAAATAAGGCCAGGAAAGAGCTAAGGACAATAGTAGACAAAGTCTCATAGTACATCAGCAGAAGCCCTCCAACCACTTAAACTTTTGCTAGTCTTGGCTCTGCTCCAGGCCTGCCTCATTAACCACCAGCAGGTGACTTTAGCTTGTTAAGTGTCATCTTTCTGTGAGCACAGGATAATTACACAAACCACTTCCCACTTCCTGAGACGATTTACACAACTGCTGCCCATGAGCAATGTTATGCACAAGGCCACTGATTCTGTGAAGCAACCAGCCAAGGGGCTGACAGAACCAGACAGGATCTGTACTGCTGTTTTCTGACACAAAGTGGTAACCAAGACAGAAAATGCAGCATGAAACTCACCCCAACAGCCTTGGCAATCTGCCCCTCGAGAACGACCCACTTACAACCTGTGAGGTTGGTTTGAGTGCTGGTGCAACAGCTCCAGCCAGGTTCACTGAAGTGGCAGAGCTCCCAGCACAGCAGGAGTGAAACTCCAGACCCATCCCTTGCTCCCCCCTCCACCTAAGAATGAGCACTAACACCTGGGATTTGTAATTCAATGTGGTCTGTTATTACTGACTGCAGGCTACTTTCACGAACACATCGATCAGTATGAGCAACAGTGAACACTGCACCGAATGAGGATTCACAAACTTGGAAGGCTACAGACACACAGCTTTAATGAGTTTATACAGCAACTTTTGGCTGGCCACCAGCAGCATCCTGCTTGTACAATCTGCCTTTCCTGTACTCAATCCTCACACCACACAAACATTAACCAAGTCTCTCTGGTAACTCCATTGCTCTCTCCACTTCTATGAACTCCACACTAGGACATCAATCCAAGTCCCTCCCACCCCTGTCACCAGAGTCAAATAGTTTCAAGACCTCTCCTTATCTGCACCGGTCACAGTGACCTCACTGGCAAAACAAGAGCAGAATTTACTACAACCTTCCTGCCATAACCTCTGCCACTGTTGGCATAGGCACATTTATTGCCCAAAGACTGAATTTACTGCACATTTTGAAGGCCTCATGCAACAAAACTTCATAAAGACAAATTCATAATCATTTTTACTATTTAACTTCTCAGCCTTTTTCTTTACAACTTAGGATGTTTTGCCCACCTCTTCCCAAGTCCTTTTTCATTTACTGTGGGAAAAATGTTGCTGCCCACTATGCCAAGTACTACTGAAATACAAACTTCCATCTCTGTGGGAACACGCTCTGTGCTCCTCTTATCCCAGTAGCTTTGGTCTATCACAACTCATCTCTGCCATTTCCCCAGCCTAAATTCCATCCTGAGATAATTTTCTTCTCCAATCTGTAGAACAAACTTCCTGAGGACCAGATTTCCTCCTTTGTGCCCACTACTGCCTTACATTAGCCCTTCCACCACCTTTGCAAGCCCCAGGGCAGAGCGCTGTGAATTTGGCTGACAATTGACTCCTCTGCCACAGACAAACCTAAAGCACCAAGCACAAACCTTTACACTCAAAGCTGGAGTTCCAGATCCCACAGGCCACCTCCACAGCACACATTTCCCTTGGTGTATCCATCTCCTAACTGTGATTCTACTATTTCTAGATACACAGGGGAGGGAACACTGCCTTTGGAAGATAGTCAAGTGCATGTTGCACATTCAGGGACATCGCATGACAACACAAAGCCCTGCACGATGAGGTTGATAATTAATGCAAGTCTAAAGCAGGTAAATTTAGTGTGGTCCACAGTCGGTGTGCTCAGGGCAGGTGCTCCAGCATGCTATCCTGGGAATCAGAGTAATCTCCATCCTTTCCATTATTCTCCAAGGCCCATACACAGCACTGGATTGGTGGTGTAGATGTCATTTCCTATATGGATCCAGGATTGCAGGGGCACATCACACCTTTACCAGTCTTTACCCCATGCCATTCACCTGCACCACATTTTATGGATCAGAGGACCCAGGCATTACTTTTTTTTCCCCCACCCTCTTCCTTACTCACCAGGAAATCACAAGTTTCTAGTCATTTCAGCACCAAATTTGAAACCCAGGCTCTTTCTAAATCCCTTTCTCTCAAATGAATCAAATTTCTCTCTCTTCAAAGAGATGTGAGACACCTGAATCTGTTCCTTCCACTCTATTCCCTTGGATATTTCAGTATTTCACCTCATTTTGGCTTTTCAATACCTAGGAACAATAAACAGATACGACATCAAAACTTAAAGCTCTCTACAAGGCACTCCTGTGAAATTCAGAGGGACAACTGTGAGGTGAAGTCCAAGCAGTCAGGGGCTGAGGAACCAAGCCTAACTTGACAAGGTTTAATTAGGTTGTTACAGCCAAACTCAGTTCTCCAAATGGACAAACCAAGGTGGTTTCCTCCCCTCATCTGTCCCACCTCTGCTCTGCTGGCACCTGATCCTTGCCCAGTAACCCTGCACTGTGGGGCACAAGCCATTTTAGGTTCTTTCAGCTACAGCCCTGAGCCTGGCTGCCATCTGTCACCACACTGACATGTGCCACACTAGAGTCACCTGCTTCCAGAGCTGCACGTGAATGAGACTGCTGGGGCTACAGAGCTCATAAACCAGGAGTGACGCTTCACAAATGAATAGACTGTGCAGTTCAACTTTTTTATTTTAATAAAATCAAGAATATGCACAGCACATGCAGTGCTAGCATCTAAACTAATACAATAAGCAATTCTAAACCTACAGTGACTTGAAGTTCAATTTTCACATTCAGCAAGTTTAAATCCATTCTTGCATATTGGTTTGAATCCTTGTATCTGAACTGAAAATATTGCTGGCTGATAAAACTTGCTAAAATGCACAAGTCACTGATTATGCCAATACAACAAAGATAACCACATGTTTGAGGATTGCAATGTGCCAGACATTCACTGAAAAAAAAAAAAACACACAACTAAACAAAACTCACGCAACAAACATCTGAGAATCTGGACACTTCACATCAGTGTTTAGAAGTGTTTCATAAATATCTTAAGACAAGTGTATCAAAACCTTGGCATGTTTAATTTTAAGTTGCCAATTTTTGTTTTACTATCAGAAAGTTATGGCTATACTGCCAATGCCGGGTCTGCTTAATTTGACTTAAGAGTTTAATATGACTTAAACATTAAAAGCTCACACTACCCCGAAATATATAATTTCACGCATACGGTGACATTCAACATTCAAGTGCCAGTGTTTTTGTACTGTCTTTTGGTCAAGTTTCTTTAAACTTTCAAAGAATCACTTTTAGGCTTACAAAAATAAATATTTGTCAAAAATGTTCAATAAATATTACACAAAACTAGCAGCAAAAAGTATCTAGAAATCTGTCGTGTGCAAATAGTTTTCTTCCCAGCTATCATTCCCATGGTCCCAAATAAGTTTTAGAATCTATTTCCTTCTCCTTAAACAAGCTGCGTTCAATCTCCAAGAGACAAAATAAGATTGGAAGTTAAGGACACGCACACAAGACATATATAAAATTCTCTGAATGTGCAATAAAAGAAGTATTTTGTAAAAAGTTATGGGCAAAATGTACAAGGGCCTAAACCTAGACTTGAAATAGCACCATAACAAATGACCTCAATACTGTCAAGTGCACCTACTTAATAAAAGTTTTAGAACAAGGCACAATACACTTGAAAAAATCTATTGCACTTTAGGAGATTTTTGCCATTTTCCTATGCCACTGTAGATTAGTTGTTAAATGCTCTGGCCGCGAAGTTAGCACAGAAATTCCAAGTGGCAGAGGCATTTTTCTGGTGGACAATACTCATCTTTGGCCAGATTTAGCATAACAGACTATAAATACAATGGAAACCTATGCAACTAAAACTGACTAAAACTGCACTTTAATAGCAGAATTGAAACCTTGTGCAGTTTATGTACATTTCCAACCTCTGTGATCTCAGGTTTGTTTGTTACTCTTCTGGAGCCATTTTACAAAGTCTACAGTAAGCCAGTTTAACATCTCCACGCAGCTTGAACAGAGTAATGTGAATCTGCATTAAAATAAAGCCTGCTGCATAATTCTTCCTGTTCATACCCTCTTGACCAAAAAACATCAACACTAGCATGCGTTATTAGACCAAAAATTCAGTCAGGCCCTTGAGGAGGACCAATCACTGCCATGGTCAGCCATTCTACCATTTCAATTTCATATGGCAGGCATTTTTAAAAAGTCTAAATAGATGAATTCTCCTAAAAACTATTTCAAGTTATCAGACCTTTAAACGTTCCCTGTAATGTTCTGCCCACATTTGGCTAGCTCACATTAATGATCTGCCTAAATATTGAAAAAGGAATTGCTGTATTTACTTGCATTAACTTCAAAAACAGTGCTTTTAATGTATGCATGTATCCATACATCATCTCATCATGACTGGAATGGCTTATTAAAGGCTATCAGGTTCTAAGTACCTATCCAGGATAGAGTGAGCAAATCAGAACTTTAACTTAGTACAGTTTTGCCACATTAGAAACTAATTGCATTGATATGCTTCAAGATGTTTTATTTTTCAAATCTGCAGATACCAAAAGCCCTAATGCAGGCTACCGCATAAGTTTTTCTTTGTAATATTATGGATGAATCAGTGATTCCTGTTTAAGTTGTATCACACCTGTGTGCCAAGGTTTGATTTTAGCCCAAGTTCAGTAATTTTTATTTTGTCAAAACAATTGATATCTTGAGCATTACTGAGCCAACAGGACATCAAAATAAAAGTTGTCTAAAGTTAAAGGCACAGTACATTAACAAACAAATGATCCTCAGTCACAAAATTATAAATGCAGTTTCTGGGTGGGGATGGGTGGGAGGGGAGTTAATCCTGACTACAGCAATAAGAGTCTTCAAAACCACCTTCGAGATAGGGCTACTTGTTCCTTTATTTCCATCTTGTGACCTTGAGCTCCCTTAAAAAAAATTTCAGTGGAGAATCACAGCTGGTAATGTACTGCGAGTTCTTGAAGCTACACAAGGTATAGTCTGGCTAAGTTACATGTGGTTTCCATATTAGCTTGTTTGGTGGGATATCTGCTGCAAGCAGATCAGTTGCCCCACCAGTCCACCCCCTGGGAGTTATAGTTTCCTCCATATCCATCACTGTTGTAGAAGCCTCCATAACCACCACCTATGAAAGGCAAGAGAAAGTGACGCTTAATTAACTCTAAAGATTTGCACCTTTACAACAAGAAAGCAATCCAGGTATCCTGTCTATTAAAGAACCCCACCCAGCAGTACTGTCAAATGCACAACATTAAACTAATACTGGAAAGGCAGGTAGCGCCAAACCATCGGTCAGGTAACCTGCATTGGCCTAGATCCAAGCAGGATGCTGAGACTGCATGACAAGCACCAGAGATGATCTCTTCATCAAACATTACATCCAGTTTCACCCCAGCAAGTATCTTAGGTGTACCCTGCCCAGCCCCTCACCTCCAAAGCCTCTGCTGCCGCTCCCGCCGCTGCGGCTGCTGGTTGACCGGCTGCTGCTGGAGCTGCTGCTGCCGAAGCCGCTGCTCGTCCGGTAGTCCCTGGCTCCGAAGCCTCCGCTGAACCGACTGCTGCAGAGCGCAAGAGACAAACACAGATGGCATTTTAAACACTGCATACATTGAGATTCACATACTCACTCTGGGTACCAACCACAGCAGGCCAACACAGCCAGTGCTGAGGTGAGCACACTTCATATACATCCTAAGGCTACCTGGAAAGATTTCACCTAGTGCAATCTCTGCCTCCACAAGATTTCCAACCCTATCTTAGTGTTTAAGAGGTGCATTTTTATGACTACCTCTCATGATGTACAAGGTATTTTACAAGCACACTGCTAGGAAAACAAAAATCTCACACCAAACCTAATGTGGTTGGATCATGTTAACTACATTAGGAGAAAGTGTTCTCTCATCCTACCCCTGTAAGCCAGTAAACAAACATTTGTATTACCGTGTTTTAGGTTTCCACAGCAAAAATGTTTTACAAGTGGCCTCACACCTGCATGGTTTTCTCTGTCAGGAAGGAGGCACTGCATTACCTTCTCCTAAACATCAAAACAGCTGCTTCAGGTACATCTCTGGTACAGGGATTTCTGTGTTTTATAGCTGCTTTTCCAGTTCTAAAATATTTTTTATAACATCATTCTATCTCAGCTTTATCTAGCTGCTTGATTAAGAGGAAAAGACGCCTTACATGTTTACTGTCTTTATGAATAGCTAAACAAAACCAGACAGACACTTTGCACACACCAAGCTCAGCTTATACTGCACTTATCATCCTCTAACTGTATTTTCAGACAGAACAAGTCACAGAACTGGCTCTCAGTGGACTGAACATATACCTCTAGCCAAAGCTGGGCCTCTTACCTCTTAGATCGCCCACGGCTGCCTCCTCCTTTGTGATGCTGTTCATAGGCCATGTTCTCCAGCCAAGAAGGTACTTCTTGCTTAGCCTCCACAAGGAGATCAAGCAAGTCCTTTGTAATATTTATGTTCCTCTCATTGAAGAATGAAGTGGCAAGACCTGAAGGAGATACTCAGTTTTAGCTACACACAATCCAAGTCCACCACAACACTTAACCCCATTCCACATTCCAGCTCCTTACAGCCAAGCCCGAGAACACTAGAAATTACTTAACAGAGAAAGCTGTTTGAGACCATTACTCCACCACAGCTAGTCACAAGATCATGTTTACTGACAGACACAGAAGGTATCAGGCTTACATGTAGTAAGAGAGCCTTTTGACGGCACTAAGAACATCACCCAATGGAACTGGTAAACTTTCCTGAGCAGCTGGACACCAGAGACCAGCTTCTGGTCACAGAGGGCAGCTCACAGGCTTCCCTCAAGTACTTATTTGAAATGTATTGCTCAGCCAATACAACTGCACCTCTCAACTTATGAAGTGCTGTCTGTGAAAACCCTGGCATATACTTACCAAGGTTCCCTACACGGCCTGTACGACCAATACGATGTACGTACTCCTCAATGTCACTTGGCAAATCGAAGTTTATGACATGCTTTACATTTGAGATATCCAGTCCTCTTGCTGCTACCTAGTGGTTAAACAATTAAATCAAATCTTAGTAAGACTCCACAGACCAAGAAATAGGCTCACATGCTCGAGTTTTACAGATTTCACTTACTGCTGTGGCAACAAGAATGGGGCTCTTGCCAGAGCGGAATTGATGCAGCGCTTCCTCTCTGTCCCTCTGGGAGCGATCTCCGTGGATACTCGTACAGGCATAGCCTTCGTGGTACAGGAAGTCCTCAAGAGCATCTGCCCCCTTTTTAGTTTCCACAAACACCAAAGTCAAGGAATCTTTGCCTAATAAAAATTAAAGCCCAGATTAGCAGAAGAAAAGCTGCACAAACAAATACAGGCTGCTCCATGACCTGGTAACAGGCAGCTTCAATTCTCCGCCTGTTTATTCCTTATCACTGGGGACCTCCCTCCCCATCTTTTATTAACAGAGATGTTTACATCAACTTGATAACTGGCATTTAGCCAGTGCAATACTTCACTGCATGTCAAAATGCCCTTTCATTTACCTAATCAATAGAAATTCTTATTGCTTGAGTCATTAGATTTGCCTATTCTGCATTTTGCCTCATTTGCTTATCTGCAGTTGTTCTTTACCTGTGGCATTTAGCAGATCAAGCAGGAACGATCGTTTGTCTGGCTCTTCCACCCATACTACTTTCTGTGTGATGTTCTCAGATGTAGAACCTACTCTGCCAACAGCCAGAAAGATGTATTCATCAAGGAAGTCACGAGCAAGCATCTAAAAGAGGAGATAAAAATAAATCAATCAAGTAATACTTTTTCCCTCCTTTCAAAGATGAAATTTCTTTGGCCTTATGAGCTTTTAAAGTATTTAAACTCTTGTTAAGTACCTGGATTTCCTTGGGGAAAGTAGCACTGAACATCATGGTGTGACGAACCCCCTTTGGCGGCATAGTATCTTGTTCAACAATTCGGCGAATTTGAGGTTCAAACCCCATATCAAGCATTCTGTCAGCTTCATCAAGGACTAGGTACCTAAACAGCAGTAAAAAACCATCCTCAGAACATTTTTCTCTTAAGCTGTGCTCTGGTGTCTGCACTGGATTTCAAGTTTTCAACTGCATGTTCAGACAGTCCAAAAGCTACAATCTGAGGTACTTATCTGTATACCACTTTAAGTCATTTGTACATGGGCAAGGAACACTTTACTTACTTGCAGAAATCCAGTCCAATCTTTCCCCTCTCCATCATATCAACCAGTCGTCCTGGAGTTGCTACAAGCAAGTGACATCCACGTTCTAAGTCACGGATCTGCTGGCCAATGTCTGCACCACCATACACAACGCAGGGGCGAACTCTGGAGCGGTATGCGAACTGTAAAACAATGTAAGTTAGCACCAAGAAAAATTCTACTTGAGCTATGTTATAATAATAAACTGGTATATATACCTTTCTGGCTTCCTCATAGATCTGCACAGCCAATTCTCTAGTGGGAGCCAAGACCAGTGAGATTGGATATTGCTTACGGCGCCCATACCTCCCATTCTCCTGAAGAAGAAAAAAAACCTTAGCATGAGCACCCAAAATGCAAAGGGAAAGAAAAAAAGAAACTATAGAATATACAGAAGCTATATATTAGAAGCTATATACATGTAATACTACAGAAGCTACTACAGGTAATATTTGAGACAGGTCACCAAGCTGAGATGACAAAGCATGCTTGAGAGCTAATTTCAGCATTGCCTCTGAAGACAGCCCCATTACAGTGCCCAAGGTTCAGCTGCAGGTTCCTATGGACACAGCTGCACAATCCTGGTCTCTACAACAAGCACTGGAATCTCAAACTTCAGCAGCAGAGAAATAACAGCCACAGAACCAGTTACTTCCTATTCTGAAATTACTAAAACACAGATGTGTGACCAAGTTGTTTTTTGTAGCAAGGGAAGTGTCTTTTAGTCTTATGCAACAACAAAACCACTCATTAAAAAAAAACTGGACAGTTATGCACATAACTCTTCAGTAGGAAAAGAAGTAACCCACAGCCCGGAATTTTTAAGGGAAACATCTGAAGTCTTCTTGAAGTTGAGATGCTTGCCCATAATACCCAAAATGATGACAACATTTAAGACCAGTTGTTGTGTTCAGCAGCATACATCAGCTCATGTGGGGAGGGAAAAAAACCCGAACCTATGGCATTGGGCATCGCTTTTCCAAGGCTGGGTATTTGAATACTTGCCTTCATTGCTCTCAAGGCATCACCAGGGCCATCTGCATAGATCTGGCTCAGTATTGGTAGAAGAAATGCAGCTGTTTTCCCAGACCCTAGTAGAATACAAGCCAGAATTATTAAGAGTTACTATCAACTACAGCACTAATCCTTACCAGCAGCACATTCCCAGTAACACCTGCATTGGAATATGGCTACTACTTGTGGCACTGGAGTACCCTCAGCACCCCAAAACCCTGAAGCCAATGTGGTTTAAGACATGAACACGTCTCAGGACAAACAAAGTAAATCTAGTCAAGTTACATCTAAAGCAGAGGCAAGACTAAAGCTAATTAGCTTCCAACACACAAGTATTTCAGTACACTCTGCACAGGAGGCTCTACCTCTTCCCTGCAGTAATAAAAATATCCCACTTCTACTGAGACTAAGCAGCCAAGAGTTATTAACTTACCTGTCTGAGCACAGGCCATTAAGTCTCTCTTTTCTTTAATAATAGGTATTGCATGTTTCTGGACTGGAGTAGGACGGGTGTAGCGTGTGAGTTCAATGTTTCCCATTATAATTTCTCCCATGTCAACATCACTGAACTGTAAGATATTTAAAAGGAATAAGATCAGAATCTTTCCTTTCAACCACCCTGAAGCACAACATTCAGTTTAACAAGTAATTTATAAGGTAGTTCTTGTTTCAGTCCTTCATACAGAACTTGCCTAAAAACTTCACAGTCACACAGATACTTAGTCCAGCTTTCTAATCCATTCTTAAAAAGCCAGCCAAGCCTGAAGTGCAGACTGCACTTAGCGCACACACTGTGCTTAGCTTAACACTGCCTATGCCTTAGCAGTTGCTCCCAACTCAGCACCTTCAAAGCACTTCCACTTCTTCATAGGTTCACTGTTTAAGGACAAATTACAGTTAAGAGGTAAGCTAGGAGTGTTACACAATTTCTTCCCCATCTTAGTTCATCATATGCAACCATCTTCTGTTAAACAGCTTAGCTGTACATCAAGACATCAGTCTACCCATGCAAAATAGTCACTATTAAAATATATTAGCAAAACAGACTTTTCAAAAACCTTACACTTTCAATATGTGGAGGACAGTTGCTGCCTGTTGCTTCAACAGGAATATCATCATATTTCTCAAAGTTAATGCCAGTATTGCTTCCTGAAAAGAGTTCCCTAAAAACAGAAGAGGAGAATATTTTTACTTGCTGGAATTATCCAAATGACCCTCTCCCACATATCAGTACTATTCCATGACTTACTGTTCCAGACGTTCACTTGGGGGGAGAGGCTTTGACCAGTCGTCCTCATCCGATTTGTCACACCAGCGGCTGTTCCCACCACGGTCAAATCTGCCGAAGCCACTCCGGTCATAGTCCCCTCCTCTGCCACGCTCTTCATATCTAAACACAACACAAGAATCAGACCACCCTTCCCAGGCAACACGGGGTACTGACATGCAGAATCAAAGCCGTAACAATGCAGCAGTGTATGCTCTGTGTATTACATACACAACTGTGGAACAATTCAAAATCATCAGGTTATCTACACTTGCTTCTTGACCTAAGAACTGGAATTAGTCCTGGCCATCATACCAGGTCACATTTTTCTGTGTCAGACAAGCGAGTTTGCCATGATTTCAGTGCTCAGTTTAGCCTAGCACAGTAAACTTCCTATCAACAGTTTTATTTGATTAAGCATAAAAAATGTAAACAGCCATCTGCCAGTGCAAGCCAAGTTGCTCAGTCTTTTCCATTTCTTTGTAGGGAGCTCTGTTTAAACCTCCTAAGCAGCATTATTTTTTATTCCCTCCCACCCTTTCCTCTGCCTCGTTCTACCACAGGTCTCCCATGTCCAGACAAAACCCTCCAGGTGCTGCAATTTGTTCCTTTAATCCCCCACCGCACATGTGATCGAATACCTCCGTTATGTCATATAATTATTTCATAAAGAGGGAGCTCACCTGTATTACTGACTTGGAAAGAAGGTGGAAGAAGTCCTTACCTCAACTGCTTAGTTTTTGGCCTGGTAAATCATGTTTGAGAAAAGTCTGGATACAGGACTAGGTCAGCTTTACTAAGTAGTCGGTAAAGGTCACTCTCACCACACTTGTGCATACAACGCATGATGTGTGTAAGACTGATCAAGTAAGGCAGAGAACCTGCAAGAGTCTCACCCAGTTTTATTAACTACACTTTTTAAACAAGAAAAAAAATATTGAAATAAAAAAAAAAAAATCCATACTGATATACTGTGTGTGCTCCCAACAGCTCTTCACGGTTCTCCTGGAAGTAGCCACCCACCTAACACTTTTCTGGTGAATGTTGAAGTCAGCCAGTCACTACAGCTGCAGTGAGTGGCTGGTGGCAAACTACAGGGCACATTTTTCAACACATGCAAGTTGCCCATCCTCAACATCATCTAGCTTTAAAGGCAAGGTTCTCTCCCTCTCTCCTCCCACCTCATGTTGTTCATACCTGGAACTCTAATTTTAACATCAAGATTACAGGTGCAGTGCTAGAGCTGAGGCAGACTTCACGTGCACCACCCAGACAAACAAGTACTTGCCTCCCTCCTCTGGATCCAGTTCCACGGTCGAAGAAGCTGGATTTGGCGTCGCGGTCCGAGCGTGCACCGAAGCTGCTGTAGGCATCCTTGTCTCGTCTGGAGCTCCAACCACCGCTATCGAAACCTAGCGGAGAAAGGAATTTCAGCCATACATCACACAATCCAGGCTTCTACGGGAAAAAAACACTTCTGTCCAGGAAGTCTTCACTGAAAAGTCTACGGGACTGAATTCCTTCATGAATGGAAGATGCATGCAATTAAGACTTGCTCAACAAGGGACTGAGCATTTCTCACCACTCATCAGAACTGAAGTTTTTCCCTGCATGTACAAGCATGTTTGTTTTTTAAAAAAAACATGCACTTGCCTTAGTACAAGTATTTCTATTGCCTAGCCTGGAAAGTGGGAAGCAGAAGAAACTTTGAGATGCTATGTCTTGCCAAGCCTCATCTATGTCATCTCTCCCAATACAAATCCTTGACTACACATTTAATTTTTAGAGGTTAACAAGGCCTCTCTAGATCAATAAATGGTATCAGAAATCCAAGCAAATGTTACAATGTTTTATCATACTGCAAGTACACAAAGCAATGTGATCTGCACAGACTAAAAGTAACAGCACCATACACAAAGAAGGTACAGGAGCTCTTCACAACAAATTAACCACACTGAGTTTTTCAACAGCCTACAGCAGGTACCTGCTTACAAATGTTAAAAAAATAACAAAAAAATAAAAAGTACCTCAGCTTGCCAATACCAGAGTAAAACGTCTCACTTTCATTCTGATACCAGGACCTCTGAGGTAACAGAAATGTGAAGCTTTAAACTCTGCTCTGGTATTGGACTAAGAAATTATGAATTCTCTTTCAGAGCTCCAGCCTCCCCAAGTCTGTGTAACGTTTTCAATCTCAGATATGGGATTCCAGCAGAGAGTAAATTAAACAACAGAACAGATAACCAAGTAATGTCACTCTTGAGAGCATGCTTTGCCAGCTCCACAGCACAAAACCAGTCCAGACCTATTCAGGAGACAATAAAAGCAGCCACATGAGTTGGTTTGAGAACAAACTCATTCCAAAGAAAGAGGCTGTTCTAGGCCCTGCCTCTCTGAAAAGGCTTTGCAACCAGAATTACCCTACATTTTTGGATGTTCTCTAAAGAGTGCCATTCACCTCACCTCTGATATTTAAGAAATTCTAGTACCCAGCATCCAGAAATGTACTGGTCACAAGAGAACTTTAAAAAACTACCATGGTAACTCTAACTCTTTTGTCTAGATAACTGAAACAGTCAACAAAAATAATCCACCCATGGAGTTTTTTATCACACAAGATCATGGAATGCACTTCAAGACTTCCAAACTGCTTTAAGAAACAACATTAGTCCTTAAAGATACTAGCTTCCGGAAAGTTATTTTGGCTTGTTTGAAAGATAGCTAAATAAGAGATTTTTATTATGAGTAACTTCCAGGCCACACCACAACTACTGGGATATGTCATCCTGCCAAGAGATCTAACAGCAGCAGTAATGACAGAGCCATTTTCAGGGATACAGATGTAGTTTGTCAAACATGAAAAAACTGAGCTGACACCACACTTAAGATCTTCTACCAAGCCAAGAGAAGCAAAAATAAGAGTCAAAATTTTATACTCCAAATAACCTACAAAGCAACCTCATTCACCCAGCTCATTACAGCACTCCTCTCTGAAGCTGGCACCTTACCATAATTTTAAGATAGCACAGCAACTTCTGCACCAAAGACAGGTGTACACATCCTGCTTCATCAGTTCACCTTTCAGTCTGGCATTCCATTCCTACTCTATATTTTGATCAGCACAGAACACAGGTCCAGGCCATATTAAGTCAATTCTAAGTAAATGACAGGCATAATAGTCAGAATTTCAGACGTCAAATGGCAAATTAAAAACAGAAGTAAATGCCCTGAGAAAACCTGTAACAGACCAGAAATCAACTTCTCTAAAATGAAGAGAATTATTATAATGCTGTGCAAAGACTACTAGGAAATTCCTTAAAACATCCAAGCTTTTGGTCTTTTTCTAAGTAAAAACCTGCAGAGATTTCATCCAGCATGTCTTCCTCACTGCAGGGATAAGAATTCTCGCAAGTTAATCAACTTCCAGAGCTGTTTTGTACTCCTTACGCCTATGAACATCATAACAGTTGTTGATGCATCTCCCTCAACCAGCATTTGAATTCATATTTTGTAACACTCCTAACACAAATCACTGCCAGCTCATTTGAAAACCTTCCATATGCAGCAGCAATAATATTTTTTTTTTAAATGGGAGAAATATAATCATAGATTCCTTTAGGGTGGATAAGGCTTTTAAGTCGAGTTCTTAACATTTACTTTTTGATCTACTATAGATCAGATTACAGTTTAAATATCCAGAACCTGCTTCTAGGAAGTTTAAGAAGAAACTTACATGACAACAAGCTTTAGTATTACCAAGTTGGCCTCATGGAAGCAAGACACTTTAGGCCAGGCAGCCCTGAGCTCCCACAGCTGAGAAATAGAACTGCCATTAAGTAACCCAAGGATATTATTTTTATGCAGGCTGTTATTTCCTGCATTTCTATACTGCCCTTCTCCCCATTTTTAAAGCAAATAGATTACTATTAGGGGGACAGATCTGCAGGTAAATGGAAGATGTTTTTTTCCAGTCAGGTTACTACACTTGTAAGGCTGCATCAAGAGTTTATTGTGTGGTTAAACACTACCAGGCAAGGTTGCTTCCTCATGTCTAAGCTTTGAAATATCTGTCACTAAAAATTCCAAAGAGCAGCCAAAATTCAAAACAGTTTCAAAGCAGCCAAAGAAATCACCGAGTTATATCAACAGAAATAAACATCACTTTAACGGAAGTATAACAGTTTAACAACTGTAGAACAGACTTCGTATCATACTACAAGAAGCTCAGCTTTTTAAGCCCAAACTCTTGATGCTTCCAACAGGGTCCTGAACTGGAACTTTTCCATTCAGCAATTACGAACCTTGTCACAGGGAACAAGGAAGAGGCCAGTAGTTCAGCACTCAGCCAGGTTTAAAGGCAATTTTTGAATATTAGGTTTACCAAGGAAAGTTGGCAGCTCAAGTTCTATTAACTAAACAAGCCACCTATCAGATTATGGTCTCATGACCTATTTACCTTTTAGCACGGTAAACTTTTAAGTCTCCAGAAAAGCCTCATGTAATCATACCCACAATGGCACATCTGAACTCTGGTCTTGCACACAAGAAAGTACAATGCCAGTCCTACACATAATAGGTCATGACAGAACTCAAGGTCACTGCATCTTTCACCCACAAAACTTGGGTACTACACGTCACATAAGAAGAAATCTATGAACAGCAAATGTTCACAACCACCTTAAAGCTGTTTCCTGCTTTTGAGAAACCTGCGCATTCCTCAGATTTGGCATGTCAGTTTCTTGCAAAACTGCTCATATTTGAGGTACAGTGGGACTGGGAACTAGAGTACTGAACTGGCTGCCAACCAGTCCCTCTCCTCCTAAAACATTCAGCTCTGGTAACACACTGGTCATCACTTGGTGCTTCAGGCCATACTTCTTTTACATAAAAAAACAAACAAAAAAACCTAAACACAACAAAATTCAAACAAACAAACAAAAAAACCCAAAAAAAACCCAAAAAACCCACCCTGAACACCCAGAAAACCCACTAGCTTGGACACATATGAAGGCAAAAAAAAACCAGATCCATCTTTCTTCAAATGGCTTAAGACTAGAATAGAGCATTCTTCACCTAGTCAGATTTAAAGTGACATAGCTCCAGAAGCAATGTGAGACATTATCATTTAAGTATTGCCCTCCCACCCACTCATAATGGAAGCCATCCTCTTGCAGTATTGAAAAGAATCTCTTAAAGTTTACTGCTTTAGAAATAGATGAGATTCAAGTCCTCCCATGCCACAAAACCTCAATTCTTTACATTGTAGCACCACATGAAGTGTTTTAGCTGCTGCATTCTGATATATTTCAATATGTTAGAGGGAATGTTTCTCTCATATCCACCCAAGTCAGCAAACACAACAACACGTGCTGCAGCACCTGCCCCCTTGGGATCTTACACAAAAAGGTCATTATTTACTTAAGTATTCTCAGAAACTTTTCTGTATCATGTTCTGTTTAGAGATCCAAATAGAAAATGGAAGGGCCATTTCTTAGTATAAACCCCTGTGTAAACACGTGACCAAAATAGGTCATGTACTTCATGTTTGTTTCACCAACAGCCTGCACTTCCTTCTGCAAGTAATCCCAGGGGCTTCCATAAAAACTGCAGGAAGCTGAATGAGGACATCTCTTTGTGTAAAATACGCATTTACAGAGTGAAACTGTGCCGTTTGTTCATATTAAGCAACTGATTGTTCTAAGTTCCACAACACAGTCACACTAGAAGAAAAACTAGTACCCACAAAATCCATGCAGACTAACACTCCAGATTACATGGCAAATTGAGAGATTTCACCTTACTTCAGTCACAGCTAATTGTTACACAGACACAGAAGGTATTTCTTCAGTCAGATACTGAACTTCAGCTTAGGGTGTAATTGGTTAAGGGATCTAGAAAAGCACACTAAAAGCAGAAGATAAATTTGCCATGCTTTACACACGACAGTCAAGCAGTCTGTGTAATTGCCTTCAGGAGCACTGACAGAGCCTCTGCAGGCTGCTCCTAGAGATGCAAGAACCAGTTAAGTGTTGCCACTGTGTTTCTGATACATACCCTGTTTTGAAGCTTCCCTGTTCCGCAAATGAGGAGGAATGTATCGGCCTTCTAAAGGACAAAAGAAAGGCAGTGTTACAGGCCCGTGGTGTCAGCACATCTTGTCAACAACAGTTTCTGCTTAGTAAAAACATATGCCTTTAAGGCTTCTTGCAGCATTTTAAACAAGAATCCTTTAATACAGCACTTGCTGGCATGCTCTCCATTAAGTCTACAGTTCATGCATACCCATTTAGGCAGCTGGTTTAGGGCACAGATGTTTTGTGTTCCTCTGACCGAACCACACACCCATTTATGGGTGTTACAGTGTCTACAACAAAAGCCATGGCCTAGAAGCCATTAAGGCTTAAGCTGGTGCCAGATACTTGAGCAGCTCAAGATATTTACGGTGACATTCCAGTACTGGCACTCAAAGTATTACTACCAGTATTTTTCCTTCCCCCTAAATTCACCCATCCCCATCCATTCAGCTCAGATCAAACCAGAAGCTACACTTAATTGCCTCTGAATAGCATTCCTCGTTTACAATCCAGAAACATTTGTCTGATAAAGCAACATGAATGAGAACATACCAGCCACAAGCTGAATGTGAATTCCTAGAAGATTCCCCCCTCTTAACATACTTAAGCCTTGCATATCATTATCAGCTTCTATCCAATGAACTGAGATCACTGAGAGTTAACATTCCTAATCTACCTGGACATTTTAAGACAAATCACCACATTACTACAATCAGTGGTCTCAGATGAGAGACAACTGAAAATCTGGGACAGAACTGGAACACTAAGTTCTCACAAGCTAATTAAGTGCTTCAGAAATGCACGCACATACTGTACTATTAGAAAATTAAGTGCTTCTATCTAAAACACACAGTGTTTTCAAAGTAAGCTTAACTGGCAACCTCCTATTTCCTCATCAGACTGTAAATTTTGGCTTTAAGAATTGCTTTTCACAGCTGCAAACCCCCAATTTCTAAAACTGTTTGTAAGCTTGAGAATTTGCATGTACTTACTGCTTGTAGAGCTTCCTTCACTCTGAGAGTCTGAGGAATTCAAGTCTAGACCAGAAAACTAGAAGAAATAAGACAAGTATCAACATGTTTTACCATGAACTTATGCTAAGATACAAAAAAACCTTCTCAGTTATCAGAAGCAAGTTACTGCAATTTTTTTTTTTTTTAATATCCCGCCAAATTAGGTTTCCTACTATTACTCAGGTTGTATCATCTTTAATGCTTTTATACCCGCCAATGAACGCACACCCACACGGGCAGCAAGGCCAGCAGAGTATCTCACACCCACCAAACCACTACCACGGACTTCTGCTCCACACTACACGCTGGCCAAAGAGCCCTTTTCAGTAGACTGAATTTCAGTGCACTCAAACACATTCGGATGTGGGTCAGTGACAATTCTTTTTGCTACATAAACTACAGCACAAGTAATGCCGATTCAGCTGGGCACTTTATTTGCAAAGACTCGAGATATTTTTACCTGCATTAACACTACTAAGACATGACAATTTTCACGTCTGAAGCAACGACTGCTCACAAAACATTAGGAGATGTCAGTAGACATCTGCAGGAAACACAATTTTTTGGTTTGTTTTTCCAAAACGTTTATAGTCTCCAGTCTCATAGTAAAGTTTTCCAAAAGACGTTCAGCTCATGCAGTGCTGGTAAGCTGCTCAGAAGTTTTAAGACAAACACAACATGGACTCATTTCAGAAAGCAGTGGAAAACCGATAAAGCTTAAGAACCAACTTATTACGTTTGTCTGCCTGCATGGCAGGATTACAAACCGGTATCAGAAAAATAGGGAATGTTTAAATACAAATTAATTTTATGTAGTGTATTGCACAGAAGTGTTTTCCAACAAATTCATCTAAAGCAAAGTCTCGAATGCACTGTCCTTTCTGGAGCTCAGCTGCGTGAGCTGCCGCCTTAAGTCGTTCAGTTCCTTAAGAATTCTCCCACGGCTATTCCCGTAACATCCTTTTTAAAGCTACCACTTAAAATGTCATCTTTCTAGTTGATCGAAGCATCAACGCGGGACTTAAGAATGGTTCTTATTTTTAACAGTAAACAAAAACAAAGGCTCTCTACTAGGTCAAGGCGGCTCTCCACTATCAACAAGAAGCGATAGACGAATCTTCCCGCAATAGATTCCCACGGCAGGGGCAACACTTCCCAAGCGCTGCCTCGGGCATCGGTGGCGCAGCCCCGGCGCCATCTCAGTGCGGCACTGCGGGCTGGATTCCCGGCGCAGCAGGAGCAGCTAATCCGGCTGCCGGCGCCCGTCACGTGTGGCGCGGGGGGGGAGCGGGGGAAAAGGGAGAGGGGAGGGAAGGACCGTCTCCATGACCTACTTCGCGGGAGCGGCCGAGGGCGAGCGCTGCCCGGCCACGGTCCCGCTGCAGATGGGGCTTTTCCTGCCCCCGCCGCCTTTCCCCAGAGTTAGATAACCATCGATCTCACCCAGAGCGGGGAAGCGGAATGTAAGAATGAAAAGGAAGAAAGTAATAAAAAAATGTTGCGGACCAACACGAGTCCAGGCCCAACTGCGTCACCGGGGCCCGGCAGCACCGGAGCTCGAACAAAGGCAGCCGCCAGCGCCGCCTCCCCGGGGAAGGGGCGTCACACAAAGCGCCGTGTCGTGTGTGTGTCCCCCCCTTCCCCCGCCCCACACAATGGCGGCAATTGACCGCCCCTTCATCCTCCTCCCCCCGCGTTGCAGTCCCCGCCGCGGCCGCCGGGGGCCGCTGCCGCTCCCGGCGCTCCCACACAAAGCGGGTCCGAGCGCGGCGCGGGGGCCACGGGGCCCGAGCGGGACCGGGACCGGGCCGGGCGGCACCGGCGGCCCCGCACCCCCGCACCGCCGCCCCGGCCACGGGGACAACCACCCCCGCGGGGGGGCCCCGGCGCAGCGCGGGGCGGCCGCACGGCGTTAACTGCGCAACGACCGAATGCGCCACAACAGGCCGCGTTTGGTGGGGAGGTGGGGGTTACCGCGGGGGGAACTGCGACAAGACCACCGGGAAGCGAGGAGCGGAGCCCAACGCGAAGCTTCCCGACCATCCCTGCCGCCCTCCTTGACCCAAGAACCTCCGCCGCGCACTTCCTCCGGGTAACGGAGCGGCCTTTCCGCTCCTCGTCCCTCACCTGCTGGTCTAGACTGAGGGCATTTTCCACCGCCACATGACTCATAACGAGAGATCGGTCTCGGGCTCGTCCCGCTCCGCCTCGAGAAATGGGGATCCGCTGGGCCGGGAGGTCGCTGCCGTGGGTGTCACTGATTCCGCCACGAATCGCTGCCCTGACTGAGCCCCCCCCGCCGCGGGCCCGGCCTTTATATAGGCCCCGCCCCCCGCGCACTCGGCCGCGCGCGCTGACCTCAGCGCGCACGCGACCGTCCCCCCGCCCTCCTTTCCCGGAGCTGTCGCGAGACCTCCACGCAGCTCAGTGGCCGGTGAGGGAAGCGCTCCCAGATGTGTCGCGAGAGTTTGGGGCGCCGGTCCCGCGCGGAGTCTCCGGCGTTACCGCGAGGTTTCCCCTCCCCCCGCTCCAGCCCGGCTCTTCTCGGGAGGAGAGCGGCGGCGAATTCTCGCGAGATCACGCTCCCCCCCTCAACACACAACTTGCGCCGCGTTGTCCTTTTGTTCGCCGCCCTCGCGAGAGCGCCCCGCGCGAGCGCGCGGCGAGACGCCTCTAGAAGGAGGCGGGCCCTGAGTCACGTGGGCGGGCGCCGTCGCCATCTTGTCGCTCCCCCCTCGGCGGGCAGTGGCGCAGCGCGTAATGGCGGCGCGGCGGGAGGAGGGGCTGCTGCGCCCAGAACACATCGGCCTTCTTGCCCCAAGTGCCGGCCCCGACACACCAACCTGCGGCTCTGCAGGCCTCAGACCGTACCCTGTGCTTACTACCCAGCGGCACATGGCTGTGAGCCCCTCATCCCAGGGTGGTGGGTTCCACTAGGCATTGCACATACTCATCATCTCTTTCTCCAAGACCCTTAGCCGTCAAACATACTGATATGCCAAAGGACTACCCTTATTTTCCTTATAGTGTCAGTTTTGTCATCTATCTCGACACTCACATATAGCCCCACCTTGAATTCATCAGAACTTGGAGCCTGTAAGCATCAGTCAAATAGTGAGCACTGAACTGCCTGTCATTAGAAAATATACAAATAACCCCATTCCCTCCTATCACAGCCTGCTGACACAGAGAATAGTAAAGCTGCTTCCGTGAATCTGGGTCAGTAAAAGTACTGACAAACGTGCTTTGGGGGTCGGGACACAGCCGGGGCTCTGAAGTCACCAGGAAAAGGACACGGGGTTTGACCCTACTTGATCCACACACAGCAATTATTCCTCCATTTCTCTCCTCCTCAGGCTCCTGCCTCTTCCGAGAAGAAAACCACAGGAAAGTGCATTCTCCAGAAGGATGATTCACCATGGGAGTTAAAAACAAGACAGAACTTTTCCACACTATTCATGCATTAAACAGCCCATCTTTGCCTAGGTTTTCCTTAAAATTTGAGCTCTAGAACCAGTCTTCCCATTGCAGAAATTGAGCCCCACAATTTAAACATCCCCAAACAAGTCCTTGAATGAGCAGCACATGCCCCTCAGAGACAAACTACTCAATTCTGTGGTACTCTGGTCTTAAACATTTACCAGTCCTCTGCTTTCACCTTCCATAATACTTCTATAGCCAGCTACAGCTCCAGAGTTAAAGATTTATGCTTGTATTTCCTCCCCAGGTGTACCTATTTATATAATATAAAAGCTCACAGGTTTCTTCATTGAGGCTGCCTGACAGTTAAAAGGAAAAAGTTTCTGTGTTTTTTAAGAAGCTATTACTGGATGTAGGCCCAAATTTTGTTTTTTTGGAAAGTAAGTTTCAAATAATACTTTTAATTCTTTTGCTTCTTATAACTTTGCAGACAATTCTAAATTCTAAACAATTCAACAGTTCCCTTTACATCCCTGCAAGGTCTGCAGTGTTTTACAAACAAGGGCACTGTTTGTGATAATTCATATGCACTGGAAAATTACACTAATTAATCCTTTGTGGGCAAGTTTTGGAAGTATCACAGCAATTTAAAGCCTGATCCTGCAGGATCCTGCAGCCTTCCTGCAGGGAAGTCAGTTTTTGGGAAAGTCAGTTTTCCCTCCAAGTTGCCATCTGCACTAGGCAGTACTATTCTCAGTTTCACTTTTAATTCTCCCACAGCTGACTCAGATACAATTCCCTGGAGGAAGCTGAGAAGCTCCTGAGCACTTGAATCAAGACCAGAGTCCTCACAAGCCCTTCTCACTTTAAATTAAGCAACTTTTTGCCAATGGGCTCAACCAAAACTCCTCAAAACCTGACACTGCTGGGTGCTTGAAGACTCAGTTCTTAAATCTCAGCAAATTCCTAAATCTGGTATTCCTTCTCCTGCAGAGTCCCCTCAGGCAGCCATTCTGAAAGGCAACACTGATAGCTCCAAAACAGCCAGAAATGCAGCTTTCTGAGTCTCGAGGATGTTGCTTTGGGAAGCCAATTTCACCCTCTGCCACCAAGCCATGTATGTGTGTTGTGAAGTCAGTGTGTTTATGGAGTTATATCTGACTTTCAGAGTGTTTTTACCCAATGCTGACAGACACTGACCTTGTGTACACGAGTTTCCTTATCCATTCTGAAACTATCAACAGATCCTACGCTACTGACCATCTTAACAAGCAGATTTCTCATTGTACACAACTATGGACTCACTCCTAAGGATAGGAGGTATTTCATAAATGGTAAAGTAGCTCAGACATCCAGAGTGTGGTAAAAAATTAATCCTACCATGGACATAATTCTCCAGTTGCAGTAGTGAAGACTTGTTTCCTGTTCTACACAGCTGCCTATGAGGCTAAGACCCCATAGCACATTTTTGTGAGTCATTCATACTTTAAGATAGCAGGGCAATCAAAATATAAATTTAACATTGTCCAACCACAAATTAGCAAAGGGATTTGGAAACAGTCTTTAGTCAACAGTGAATATCTCTCATTAATATCAGAGATCTGTGTTTAGCAGCATCATTTCCACATGCGCCGTCTGATCAGTTCCCAAATTTCCGTGGACATTTTTAGGTTTCAAAAGGCAGAATCTTAGTGTGCAGGGCAAAGCCACTGCACTGAACCCAACAATTACTAAACTGTGCCTGGACAGCTTTTGACAGAGTATTTACAAAATACTCCTTTATGCTGCAACACTTTGATCTCTCACTGCCTTTGCTGAGTACACCTCTATCCTCAATCTTAGCACATAATGCCTTTAACTCATGTGAAGAATTAAAAGGCAATCTGATTAAGACCTGCTCTGTTCTTTGGCCAGTGTGCTGCCACCCAAGCCTTGCTGGTCCCCTTGTCTTTCCACGCTCCCAGACTGGTAGGTAGAATGCACACGGTTGATTGGAGGGAGCCTAGTGAAGAGTAGATTTATGATGATTCTCTGAAGAGATGCCTAAAATTTGTTTTCCAGCTTCAAAGAAATTCTCATCTTGTCCTGAAAGAAAACACTAAAGACTGTTTACAGAAAGCAGAGACTCTTAGCTGAGAGACAGAATTGGGAAGTTTTATAAGCTATGACTCTAGAGCAGGGATACACACAAAACATTTAGTCACTTCAAACATACACTAGTCCTTATCTGAGCCAGCACTCAAGGCCTCTCTCTCTCTCTTTTTTCTTTCTTTAGTGAAGTCCTATTTTTATTTTCTGTAATGATTTAATGACATGATCAAGTAGTCACAGGCTTCTGTGGGAACTGAGGAAATATAAGCATAGTTTTTGTTCTTATTCTTGTTATGTGAGGATCAGACACAGGGGAAAATGAGGCCATGAATGTGGACTCCAACTTTTAGGGGATGGAAGAGGGAATGTTTTTTGACTAAAATAAAAAGGGTTGTTGTCCCAAGTGGAAGAATGAATGAAGAGAACGTGGCAATTCTCTGAACATTGAAATTTTCTTAGTTGGGCTCTATTTTTTCATATCTTTAGATTCCTTGCTAGCTTGGATTTTAAAAACCTTAATAATTTTTGTTTCTCTGGATTCAGATTTCTCTATCATCCCCACTGGACTCCAAATTATATTGCCTCCTTCTTTCACTCTCCAAGTTTATTCACTGCTTTGTCTTCCCAAATGCTGTTTTCCATGTTCCAATTAGATTAAGGGCTTGTCTGCACAGGAAAGTTACACTACTATTAATTTGCAGTTTGCTTTAAAGAAATTATGTTAAACCTGGGCAGAAGGCCATGTGGACTCCCTGGTATTCCTCTGCAGGAATACAAATGGCTTATTTCAGGTTAGAGCAGGTCAATTAGGAACAGGAAGAACTTGCAAAGCAGTAAGTTTTCCTACATCAGAACAAGGAGTCCAGCAGCTCCTTCTGCAGATTGTAACCTCCAAATGGGAAGAAAGGCTGGAGGCGTGGTCTTGACCTGTGCAGGAGCGACAAAATGCTGGACAGTGGTAGCACAACACCAGGTGACTGCTGCTGTCGCTGCCCTGGCTCGGGCTGTGGAGCAGCTCTCGCCCACTGCAGCCTTTTTTCTACCAGGACAGACCAATCCACAGCACTCACAGGACAGAAGTAGGGACTGCTGCCTCTGTGCAAGGTATTTGCTTCTTCTCTGTTCATGTAGGTATTAAAAACTGAGTCCTTTGCCAAAAAAAATTACACTATAATGTTGTTCAGTACATCAAAGTCATGAGTATCCATCTACTGCCCCTCTTTAAATGAATGCCTGGAGTTAACTATTGGTTTATAAGTAGATTGTAATTTTATGAGTGTGTCTTTCTCTTGTAGGCAAGCCCAAAGAAGAGAAGATGAAGACAAAAGAAGAGAGACATAGCAGCAAGAAGAAAGGAAAGAAGCACGTCAGTAAATCTTGGATTCATATTCTCATTGTGAACTGGTTTGAACTAGTAAGCTTGTAATTGCCTAAATCAAAATAGGCACCTAGTCAAGATGGCTCCTACATTAATCAGCATCAGTTATACTTTGAAGGAGGCACTAATGTTTCTCATTTCGATTTCTGTAAGGCTGTTCTAATTACCATTTCTAAATACGAAGAGTAACTTTTATGTTATGTAACATAAATGTAACATTAGAGTCTTCTTTGAAAGCCCTTCAGAGTGTCACTGATCAAATACCACTTGCCAGCGCTGTCCCCTCTGGTGTGCAGGGGTTTGACTTCAGCTGCCAGCTGTGAGCACCTGGCAAGGCCTGAACTTTGCAGATAATGGTTGTGCAATGTGGTGGAGCTGCCAGGAGTGCTTGGATTAAGAGAGTGGCCTCGGCCACCTGAGGAATGCCCAGTGTTGCCCCTTATTAAGTGAGAGGGTGACTCTGTCAGCTCAGAAATGCCTGTGGGGTTGTCAGGGTCCTGAGGACACCCCCAGCTTCCCACAGCCCTGCCAGGAACTGAAAGGACAAATCATGAAGCCCATGAAGCAAACCCAACGCTGGTCTTTGGAAGAAAGTCCCTCTTCCTATTTTCCTCGCCGTTGCTGCAGTGTTGGTTCTGTCACTTGGCAGGGGAAGGTTCACCAGCAGGGGAATGGGAGTGGTTTAGGGACGTGTAATACAAAGGTTGGTGGCCTGAGTTAATGTCACCAGGTTAGCAGGTCATCAAGACCACAGGGCATCTACCGCTGTCTCTCAGGGCATTCAGATCTGAAAGAAACGTGATTAGTCCTGATGACTGCCAGAGCTGAGACAGGTGGAGATAACTGAACTGACAGTTCCAAAGAGCTACAAAAAGATATCCAAACCCTGAGCATAGTCACCAATCCAAGAATAACCCAACCCAGGTCTTCAGAGCTGGTGTCCCTTGTGTTCTCTATCGCACCACACAGATCCTGGACCCATTAGCTAGGCACAAACTTCATGTTGCCTGGATTTTTTGGTTAAATGGTTTAAACATGCTGGCCTGATGCCTGGTGGCTGCTCTTGTGAGTGTGAGAATATGAATGTGGCTGAGCGAAACCTGTTTTGTTTCTGTTTTTATTTTAATTAAATCAAATCACTTTCTTCCCCTTCTCCCCACACCCTCATCTCTCCTAATGTTTTCTACCTTGTTTATGCCATGCTGGAGCAGTATTTCCTATAGAGGAACAAGGAGCAGTAAAGAGGACCACCCAGAAGCATAATCTTTCCGATGGCAAGAGAGAAAGAACCTGCCATCTGAAAGGCAGGTTTTATTTAAAAATCTACTGTCAGGAGAAAAATGTCTCTTTTTCTAGATGGATCTTCAAAGGCCACCTTGTCCCTCTAGCTGACTTTGGTCACCAGTGCGGGTCACACAGCTGGAGCTCTGGCCCACTCCTTTGTAAGAGGCTTAGCTCAGGCTTCAGTGTGCATATTGCAACCTTTCCACTTAAATAATTAAAGATAAAGGGTTTTGGAGACATCTAGTCCATGCCTTAAGACTAAATATATCCATCCACTCTGTTGGATGCTCATCAGACTGGATCTCCAGAATACCAACTGCATCCCCAAACTGGGGGAGGGCTCCTAACCGTGACTGGCTTCTCCTAAGGGGCAGGGCCCCAGGATGCTGTCACGTCACCAGAGCTACTGCTCCTCAGCTGTGAGGAAGGAACTCCTGCTTCATGCTGAGACTGAAAAGCTGCTCAGTGAGCGAAGGGTTCCCAGCTCCTTTCAGACACCCACAGACATGGTGGAGCTGTAACCCTCCCACCCTTTTCCAAGGCAGGCAGCTCAGTGCCTGCAGTGAGGTAGGAGCTGCTGCTGCCTCTCTGTGAGACAGCAGCTGATGGTGGCTTCCCGATTGTATAAAAGACAGAAAAATGCTGCTGTTCAGCTGTGAGAAGTGGCTGTGCAGCTTGTTGTATGTCACCTCACTGCGGAGTAACTTCAGTCTTCATAGTAAACAGGAAGAATAGTTTATTTCCTTCCTCTTTGCAGAGGATGCATGCATTTTATGTATTTGTGTGCTACTATTTTGCCCCTCTTCAGACTTTGCTTCTTGAGACTGAATTGTTTCTCATTGTGCCTTACAGTTTATGTCTTCTGAACTTCTTGTAGAGCAGCAGTTTAGCATTTAAATGAATGTAGTGTTTATGAAATGAGCTGGACTGACAGGCATGGAAATGGAGACTTATGTCTTCACAGATTAGATGCCACAGTGGTAGGAGGAGTGAGAACTCCATGCCTGCCTTGTGATCTGGAACATCTCTAGAGGCAAGAAAAGGATGTAATGATGAAATCCATCAAAGTGGTTCAGGTTTCCTCTTTAATCAGTAGCCTCTAGGCTGTTTCAGCCTGCTAGCATTCATTTGTGGCAGAGGTGGTGGTGGCTTTGTGATACGGACAAAGCATTGCAATAGCAAGGAGCTGTGTTAACCAACTCATTTCACGTAACCTACCGGCCTTGTGGGGGCAGAGCATCCATGCAGGGTTCATCTCTGGCCACATGGAAGGCTGTCCAGCCACACCAGTCACCTCAGTCCCCTGATACAGCCATAGCAAGAAAAAGACACTGAGGTTATTAATCATCTCATCCTAAGGTAGATATTTAAAATAGATCAGATAAGACATACCTTTAAACTGCCTACAGGGCAACAGGCTCAGATGTATTGATAGACACTGCAGACATCTAAAATTAGGTGAGCTGAATCTCTCTCACTTGTGGAGTCAAACCAGTGAAACACAGGTCAAAAGCCCCACTTCCCATGGTGAAACTTCAGAGCATATCTTCTGCCTTTCTGAATTTACAGCCACCTCCAAACAACCACCTGAGAGAATAATGAGGGTCTTCCACCAAGTGGCTGAATATTTTCACTGATTTTCAGAAATAAAATTTATTATATTTTTCTTTTTTAGTTTAGTGTCCAAATAGTCTAGAACAGGAATCATTGCTTTTTGACTTCACTCATGAAAAGCAAATGTTTGGATTAGGAAGCACAGATATTCATCATGGCTGTAATAATGATATTCTGCAGAGGGGAATTTTTATGTTGATTCATCTGATACAGTTGAACTGTAAAGATTTATCTTACAGATTCTTTGGCAAATAAGAACTTCAGAACAATGTTTTTTTTACTCCCACAGCATTTTTTGCCCCTTCTCTCATTTTTGTTCCTTAGCTAATAGCTCATTAATAAGGAAAAAGGTTCTTTTGATACTATAGCACATCTGCTGACCCATTTCAGTGCGAGTGCATATATAACCACTTGTTTGTTTGCACTTCTACAGGTGTTGCTGCTGTGCAGATATGGGCTGTGGTTAAATTTCATAATGGAAAATCTGACAGGCAGTTAACTAATCCATGAGTCATATTTCGTAATAGCCTAAAGGTCTCTGATGTTCGACCTTCATTTGATACCCTTGCCATCAGGCAGTTTATACATAACCCATCTGAAGAACATTCTTTATATAGATGACTGCATGCTGCCCTTTTATACCTGCAAGAATGGGCACTGCACTCACTGAGCCAGGGGAATCTGCTGGCTCTCTGTGAGCGGGACTGGAGAGCTGCACTGCGCCAGACTCACCTGGGGAATAGGGACAGTGGGAATCTCTCTGCTTAGCTTAAGCCTTCTGCAGGGCCTTGTTGAAAGGTAGGGAGAGGGGTGGGGAGCTGGTTTTGGACTCCACTCACCCTAACTGGACTTCTGGTTGGAACAACTCCAGTAATGAAAGTAGCAGTGGAACTTCCAGCACTAACAACTCTGCTGATTTCACCCATGCGTGGTTCACTTCTGCCGGAGGCAGGAGAGACAGGGAATGAGACATCCTTTTGTCAGACCATCCCAAATGGGGATCCCTCCACTGCAGAGTCCAGCCAGCATTATCAATGCCAGGGTGCTAAAACGAGCACCTAAAGTGGAGAAGGCCCACCTGGAAATCATCCCCTTTATTTTCTAGACCTTTAGCCAAAGGGTGAAAAAGCAGCACAGTGCTTACAAGGGGACCATAACATTGTTGGCTTTCAGAACTTCTCAAGTCTCAAAGGCAGCAAAGGATGTTGGCTTTGCTGCTGTTTTCGAAGCTAAAATAAGGCAGACACATGACTTCAGTAACTGCATGTAAAGTTTACATACTGTGACTCATCGTAATAAAGAAACCTAAACAAAACCCCAGTGTGTCATTGAAGCTGGAATATGTTTTCCATACTAAATTCTTTTAGGCTTGCTTTGGCTTCTTTTTTAAAGATGTAGAACAGTAGAGTATCTCAGGGATATTAACTCTTTGCTGTTGCAGGATAGAAAGTTCAGGTCTTTATGAATAGACCTGTATAAAACACAGGAGAAGGTTATCTTATTTTTTTTAATCCTTTGGCACAACATCTTTTACAGCAGTGCCAAATGCTGGACAAGAGCAGCTGAGAAGACAAATGGAAAGAAGAAAGCAAAGGAAAAAGAAAGGTTGTATCCCAAGATTTAGCAGGCTGTCTCTTTAAGAAGCTCTGCCATTTCCAAGTGACTATTTTATAATTGTCTGTAGGATAGCAGCAGGCACCAGGAGTGATGTATATGTAGCATGTGAGTTGCCTGCTGTATATGGAAAACTGCCTAGGGAGGGATTGGCACAGTGGGAGGGGGAGCATGACCAGGCTGGCTGTAGGCACCCGTGAGGTTTGTCATCCTGCTGAGTCAATGGGAGACACAGCACCTCCAACGGGGCTTTTGCCTGCTGGGTGTTCAATGCTAGGCAGCTGAAGTTACGTGGTAGGAGCCTAGAATGACAGGCTCATATGCATGGAATTCATTTTGCATGGATGATCTGGATTACCAGCTCCAGACCTCTTCATCTGGAGTAAAGCTGGCACTGGATTGGGCAAGGCTCACTGTGGCTGTTTCTCAGGGCTCTCCTTGCAGCCCTTCTCAAACCAATGCAGAAGGTAAGAAAAGCCCAAACAAAGATTTCAGTGGGATTCAGGTTCATTTCAGAGGGGCACTCCAAACACTCCAGTGTTTGGAGTCTGACAAGGGAGTTGCTAAAAAGGGGTCAGGAGAAGGGAAAGGATTACACTGCAGATGTATCCACCCCACTGTCAGCAATTCTACCTCTGCACTCACCTCTGCCTTCCACTCTCATAGGAGCTGATTCTTGGATGGTATTTTAATGGTGAATTCCTATTTATCAGCAGATGATAATAGTTGATACTTCTTATTGTATAGGTCCAGTTGTACAAGTTTCTGTCTAGTCAGTCACAAAATTTCTGGCATCCAGACCATTCCAATTAACAGGAAGAGTTAGGGTTTTTCCATCTTTGCAAATAACTTCCCAAGAAGTCATCATCAAAAGTTGCATAAGCACACAGTTATCCTTGTCACACTCCAGGCCAAATGACAGTATAGCTAAATTCAGAAAGTCAAGAGAGGTTTTTCCTGAGTGGTACTAATTATATGGATAGTACTGAGATAAACCTGGCAGAAACAGTGTGGTTTAAACTGTAGACCTTTAGCCTTAGAGAACTTTCCATCCTGTTCAACTACTCCCTTGTTCCACCAGCTCAGGCCATAGCCTCATAGTGCCTTACTGAAAGATTCTTGTTGCTGTCATTTAGGGTATCAGCAAGAGGAAAATCCAAATCAAAATACAAATCCCACTGTCAGGACAGGGCTGCTGACACAAATGTAATATAATAAAATGCATAAAAGAGTTGTACAACTCTTGTCCAAAGACCTGAGGGATTCCTCTCCCAGTCTGCCCCTCAGTGCCCACTGAACCATCACCCCCATCATGGTATGTGGATCATGATATACATAACAAACTTCTGGTTTAAAGTGATAGGGTAGAGGAACTCTACTGTATGCCTGTTCTACAACATGCTGAACTCTTGCATTGACTGAATTTTTGTCTTTCGAAAAATATTTTTTTTCAAAGTCACCTTAATATCAGAAGATAATTTTAATTTTGTCCATCTTTCCACTTTTTTATTGCAGTGTTGGCTGTAGTTAAACTTTAAAATGCAGGGATATCACTACGTGACATTTTTTGTGTCTTTTCCAAACAATATCTGGACTGAAAATTACTAAAAAGAGATACACATTTGCAGTTCTTTGTTTAGCTCCTCTGGCTTGTTTTCAGTTTTGTACAGTGTTTTCCAGGCTCTCAGTTTCACCTCCTGGCTTTTTTTTTTTGGTTCCCTGAGCTGATGTGGTGTCTTTGATGCTGCAAAAGGGCAAAGTAAAGCATCAAAGGAAAAAAAAGGTAAAATACTGTGATAAAAGTGCAGGCATCACCCCAGGGGTTCATGTACTGAAACATCTTTAAAATTCTTCTTAAAACAGTTGGAAGCTGACAGTGTCCTTTTAAGGACAGTTTATGTTAAGAAATCCTGCTTAGTCTTATGAGCAAGTTTTGGCTGAGCACAAGTGCTAATGACTTTGAAATGAAAAACATTTCTAAAGACAAAAATAGCTAGTACTGAAATCTCTCACAGTCATTACTTACAATTTCTGTGTGCTCCCTTGTCCAGATTTATGATTGCTTGCCGTGCCAGCAGAACTTACAACTTTGTGTATTTGTCTTTAATGTTGTAATTAAAATCAGGATGATTTTCATGGGCCCTGAATAATTTGTAATTCTTGTGAGCATTCTGTCTTTTAAGTGGCCTTACATAAGATGTAATCTTCACTCTCCTAAGCATGCATACACAATTTTCTTAATACTCATTGATGTTTTCATCAAGGAATTGTATACCTTTGGGGTTATATCAACCCAATGTGTTTAAGAACAATTTTCCCAGCCTTTCTCAAGAATTTATAATTTAAGTTATCTGGAAGTAAAATACTCCTTTTTCTTCTGAGGGGTGCCTTCAAATAGCTTGTTTCCTTTAGCCCTTCTATGAGAGCTAAAGACATGCCCTTTAACAGTCCTTTCTTTCCTCTAGAACATTTTCCATTTTGCTGCCCACCCACTGGCAACACATGCTGAGGACCCTGCAGTGGTTCCCCAGCATTTCCAGAGCTAGGCAGTCTGAAGACCAAAACCTTCTTGTTTTCCCTATTTATGGGACATTATGCAGTGTAAGCCCCAAAATCTGATTTCCTACTAGTTCTCCATATTTACTGGACAGGTGGATGTTCCTTATCACGCAAAGAAAAGGCCAGACCAGCATCACTCACGCACTCAACAGGGCAGAGCCGTGTTACAGCAATAGTCAGTGTGGGGTAGTTTTATGGCACGGGTGCAGAGCAGGGTCCTCAAATGTGAATTTCTTCTTACTGGAACACACAGCTATTTTTGAAGCCTAAAATTTCATTAACAGGATTCCTCTATGGATACTTTGTCCTTTTAACTTGTCCTTAAAACTCTTGTCCTGGGAATATCTCATGTAAGGTGTTTTGAACTTTGAACCTCTTTGTGCCTTGTAGTATTAATAACCCAGGGCAGGGAATGTTTATGTAGCACTGAGCACCATGGCAGCACTTAGTAAATAATGAAATAAATCGAAGGCTTTGTTTCTGTTTAAGTATTGTGTTTGCCTTCTGTGGATACAGATCTGGATCCTGCTCAACAACCTCATTTGGGTGAAACTGGATATTGCGACAATGTTATTCCAGCTCCTTTAATGTATGGCAACTGCACAGACAATGCACTGCCTAATGAAGAACTCAGAGTCCCCATGTAAATGCTTTTTAGAAAAGCCAAAATCCATGGAATCTTCACTAAAAATATCCAGCAAGATTCTTAATTTTGATACAAATACACAATTTATGGAGAAAAAGCAAGAAGCGATTATCCAAACCAACAATTGCAGCATACAAGAACCATTAGGGTCCAAATTCACTGCTCCATTCCAGAATTCCAGACATGCACTGAAAATGCCAGAGCTGGGAAGTTACTCTGGCTGCTACAGAGGGGGTGCCCAAGGATATGAGAATCAACATAGAATTAGAAATGTGAAGAAAACCCACACTATTTAACTGCTTTAAGGCACTGAGCAGAGAAAAATTGGAAAGACCAGAGTCACTGCATTCTATGATCTTTGTCTTCCAGACCACACAGGTGCAGAGGATGTGTGCTGCAGAGAGGAGATGTGAGTTTCCTTCAGAACAGCCTGGAAGCTGCTCAGGAATCCCAGCTCTTGGGACGTGTCTCAGAGAAGTCATTCTGCGGTCGACTGTGCCTTGCTCTCGTGTGTTTTTAATAGAAGCATTTAAAATAATTTCAAGATTGAGGCGTATACAAGTTAAACTTTGAGTAGAAGCTGAAGAACAAATAGAGCCATGCTAAATTGGTTTCTGGTACAGCCTGACAATATATTCAAGATGCTACCTAATCCCAACTGATCCCATAAAAAGTAATCTCCTACCACCAAGTCAGTCTTAAATTTGTAAGTGAGGTTACTATAGTCTCAGCTTAATTGAATCTCTTTTCTATCAGGAATTGGCAAAGCCAAGAAATTATTTATGGCTAAATTAATCATATTTTTATGTGTGATATTTGTAATTGTCTATTCTGTATACAAAATATAAGTAAATATAATCCCTATAAATGTGTAACCACGTAACAATTTATTGTGGAATACTAACACAATATTATTAATTATAATTATATAATGATATTATATGAATCAAAGGATTAATACTATTTGTCCATGACTTCATTAATGCAAAGTAAGCTGTACTAAGTGGCCTTGAGATGGGCCAAAAGATACGAAAGGATAAAATTCAACTCCAACGACCAGCGAACAAGGAGTTAAGGTACTATAAACCGAAGCCTCAAATCCAGAGTCAAAAACCTCTGCCAATTCTGGAATGGAAATTAAAGCCTGCTTCTACCACCAGGAAATGACAGCAGCCAGGGGAAAATGGGAAGGGATAAAGGAACGGTGAGGTGAGAGACAAAGGCTAAATGACTATCGGGGTGAAAGATGAATTCACTGTCTTCAAATGAAGGCTGAATGCCCTGTGAGTCCTGATAGTCCATCAGAAGGGGTGAGCTCCAGCAGAGGCTTTCTTGGTCACAAACATGCAGGAGACCAAGCTGGACAGCCTGGGCAGTTTGGGATGTGCAGCTGGAGCCAGAGCAGTGTCTGTTGCCTGCTTTGTGCCACAGCTCTGGGCCAGCAAAGGGCTGCAGGCTGCAGAGCGGTGAATTCTGCAGCTTGTGCTCAGAGCAGGAGCAAGACCCGTGTGTGCTCAGCAGAGCCCAGCAGGCAGGGCTGGGGCAGGGGCTGAAGGCAGCGTCTGAGCAGAAATCTCTGTGCAAGGGGAAAGGCAGATGCCTCTTTGCATGTCTGGGCTGGTGCAAATTCATCAGGCTCTGGGTTTGAACGGGAGCCAGGTACAGCGTACAAGTAACTCCTGTTTGCTGTGCCTGACCTAAATCCAAGTGTTGCTTTGTCAGGTTTTAACCAACACGTGTTCTGTTTGCCTCCTGTGTGGTAATGCTGCTGGAGCCTGGGTGTTAGCACTGGGAACCTGATGATTCAATCACAAAGTATGAGGGCTGTCCTGCAGCAGCAGGGAGGAACTGGGGACACAGAGTCTTGCTGTCTGTTTTGTGGTGGTCAAAGGTTTCAGTTCACATCAAGAGAATTCTTATCTGGAAAGTTTCAAAGGGCTAAATATAGATCAGCCTCACATGCTAGATGGCAGTGAGGCTCTGGAAGCAGCCCACTTCCCTGCTAACAGTGCTCGTGGGGACATCATGCCTTGTTTGTTTGTTTGTTTGTTTGTTTATTAAATAGTCGTTTTTCAGGATCGACATCGATAACAGCCCAGCCCCGCAGCTCCACTGTTTCCCATTCTTTGGCAATGGCCCCCCCAGCAAGAATGCACAGCCAGCACAAGTGCTGGAGCTGCCCCAGTCCTTCATCCTCACTCTCACTGGCCTGGGGGAAGACAGGAGTATTACACAAGAGGTCTTGGGGTGGTAAGATAAACATCTGCTATTTGAGACTCTGCTTTAAACCACCACATTGCCATGAATGACATGTTTTCAGTAGCAGGAAGCCAGGAATTACTCAATAGGAAGACTGAAGACTGCCAGCACTTCTGTGACTCCTGCCTCTGGCTGGGGCATGAGGGAAGTCCCCCTGGTAGGATGTGTGAAGACCAGCTCCCACTCACTGCAGATCCCCAGGTCCATGTGGAACAGAGCAAGTGCACTCTACCCACAGATGATCCCAAGGTCCTTTCCTCAGTGGGAGAACAGCCTTGGTGTTGAAGGCAGAGAGGGTGAAGGTGTCATCAGTGAGAAATGAGAAGACTACAGCAAACTGAGATTGTGCTGTGTAAATCCACTGGGGCCCCAGTCATTGGATGTGAGATTTTTCCAGGCAGTGAAGACAATTTCAAAGATCCACATTTGAACTCTAACCAAACAAGCAATGAAATAAAAAATAAGCAGTAATGAAAAATAAAATCTGCTTACAGGAGATTTCAAGAGGACGTGACAAAAGTGAATTTATGACAACATAGAATAGTCTACACCTATAAGCAATTATCAGCTTTCGTTAGGGCAGCACTGCTGCCCTGCTGGGGGGTTTGTTTCCAGGGCCCTGAGTGCATTTATAGCCCTTAGGAGCCCAGCCTGGGATTCCCATCCCAGCACCTTCTGGCCTGGGAGGACCACGCCTGGCTCTGGAGCATGGTATGGAGGGCACTGCCCATCTGCTGTGCAGAGCACCCTGCTCCCATTGCTTCCTGACATGTAGCTAAAAGAATAAAACCAGAACCATCTCAAAAGCAGAGACTCTATGAATGCTGTCATTCTTGCAAAGGAAAATTAAAATTAGTGCTTCTGCAGAATGATAGACGTGGAATAACACGCCAAAAACTAATTCTTGAAAGAAAGGAAATATGGAAATATGTGCCTCCAGTACCTGAATCAAGGTCTCAGCATACAATGGCACAGGCAGAGAGGCTGTACAAAATCTTTAGATATTTAACCACTTGTGCATGTTCCTGTGGGAAGGGAAATGACAGATTAGTTTTCCTGTGGAGGATTCATTAGTATGCTGTGATTGGTGAGTCAGTATTTTTAGCTTAGTGATCTCAAGATGTATTGTGGTTTAGGCCTCAGAAGTTACCAACTCTGGGTAACAAATTAAAAAGGGGAAAAAATAAAAAGTGTGTTAGGAACAGAAGAGTGATTTTCCAAGCTCTTTCATGAACCATCCTCCTCACTTGTTTAGCATTAAGTGCCTATTAACTCCATTTCGGGAAGGTGGTGATTAAACTGGGTCAAATGGAAGTGATTAGCTTGGATTATCCCTGTCATGGAAAAATTCACTGGAAGATCTAAGAGGGAGGAAATTGCCACACAGATCCCAGCAAGGTCTGCTGGAAGGTGGATGGATTTGCTTTTCTCCCTGCAGAAGAGCTTTGGCCCACACAGGATCCCTCTAGATTCCTCAGCCTTGCTTTGAATTGAATTGTTTTAATCTTGGAAAGCTCCTTAGGAATGGTAGGGAAAGAAGTTGTCTCAGCATTGCTCCCACTTGAATGTCACCCCAGGTTCTGGAGACACTGAAGCTACCTTTCCTCAGGGGTCTTTAAGGGAAGAAAACCTTTCACTTCTGGTGCTAAAAATTACTACGGAAATGTTCGGATGGACAAGGAATAATAACAACAACAACAACAATAAGAAGAATAAGAATAACTAGTACCAACATGCCTGTTGAGAGGGCAAACTCTGCAAGGCCAGCAACAGGGCCCAAAATGAAGAAAATAAACCTTGTACTTGTGACTGGATTGAGAATTGGGAAGACACAAACCCTGGCAAGCCTCTCCCTCAGCACAGTTATGTGATCCTGACACAGAGAAAGAAGGATTTTGTGACTGCTACGAACACTAAGAAATGGACAGTATTTTGTTGCAGGGACTGATACACAGAGTTTCCTGCTGGCCAAGGGGTTGCTTCCTCCTGGTGACATCTCCCAGTGCTCCCTGCAGACCTGGCTCTGCTGCTCTGATTTAATGAGGTTTTCAGCTGACACCATTTGATTGACCCCTCTGCCATAGCTCTTCACCTCTCGTGCTGTCACAGAAGTGCCCTGGGGAGACAGGAGAGTGCTCTGTGTGTGCACAAACAAACGTGTCTGTGCACCAACATGTGCCTGTGCTCACAGCTGTGTTCATTTTATGTCGCGTATAGAAGAAAAGAGGATTATTTATGATCTAATCATGATGTGTTCCCCAAGCAAAACATTCTCTGCTCTGATTTATTGCTCACTTTAGGCCTGCCCCCAAGCATTGTTCTTATATTTGGAGCCAGCCGCATTTTTTTCCCATTTGGAAATGGAAATCCTAAATCTAATGGCATATTTAATGAAAAAAACCCCGCCAGTTACTTGGAGGGAGGAGGAATTTTACTTCTCTGTTTTCCTGTTTTGTATTTGTTTTCATTCTCACCTCTTTCCTTTCATTCTTTCTCTTATCTCTGAAAAAAGGAAGGAAAACCACTGTTTGGAGACAAGGTAGAAGCAATATTTTGTCCTCATTTTCAGTTAAGAGATTAAAAAAGTTCAAAAGTTTTACCCAGAAAAAGTCCACATGAAAAGTACCTGTCATTTTCTGATTAGCACTGTGATACTATTGATCAAAAGTATCCAGCCAACAAACCTGTGTAAATTAAACATGCTTGTGCACTGTATGGAGCCAGCATTTCTTGGCAACTACAAAAGAAATGCTTTTTCTTTTTTAATTCAGAGAGCTTTACAAAGCTTATGCAAGTGGCCTTAGAGCTTGGGTTTCTTTTTATCTCACAAATATCAAAAAAGAGAGGTTCCCCACCCCCTCAGCCTTCTCTTGCTAAAGGACTTCTCGGAGGACCAACAAAATCAAATTAGTTTTGTAGGCTGCACTTAGAAGATAGAGGAGAATGCAGATCTTTAACAAATTGAGCTTTTTTCCCATGTGTTTCTCAGGAGTTTTGATTCAATCAATCTCAGAAGAGTTCTTACACAGTTTGAATAAAAATTCTTTTAAAATCCATTTTTAAACTTTTCTCCCTTCCTCCATTTTTAATTCCTCTCAGTAGCTCAGAATTCCTTTCTGTTTTGAGACATGAAATCCCTTTAGCTCTGTTACCTACACAGCAAAGGAGAAGAACAAAGCAGGAGAGCATGAAAAAGAAAACACCACCCAAGAAAATAATTAAATTTTATTTTTTCAAAAACCTTATCCAACATTATGCCATAAGAAAACAACAACAACTAAATTTTTACCAAAACATACACTTTTTCCCTGTCTTGTGGGTCATATCTATCAAGCAAGAGAGAATCCTGTGCTATTGTATTTGGTTTCTAAGATGGATGCACAAGCTGCCCCGGCTGTAGGCTCCTGGAAAGCTGTCACCAAACAAATGTTGCCATTAAAGTGTTGGTAGGATGACCATTAAGAAATGCAAAGAGAAAACCTTTTTTTTTTCCTTTTTTTTTTTTTCTTTTTTTTTTTTTTTTTGTTGGGGGGGCTTGTTGCGTAGGAAAACCAACTAATAACTAAATCTGGAAGTACAGCTGGGTGCTCTTAAATTAGAAATCTTTAGGAGGTCTCCCACACATCCCTGCAAGTTTGCTAAAGAGTTGTGCATTGCTGCAGATATGTTTCACCTCCTCCAGCTTTTCTGTTTCTTGCTAAGCTTCTCCATGGCTTTAAGCCTCCCTCAGTTAACTCCCCAATGTCTCTCTGGCCAAGGTCTCACTTCTCCATCTCTCCTTCCAATTCTCTTACTTCCTTGGTATGCTTTCAATCCTGTATCTCAGCTGCTCATGAGGACAGAAAATTGGCTCTGGATTTCTCCCCTTCTCCATCAGCTGCCCCTGTTGTTTATCTCATTAAGAAAGAAAATAAGCTGATCCAGATGTATGAGTAAAAACCGCTTATTTTCTTACCCATTTTCTTGCATCACTCTTCCCTGCAGGCAATTTTATTGTTGTTTTACAATACAGGCAGAAGGTAATTTTCCTACATACAGTGTTGTTTGGCCCTGAATCTGGTGGATTGTCCATTTTCCACTGTTTGCAGCTGAGAATAGTTCTTCAGAGAAGATGGTCATACTCCAGTCTGAGATGACCAGCACAGGGTTTGAGCTCTGCCTTGCAAGGACCCAAAAGGCTCTGCAAGGACTCTTCAACTCACACCTAACCCTGGATCTTAAACCCACACGATTTAGATACTTGTAAACAGTGGCATTATCTCACCAGAAAGGTGGGCAGTTTTTCCAGGATCAGTGATTAAATGAGTATATTGTTAACAATTTGCCAAAGAAGTAGTTCCTCTCTTATTGATGATGCACAAAGCAAATTTATTTTTAAAATGGCAATACCTACCACAGCTACTGTGCAGGCTTTGAGGCTGCTGCACACAAGGAATTATTATTACCACGTTTAGTGGGAGGAAAAGAATAACAAGAAAAGAATAATAATGAATTAGTGTTTCTCAATGCCTTCCTCGCTAAGGCTAAAATGAATCTTGGTCTGAAACTAAAATAAAGCAGAATTCTCGTGCTCATTGTTTCAGGACAGATCCTCAGAAATCAGGTGCTTTGGGCTCAGGGCCTCTAGAGGTCACCAGAACCTAATTAATGAGCAGTGCTAAACCCGTCTGTGAAGTGCAAATTGCTTTGTTTTGATGGGGATTTTCCACCTCTGCGGCTCTGGATCTCCCTTCTCCCGAGGAATCCAGGTTGTCACTCCCCGGGAACAACAGGAAAGCCATTCCCTGCTGGAGAGCCTGGGCTGTGCAGGAGCAGCTCCCTTTTGGGGGACAAGGCGCAGTCGCCTAATTGGCTTTTTTCCTCTGCACATCGCTTCGATTTTACCCCGTGTTTCTGGGATAAATCCCTCCCCGGCACAGCCGGAGCCTCCTGTGCCCCCGGGCAATGTCTTTGCCGCAGCCCTGCCAGCCCAGGGAATTCCTGGGGTATTACCAAACTCAGGGGGTGCCAGGTGTATGGAAACTAACTCAAAAGGGAACACGGGCTGAGCCTGCAGCTGGGGGACTTGGCGAGGATTCTTCTGCCTAAATCCCTGCCTTGCAAATTATGATCTGCAAGCACAGGAAACCCTGTAAAGAGCACGGTTTCCTTCCAGGTCACCCTGTGCTGTATTTACAGGGAAGGTTTAGAGGAGAGCTGCAATTATGATGAAGTGGTTGTCATGCGGTCAGGGACCTCATCTGCTTCATGCAAGAGCAGAAGGGAAAACTCAAGTAATTTCCCTGGAACTCCCTCCAGGGTTTAGGAATGAGACAGGCTAGGGAACTCGGTACAGTGGAGGGAGACTGATTATTTCAAGACAGCAAACAGAAGCTGATCCTTTCAGGAGAAATTCCGCTGGAGAAAGCAAAGGTGTTTATTTTGGGAGCAGTCAGTGGAACGGAGGCCTGTGGTGTCTCCGGAGAGGGATTTTTCTCTCTGGAAAGCCAGAAGCGTTGAATGCAGATGAGTGGCCTGTGCCCCAGGATGCTGAGGGTGGTATGGGGGAGCTGCTGTGAGGGGATCCTCACAAAGGGTTCCTCAGCTTTTAGATACAGGACACTGCAAGCCCAGGACGTTTCCTCGGAGTCCAAGGAGTTTTTCTGGATGCAGAGCAGGAGACAAGGCTTTGCCCCTTCAGCAGTCCGTACAGGAGCTCCTGTCTGTGGCCCTCCCTGCCTCAGTGGCAGCAGGTGACTCCCCTGTGCCCTGCTCTGGAGCAGCAGTAATGGGATCTCCCCGAGGGTGTTTGCTGGGATTAGCAGGTGTGTTATTTTTGCGGACTGGAACTGTGAAGCTGCAGCTTGGCAGGAGTCCACGTGTCAACTCCTAATCCCAGGCAAAGCCCCTGAGAGGTCAGTAAAACCATAAACAGGTAAGTGCCCACCTAAAGGAGGTCAGGATTATATTCCTCGTAGCATACCGTTCCCAGAGAGAAAACACTTATAGCCATGCTTTATTTCCTTCCCTTTCAAAAGATGCACAGAGTTAAGGGCTTCCCTTCTCAGTTCCCTTTCAAGGCGGGATCCTAGAGAAACCTTGCTGTTTCTTCCCCTTTTCCAAATAGCAATCTCATCACAATTTGTTGGTGGCTGCCATCTGTTGCAAGCAGAACACCACCCCTTTTTTCTATTTACAGCGCAATTAACCTTCAGCAAATTAGCTCATGACTGTCAATTAAGGCAACACACCCTTGACTTGCTCCCACCGTGCATTTACGCGGGTGCACCCACGGCTCTGCCAAAGCCCTTTCAGAATCAGGGGAGTAGTTTTTATCCTTTCTTTATTATCCCAGCAAATTTGCCAGCCAGGGGAGATGCTTGAGGGGTGGGCTCCAGCAGCCACAGTCCCATGGAAGTAGCTGTGGGGATGGAAGACCTGGCCTTGCCCAGAAGTGCCGAGTGTTGCTGCCCTGGAATCAGGATGTGGGGCCATGACTCAGCCAGCTCAGCTCAGAGTTGTAGTTGAAGCAGCCAAAGGATGAAGCTGCTGCCAATATATCAGGCTGTGATGTGCTGCAGCCGTGCTTTGGAAGCACACCCTATTTTGCCTAGCACCATCAGACTTCCGTCCGGATTCCTGTGCCTGGAGGCGCGAGGCCAAGGCTTCCTGAGAGCCTCAGACTCCTGATCTGTGCAGATGTGCAGGATGTGTCTGGGTTATCCAGACAACCCCGTGCTTTCTCCAGGCTTGGGGAATCCTCAGGGAGATAAGCAAATTCTCCCAGCTCCAGCACAGCCTGAATATGGGTCAAAAAATGGGCTTTGGCCGGAGGATTCCAGCAGGGTGGCCCTGCCTCTGCTTCTCTTCCCACCAGCTCTAACTCCAGGCACAGAGGCAGCAAGAGTGGTAAAGGCTGTAATGTCTTAAAGCAAAGCAGCTTCTTGTTGTTTAATCCTAGATGGTAACTAAGTACCAGCAGCTGCTCACTCACTCACCCACCTCCCGCTTCTGTGGGATGGGGAGGGGAATTGAAAACAGGCAAAACTCGTGGTTTGGGATAAGAACAGTTCAGTACTTGAAATAAAGTGAAAAATAATAGGAAAAAGAGGGATGAATAAACCCCGTGACAGAGAAGTGATGCACTGTACACTTGTTCACCACCTGTTGACCACTGCCCAGCCTGGCCCTGAGCAGTGGTCAGCCCCTCCCAGCCAAGTCCCCCCAGTTTGGATACTGGACAGGACACTCTGTGGTGAGGAATATCCCTTTGGCCAGCTTGGGTCAGCTGTCCTGGCCATGCTCACTCACAGCTCCCCACTGTCACAGCACGAGGCACTGAAAACTCCTGGATTTAGAGTAAGTACTACTTAATACACGGATGTTTTAGTTGTTGCTGTCAGTGTTGTTCTCATACTGAATCCAAAACACAGCACTGTTCCTGCTACTGGGAAGAAAATTAGCTCCATTCCAGCCAAAAGCAGGATACCACTGCCAGAGATTATGTCCTGAAGGCAAAAATCTCAGGGCTCCAAGCTGCACGAGAGCAGCTGCTGCACAGCAGTGCAGATGGCAGGCAGCGCCAGGGAGTACCTGTACTGCTTTTGTTCTGCCATCAGTAGCACCATGGCTCACACTCTCTTACCCAGCATGGGCATGTCCTGCTGTAGCTCTGGCACTGCCACCTCCTCCTCATGCTGTATCCCATGGACTGGATCTGGGAGATGACATCAGCCCAGGGACTGGGGCCCTCTTTTCAAACCACAGCACCACCTCCACTCCTCAAAGTTTAAGAGAATTATGATCACTGCTAGTGCTCAACACTCATATTTCTTTGTCACTGAGATTCCTGGGGCACCACACACAGCCACGCTGTTCTGACAAATCCAGGCAGTATTTTTTAATTGCCATCCAATGTAAACCACTTGCATGCATTTCTTTGGATCCACTAATTTTAAAGGCACAGCTGAAGTAAATAATTAACCTTATTTTGAGCTCAGTCCATGCTTGGATGGGCCAGGTAAGGCAATGTTGTTATCCCTTGATGATGAAAGGGTTAACTAATGTTGTCTCTTATAAAAGAAGAAATCAGTTATAAAATTACATCATCATTAATGCAGTTATTTGCATCTCTTTGCATTTCTTCTCTGATTTCTAAGTGCCATCTAGGCTGGCAAACTTGGAGGCTTTCAGGGTTTTGCATTCATGTGTGCATCCTAAGGAATCTTGAGTGCATAGAGACCTAGATGCATACTATTCCCAGCCTCCTCCTGATTTTCTCAGATGGAAAAATACTTGAGTCAGCTTGGATGATACCAGCACTGGGGCCCTGGGCAGCAGCATGCTCTGATCCTGAGGTGTGCATAAACACAGCCTGTGGTGACACAAATAGGTGACAACCACGCAGCACTACTGGGAGGAAAGGCTGAAACAGCCTCTGATGTGATGATGGTGAGCTCAGAACTCTTCACACTCTTCTGGGACAGACATTTCTACCCATATTGAGGACACCCAAAAAGCTGGCAGGGAGGAGTTAGGGATGATCCCAGTTCCAGCCTTACCTTCCATGTTGCAGCAGGACCTAGGCAGGGAGGCAGCTGCTCAAGCCCACGACAGAACCAAGAGGCTGCAGCTTCACAGATGACACCAGTGTCAAGACTGCACCACGAATTAAATAACAATAAAATGAAAACAAATTATAGTTGATACAGGATAATAAAACTGATGAGTGCACTAAACCATTACACAACTTCTTACATAATTGATTACTAAGTCCTTACTAAGAACATGCAAGAGAAGTGACCAATGCAATTTGCTGGGTTTATGGGCATTATTTGGAAACTCAGGTAGAGATCTGTCTCTTATATTTAGTAGCAAAACCTAACCAGACTCCTGCTGCCACAGGAACCATAAATCAGTCTCATGATGCTCCCACTCAGCATGAATGTAAACTCGGTGTAAACCAAAGTGTCAGCTTGCCATCCTGCACTGAGCTGTCACGTGGGGCCCAGGACGAGCAGCTGTCACACTGTCTGTGTGAGGTGACCTCCAGCACATGGGCAGGGTGGACTCCTGGCCACGCTAATCCTTTTACCTGTGTGGGCTGAATCCGACAAGGATCCCGGCTCTGAGTCCTTGGCATCGAGGGTTTGGGCATCTTATGGGAGGGTGAGTTCCCCCAGTCCCAGGAAGACTGTGGTGGGAAAGCTCATCCATCAAGACGTGGTGGATGTGTAGGTTCTACAGCTGAAGGAGAGGAGCAATGGCACGTGTGGGGCTGATGAGCTTTTCCTAATTTCCAATGAGTCAAATAAGGTTAAATAGTCTACCTTCAGTGAATTGGGTCACCAGCAGTGACCTGTTCTGGAAAAGTGGCCTCTGATGGGTGGGCTGTTAAAGAAGTTTTAATTTCCCCTTCCAGGGTGAAGCACAAGTTGATTAGGAACACTAAGACGATTACCTCTGCTTTGCTGTATATCTCAATTATGCCCTAATTAATATTGATTAAAATCTGGCAAAGGCAGCTTAAAGCACCTAAAGGGGTTTTATCTTCAGTTACTTCTTCACCCAAAACTTACAGCTCTTAAACTGCACAATACAGTCTGATTGTTACAGATCCAGCTGTATCTGTGATGGCTGGAGCCTCATCCTACAAATTGCATCTTTGGTCCAGCTAATTAAGGAAGGATTTGGCATGGCAGCTCTTAGCTCAGGGTCCCTGGTTGTTTATGTGAGATTCGAAGACTACAGGCTGTCAGTCTCCAGGGGGTTCAAACTCAGTGCCTCTCCCCATGTATTGGGCACTGGTGAGACCACACCTCAAAACTTGTGTCCAGTTCTGGGCCCCTCGGCTCAGGAGGGACATTGAGGGGCAGAAATGAGACCAGAAAAGGGCAGCAGGGCTGGGGAAGGGTCTGGAGCACAAGTCCTATGAGGAGAGACCGAGTGAGTTGGGAATGTTTTGCATGGAGAAAAGGAGGCTCAGGAATGATCTTATTGCTCTCTACAACTCCCTGACAGGGAAAGTGTGGCCGGGTGGGGACTCGTCTCTTCTCCCAGGGAACCAGTGACAGATGAGAGGACATAAAGCTGCTCCAGGGGAGCAGGGTTTAGGTTGGACATTAGGAAGGATTTCTTCACAGGAGGTATGATTAGATATTGGAATGGGATGCCCAGGGAGGTGCAGTTATTGTCCCTGGAGGTGTTTACAGAAAGACTGGAGGTGATAGTGCCCTGGTCTGGGTGACACAGGGGTGTTCAGTCAGTTGGACTCGATACCTCAGAGGTATTTTCCAGATAATCCAATCTGTGATTGTATGAAGAAAGCCCTGGAAAAGTGGAGCCAGGAACTCTGAGCCCCCCCTCCACCCCCTTCCTCCCTGGCCCCTGGCAGTGTATCAAGGAGCATTTTAAGACAGAGAGAAGTGGGTCCTGGAACACCGGGATGGGAACAGCTCCGGGATGAGCACTGCCCCGGGATGGGAACAGCTCTGGGATGGGAACAGCCCCGGGATGGGAACAGCCCCGGGATGGGCACTGCTCCGGGATGGGCACTGCTCCGGGATGGGAACAGCCCCAGGATGGGAACTGCCCCGGGATGGGAACAGCCCTGGGCACAGCCCCGGGATGGGAACAGCCCCGGGATGGGAACTGCCCCGGGATGGGAACTGCCCCCGCTCCCGCTCCCGCCCGGATCGAAGGGAAGGAGCGAAGGGAAACCAGCGTCTCTCCCCGCCGGGCTGCGAGACAGCAACACTACTATGGAATATTTTTAATTATCTATTTTCTACTTTTCTATAAATATAATGTATAGGTTTATATTGTCCGCTATTGAAACACATGCTGAGTGTTTCAGACTGGAGTTTGTTTACCGCTGCTCCTAATGTTGCAAAATCGAGCCGTGAGAATCCGGAAAGCTTGGCGAGCGCGGCTTTTATTTGTTTTCCTTAACGCGGCAAATGTACCGACTTGCATTCCACGGTGGCATCCAAGTTCCAGCTCCGTTTGTCCCGATCCTGGTTGTCCCGATCCCGTTTGTTTATCCCGATCCCGTTTGTTTATCCCGATCCCGTTTGTACCGCTCCCAGGATCCCCGCCGCGCCTCCCTCACGGCGCCCGCTCCTTCCCGCGTGACGTCACTGCGCCGGAACAGCCTCGGCGCGCCCGTGACGTCAGCACTTCCTTCTTTCCCGGGGAGGCCGGAGCGAGGTAGGAGCGGGGCGGCCGCGATCCCGGTCCCGACCGCGAATCCGCCGCCATCCGCGCCCGGGCGGCCGCGGGAAGGGGCAGGGCGGGGACGGGACAGGGATGGCGTGTCGCTGAGCGTGTCGCGGGTGTCGCTGAGCTGTCCCCGTGCCCCCGCAGGGCGCCATGGGCCGCGTCATCCGCGGGCAGAGGAAAGGCGCGGGCTCCGTGTTCCGCGCCCACGTCAAGCACAGGAAGGGCCCGGCCAAGCTGCGCGCCGTGGACTTCGCCGAGCGGCACGGGTACATCAAGGGCATCGTCAAGGTACGTGCGGCCGCGGGTCCCCTGCTCGGGGGGAGATTCGGCACCGCGTCCCGGGGGTGGCCGAGCCTCCTGCGCTGCCAGCAGTGCCCACAGCCCTTTGGCTGACCCTTATCCCGTCTGTTCCTCGTCCAGCTTTCTCTCTTCGTAAATAGGGCACAGTCCTTGAAAAGTTAAACTCTTTTAGTTATAAGAACATCTCAACAGAGAGGGCACCCTTAGCCAGCAGCAGGATTTTCTGCTGGAGTTTTGCTAAGAGTAGCAGTACCAGCGTGGTTTTATGTTGCCTTAGAATTCCCTGTACATGAAACATGGTTGGGGAGTTTGCCATGTAGCTGATTGCATATTAAAAAAAAATTAAAAAATCCTTTGCAAATGCCAAGTGATCTCCATAATTTTAGCCTTGAGCAGTAGGAGCAAGGCAGTACCTGTATTTGGGTGTGATAGTGGTTCAGGGGTGCTGCAGGTACTTTCTGGGGTGTCAGGGACTGTAGAGTGCAAACAGTGCTACTGGTTGGATTCTCTGAGCAGCCCTTCAGCATTTTACAGCACGGTCATGTTCAGGATATAGAGAGAATCCTCTTCACCCTCACCTAATTGAGGTGAGAGAAGGTAGGTAGCAAGGCTTGACTTGAACTTGGTAATACATAGGGCATTTGGCCAACAGGGTTGAGAAAACATCAGTAATGGACACCAACAGTTTATGGGCTGTCCTGGAAGACAGACACATCTTACAGATGTGTCAGAGTCACTTGTCTGTAGTCTGTAAACACATGGTTGGGTATTTTAATCCCAGTGTGCTTCAGGAACAGAATGGACATGTTTTGCAAAGTGTAAAAGAAACAACAAGTCTGTGCTTCCTTATTTAGGAGCTTCAAAAACTTTGTTTATCTGTTTGCAGAATGTTAGAAATGCTTCAATCCCAAGGAAACACATGGAGAAGTCACTGCCTGTGCCCACCTCTGTCCAAAGGTGGCTGGGCAAAGAGAAAGTGGATTTCTTAGCATGGAGAGACTGGATACCTGCAGAATGTCAGGAATAAAACTGTTCAGACAGGATTAGCTGCACTCTAAACCAGACATTATTTTGTGATGGATGAATGATTTGGTTTGGAAGGGACCTTAGAGCTCATCCAGTTCTAATTCCCTTGTCATTGGCAGAGACACCTTCCACTATCCCAGGTTGCTCCAAGCCCTGTCCAGCCTGGCTGTGAACACTTCCAGGGATGGGGCATCCTGTGGCAGGGCCTCACCACCCTCACAGGGAGGACTTCTGTGGTAGGATGGGATATAGGTACTGGAGCTTATATCAGATGTGAATCTTCAGCTCCCTCATGCTGAGGGAAACCCAGATCCCCCTGAGAAGTGTCTTGCTCAGAATCACCCCAGAGTAACCATTCCCCAGTTCTCAAAGCTCTGGATTCCTTCAGAGCCCCTGGCAGAGGCCATGTCCTGCCCTAAAGCAGCTCTGCATTCCCACAGGACATCATCCATGACCCCGGGCGGGGTGCTCCGCTGGCCAAGATCGCCTTCCGTGACCCGTACCGGTTCAAGAAGCGCACGGAGCTGTTCATCGCTGCCGAGGGCATCCACACTGGGCAGTTTGTGTACTGTGGCAAGAAAGGTGGGGCGGGGCTGGGCTGGGCTGGGCTGGGCAGGGCAGGGCAGGGCAGGGCAGTGGGGTCCCAGCTCCTGCACTTTGGGATGCCGGAGTGCAGGACCCTGCTGCTGCCACTGGGTCTGTGGCGCAACCCTCCCGTGCTGAGCAGGGCTGTAGCCCTGGCCCAGGGCCCTGAGTGAGGCTGTGGCTGCTCTCTTGCTGTTTGCAGCCCAGCTGAACATCGGGAATGTTCTGCCTGTGGGCACCATGCCCGAGGGCACCATCGTGTGCTGCCTGGAGGAGAAGCCCGGTGACCGCGGGAAGCTGGCGCGTGCCTCCGGGAACTACGCCACCGTCATCTCCCACAACCCCGAAACCAAGAAAACCAGGGTGAAGCTGCCCTCAGGCTCCAAGAAAGTAATTTCTTCTGCAAACAGGGCTGTCGTAGGTAAGGAACAATCACTGTGAACTTGTCACTGGGCTTCTTGTCACTGAATCTTCCAAACAAGGCCCCTGTTTTAGTAACCATCTTGAAAAGAGTGTCATGTGCAGGCTGGACAGTCTGTGCTCAGTTGCCTGGCTCGTGTTTTACACCTGAATTACTTTTGCATGTTGCTAACCTGAATTTGGAGAAGTTTTGACTTGGTGAGAGGAGAGGGAAGTAGCTGCTCATTGTCCTCAGGCTGTAGTGGAATTGCTCAGCCTGTAAAACCTGCGGTCCTTGGGGAACAACTTACATGGAAAATGCCATTTTGATTTCCTGCTTTTGGTACACTGAGGGAGCCTGTTGGTGGTGTCAGGTGGGTGGAGTGTTCTGGGAGGTCTGACAGGGAATGACAAAACCACTGCCAAGAAGCAGAGGCTGCACCAGGTTTGTTGTGCACCTGTGACAGCTGAGATGGCTGCTGGTGACACTTGCCTGCCTCTGCATGGAAGACACCAAGGTGAGTAATCTGGTGTGTTACTCCAGTAAAATTGACTCAGGAAATTATGAAACAAGTAGGTATTGGACCTCAAAGTTCTTTCAATTCATACTTCACTTGAAAAACTTGATGTTGCTCAGGAAATTGTAGCATTAGAACTGACAGTGCTTTAGAAAGAAAGCTCAATCCTGTGTGTATTGGATCAGGAAAAAGGCTGCAGCTCAGTTCTGATGTCACTGTTGGTGTTGGCTTTCCTTTTTACTGGTGTGTACTCTATTTGGGTGTCACCATTCCTGCCATTCCCTGCAGGAATCGTGGCTGGTGGAGGCCGTATTGACAAGCCCATCCTGAAGGCTGGCCGTGCCTACCACAAGTACAAGGCCAAGAGGAACTGCTGGCCACGTGTCCGTGGTGTGGCCATGAACGTGAGTCTGTTTGGAGTCATCCCTGTCCCCTCTGACAGTTGAGAAAAGATTAGTGGGATTATTGGGATGAGCCTGGCATGTATCTGGGAGGGAAGCTTCCCAGATAAATGTGCAGCCACAGGGTGAATTAGCAGCACTTGATGGTGACTGCACCACATGAAAAGTGAAGTAGTTATTTCTTTGTTCCCTTTAATCTGTTTATTTCTGTTGACCATCAGTTTCTGTGGTTACATTGGTGTCTTGCTTTCCCCCTGCACAGCCCGTGGAGCATCCCTTCGGAGGAGGCAACCACCAGCACATCGGGAAGCCCTCGACCATCCGCAGGGATGCTCCCGCGGGACGCAAGGTCGGGCTCATCGCTGCGCGCCGCACGGGGCGGCTGCGGGGCACAAAGACTGTGCAGGAGAAGGAGAACTGAGCTCCCACCCTGGGGACCACACAATAAATTTGTACAACAGAGCTTGTGTAGAGTTCCTAGTATCTGCTGCTGCAGTGGGGGTAATTCTGGGGTAATGTTCATCACAGGAAGTTGTGAGCAGAGATTGGGGGTTTTTTCCCCCTTGCCTTGGAGAGCAAGGATTCTCTCAGCCAGCTGTAAGCTGGTCCTGCAGGCTGGAGAAACACTGCTGTGGGTGCTGCTGTGCCCTGGTGTGATGTTCATGTTGGCCTGGTTCTGTGGAAGCTGAGGCCTAACAAAGCAATCAAGTAATCCTGTGGTTAAACTTGGGAATCTGGCTCAAAGGATGCTCAATTTTCTAAGTTCATAACCTCTAACAATGGTTTTCCATTTTTATCTTTCAGGGGTGGGGGGGAAGCTTGAGAGTTGCAGAACTTAAGGAAGTATTTCAGCTGCTCTCACTGCAAGGTTTGGGCTTCCTTTTGGAACTGTTAAGCTCGAGCCAAAAGAAAGGTGCCTAAAAACTCAAGGTATCATACAGACTGCCCCCTCTACTCGTCAGTTTTTGGGAAGGGCAGACAGCTTCAAACATCCCTTTGCAGGTTGGTCATGACGGGATATTCCAAGGTGCTGCAGTAACGAGGAAGCTGTGTAGTGTTCTCATGAGAACAGCTGTCCTGTGAAAAGCCAGCAAAGTGGCTACATGTACAGCTTTTCTGAACTGCCTTAGGAGGGAAAAGTCAATGAAAGCAGGTGGGGCTCAGCTTTGTGTGTGAGCACACCCAAAGTCGGGGCTCCTGTCGATCTGCAGCAGCTCTGGCTGTGCTGGAGGAGTCTGTGCCAAGGGCCAGGCTTCCATGTACGGATATGACTTGCATTGATGGGAATCCAGTGGAATGCAAAGTGGAAAAGTTCCTACACCCACCCACAAAACCAGTGCTGGAGCTGACCATGTATGTCTGGGGGGGGAAAGGTGATTTAAACACCCCAAACCACACCTTGAAGAAAGGCTTCCAATCCCACTGGGGAGAAAAAGCAAGGCAAGGGAAGTTTTGTTTGTTTATACTGCTCCAATTCCATCAAAGTGAAGTTCACATCTGTTCTTGCCATGAGGTCAGAAGCTCCTGGGGGGTGCGTGTGCTCTCCTGACAGGATCCAAAGTGTAACACTCCTCCCAGGCACCATCAGAAGAGCAGCTGAAGTATTTCGTGTTCCACAACAATTTGCATTAAATGCACTTCAAGGACTTGAAGAAAACCATGGCTTCCAGCCACATTTGTGTGTGTTGACCCTGTGCATTTTCTCAGGAAGGGGGAGATGGCTGCTGTTCCTTGGCTGTTCTGCTTTTCCAGGCTCTGACAGTACCCATGAGTGCTCACAGCCACAGGTTCAGTGCACCAAGCCCAAGAGTTGGGAGTAATTAACACAAATTATTACAAATAAATAAGTACTATATTACATGGTTTAATGCAGCTCCAAACACATTTAATGTAAACATAAAGGATGCAATGCCAGAAGTCTCTAAATTAACACAGTAGTATGAGGATTTCAAAGGTTCTTCTCCCTTCACCAAACTCCAGTTGCAACTACTATTCCAGTCTTGTGTTACCAAAATGAACATGGAACTTAAAAAAGCCACCATGATCCTGGCAAATGAGCAGAGGACTCGAGGGGCAAAATGCTCCTCCAGCCCCAACACCACCAGTGCTAAAAGTCTGTGAAAAGAAACATGAGGGAACAGGGAGTAAGATAAAGCAAATTAAAAAAATGAAATGCTATAAAGAAAGCAACCTGGAATGAAAAATTTAAGTAAACTGAAATACATTTTCCAAACCAAAGGTCTAATTTAAGCGGTAGAATAGAGGCCAACTCCAGCAGTTTACATGACAGGGGAAGTTAAGACAATTAACAATGCAATAAAAATAAAAAAAAAATATACAGGTGAGTTCCTAACAAGCTTAACTTCAGGCTGGGAGGATCTGTGAAAGCACAGAACAGAAAATGAAAACGGGGCTGAGGTTAAACCAGCCCTGTCCTCTGAGTGGGCTGAGCATCAGGCAGCAAGTTCAGCTGGGCAGGGCAGAGGCTCCCTCTGAACCTGCACTGCAGAAATCAGAAACAGCAGGCCAGGGACACTGCAGAGGAGCAGGAGCTGAGGAGCTGCTGCTGACCACAGGAAAGCACAAACCTGGCCATGAGGTGGGCAGGTGTCCTGGCTCCACTGAAGCAGCTCCAAAACAAAAACCCTTTCAAATGTAAATGAAGCAAAATAAATGCAAACCACGTTCAGTAGAAAAGAGCACACTGCTCCTTCTGTGGTCTTGCCCTCCTTCTACCCCCACAATTCATTGTATGGAATCATAGGCTTGGTTTGGGGTTGAAAAGACCTTGAGGATCATCTAGTTCCATCCCCCCTGCTGTGGGAGTAATTATGTAATGTGTTGTAATTATGCTTTAATTGTGTATCATAACCGGCAACCTCCTGCTCAAACCATTTTAGCAGTGTGACAGAATACCCAGTTGATTTGCTTTTATGGTTTATATCCAGGATACTTCACTTCGTGGAGGATCATCTCAATTCCCAATCCTAATACTGTACAGAAGGCATGAACTATTACAGATACAGTCAAACTTAAAAACCAAAGCCATGTTCATTAGTAAAACAATAATAATGATGATTACCATTATATTATTAACCCCCCTCACATAAAGAGAAGCACAGTTACAGAATTCTTGAAATGAAGAAAACTCTTTTAAAGAAAGAAATGTTCCTGCAGAATTTTCAGAGGTTATTTCCAGTATAAGGCTTTGTTTGCTAAAAGAAAAAAAAAAAAAGATACATACCAGTGAAGCACTAAATCTTTCCTTTAGAAGGACTTCAAATTTCCATCTACTGAAAGACCAAACAGTATTTTCTTTATACTTTTTTCAGGGTGTGTTGAGAAGCACCAAGTGCTACCTAAACATCACCAGGTATCACAAATTCCTTCACAGTACCAGAACCTCATTAACATCACTATCCCTTTTCAGCCCCTCCATAGAAGCAATTCTTCACCCGGAAGGTCACTGCCCCGGGGCTTTCCACAGCACCATCTCCCATCCTGACTGCCCAGCCTCAAGACATCAGAAAGGAGGAGCAGATCTGGAGGAGCCACAGCCTGGACACACTGGTACAGGCAGGGAAGAACTGCAGAGGGAGATGCAAGGAAACAATGTGAGGTAAAAAAAGGCCAAAGCAAACCCATGCAGGGAGTTTCTGTGAAAAGGAGAGGGAAACAAGCTCCAGCAGCAAGATAATGATGCTGACTGTTAAGCTGAAGTTACCAGGTAAGTATCTATTAAATCCAAGGGAAATGCTTTGGGCTATATTTTCAGCTAATGTAAAAACCACAGGAGCCCAAATTCTAAAAGGTTTCAGGGAGTCGGGTGATCAATAAATCATTACAGCCTCCACAGAACTTAAATTAAAAAATGGCTTTTTTCATCCTGTGGCATTAACAAATTCTCAGAGAGAAATGTGAGAACAGAAACATTTGTGGGAGTTGTTTTACATTTTTGCTGTCTTCATCAAAAGCTTTCTTCTCCCACTTTACAGCTACCCCCCACCCCAATGATCTGTTGGGATAAATCCAAAATGTACCCTAAATTCTCAGTTTTGCCACCACATCGATGTCCAGAGAATTCACGCTTATGGCCACTCAGATGGGTGACATCGACTGAACAGACCAAGGATGAACTCAGGTGTTACAGAATCACAGAACTGTCAGGGCTGGAGGGAGCTCTGGAGATCACCCAGTCCATCCCAAGGCAGGGTCACCTGGAGCAGGTGACACAGGAATGCATCCAGGTGGAGACATTTGGAATGTCTCCAGAGAGGGAGGCTCCACAGCTGTTCCAGAGCTCTGCCACCTTCACTGTAAAGTTCTTCCTCATGCCAAACTGGAACCTCTGTGTCACCTGCTTCCATAATGTCTTTTTTTAATTGTTTTTTTATTTAATGTTAATACCACAAATTCCCAGGATTTTGCCACTGTTTTCCACTATCTTTTGCATATCTTCAAGAGCAAACTTGGGGGACCAGAGGTTTCCACTAGCTCTCCATTGCACCCACCTCACATTCCTTTGGGAGATGGCTCTTGCTCTGGCAGAGCAAAGCAAGGGGCACGTGGCAGGCGCAGGGGTCACAGCAGCTCCCCAGCACCTGCACCGGCTCCTCTTGGCCTGGAATGTGACAGGACACCTGTCCCTGGAGCAGCTGCCACTCCCAGAGCCTCTGGTCCTCACAGACACCAAGGTGACGCCAGGGGCATTCCCAGCTTGTCTCCAGCCACTGCAGCACCATCAAACCAGTCTGTGGGTGCTACAGGAGGTGCAAAGGCAGCAGCAAACCTGGCTCAACTCAAGGACACCCCAGTGTTATTTCCCTGTCTTCATCACAGTGATTCTCCTCCACCAACAACTTGGTTATGTTGTATTTAATAAATTCAACACAAGAGGCCTCCACTAGCCCATTCTTCAATTAAGTCCACATTTTATTTATGGTTTGCTGTTGGTACTTCAATCAGATTTATATATACATAATCTAAAACCTACATCAAAACCATGTTGACTGCTCTGAAGACCGAGAGAAGTGACACGATTGAAGTTTTCTTCCACAGCTCTATGGTAAGTCTACATTCCCACAGCAGGTTTTTGGTTCAGGTTGCAGAAGTGTTCAGAAAGCCAATGCCAGGTCTCGGACTCGGAGTGGGAGGGTTACAGTTCTCTTTCAGCATTTCAGTCTTACACACAACCACAGTAGCAATCAGTAACATTTTTTTTTTATTATTCTTGATAAACACCTGGGTTGATCTGCAGAATCCTGGCTTTTCACATTCCCACATCTCTCCCTTCCTAAACCCTCATTGACACAGCTGGAAAACCAAGTCCCTCCCTGCGATTGCTGTGTTATTTGAACATTAATTGTGAGAGGATTTGATGCTACTTCACAAAGGAGGCAGCACGAGAGGCTGAGGAGAAAGCGCGAGTCCTCACGGTGCCACCCGAAAAATGCCAGTTCCTTCACTTGAATGCAAACACAGGTACCTCAAACGATTCCATTTATCCCCAGGGAGGCAGGGACTGCCCCTGCCTGCCCAGCAAACAGCCCCACCAGGGATTTGTGCACCTTGGCCTGGCCCAGGACAGCTCTCACACACCAGGAGCCACTCCCGGCAGAGCCACTGGCAATGAACGACAAGAGGTAGAAAGAATTCACAGAAGCAGCTTGCGAAGGCCCTTGCTCAGCCCACTTCCTGTCTTTATTTGCTCAGAGGATCAGACTTGGTACAGATCTTAGAGAAGAAGAAGAATAGAAAATGCTTTACATGCTACTTAATCTGAAGTTCCTGCTCGGAAGGGTTCCTGGTGCCCGGGGAGCCCTGTGGCTCAGGACAGGTCCCATCGGGAAGGCTCCCGAGCTGCTGCCACAGGGCTGTGTGGGGCCAGGCACGGCACATTTCCAGTTCCCCAGGGGTTTCACACAGCACAACCTCTCCCTCCAGCAAAATATTCCCATTTCTGCTATTTCACCTGTCCTTAGTCATGCACAGGGCAGGCAGATAGAATTGGTGAGTATCAGTAAGTCCTGAAGAACTAATCTTCACATTTCTAAGCTTTGGAATTTGCTTCCAGAAGACCTTCTGAGGACTTTAAAGCACCTACCAGATATTTAAATACAATCAAGTATATTAAGTGTCCAAATTTTCCATCAGCCTTCTTTTCCAGAGTAGATTCCAGCAAAACCTACTGGTTTTATTCACCTGTAGAATAATGGTTCAATATAGAAAATGAAGGGAAAAAATACCCCAAACAACAACCAACCAAAGAAACCCAATAAGCTACAAGCTATTAGAATTCCAGACTGCCATCAGTAGCACAAAGCTTTCCTATCCCACATAAATGAGAAGATTTAGGAGATGACAAAGCCCGCCTGGTCGAGGCTGTGGCTGCTGCTACTGCACTGTGAAAGGCTCCAGGCTGCCTGGCAAATGTGGGGTTTTTTTGGGGTTGTTTCTTGCAGCAGCAAACAGCAGGACAGCAGGTGTAGGTAAAAACAGGAGGTAAACAACCATCATGGCAAGTGAAGGGATTTGATTCCAAGAAAATACAAAAATATTGAATATAAAAATGATCCTTGCAATCCAGAGTGAAAAACTCTGTAAGAAAGAATCACAAGAAATGATGGACAGGAATTTAAGAGTGAGGGACAAGAACTGAGCAGCATTTCAATAAATAAAGCTACAAAAAAGGCCAATACCTTTAAAAGCTGCACCTACAGAGGTATCACTACAGCAAAGGAACAGAACTGCTCACTTAATGGCTCAGGTGAAACCACACTTGGAAAGCATTCATCCAGCCCTGGGCATTGTATGAAAACAGCAACAGCACATCACCACGACAGAAATGTGGATCAGGGAACGGCTTATAGGGGAAAATCAAACATTTAAAGATTTTGCTCTGGACTAAAGGGGACATCACTGCAAACGCAGACTGTGCAGCTCACACCACTTTGGGCAAAATACACCCACTTACTGGAATAGCAGTTGCAAATTAAGAACAAAAATTAACATTATCAGACATTTTGAATACTACAGAAACAGAGAGGGAAATGATCTTATTTTCCTGCACTGGATGTTTTGCTATGGTCACATTGTGGATGAAGTCATACAACCTTTTTCCTCTTGTTTACATTACTTAAGGTTATCTAATGGTTAAAAACTAGAAGACATTTTTTGCACATTATTCTGACCACTGAACGATGACCCTGTCATTTCAGAATTTTGCTGATACAATTTAAGGCTATATTAAATTCTTCCAAGGGAACAGCCTGTAGGTCGGTTTTATTATCAAAAAGTGGCTTCAAGGAGTTCTAAAGTTAAAAAATAGAGAGTTGGGTATTTAAAAATCTGATGAAAAGTTAGCCCTTATTCAGGAGTGGTTTTTCTCCTTCAGAAACTGGTTCCCCCGTGCTTGTTTTGATTTGTCTGCAAACAAGAGCTCTTGTCTTCTGTGCCACCCGCTGACTGAGCTGGCTTGACCCCAACATATCACCAGCTTCCACTCTTACAGTGCTGAAATCAACTGAACTCGCACAAATGCTGCTGAAATCCATGGATTCACCACAACTTGCATTAGAAAATCAGAGTGCAGGATGGGAATGTCTGAATGTAATGGCTGAAATCTCTTGTCAGCACACTTCCAGACACAGCCCACCCTTACAGACACTGCAGGATGGGGCTGTGCACTTGCTCTTGTGAAGAAATGACACAGGAATGGTTACTGGACACTTAACAACAGCCCGAGGGAGACTTTAATACCTCAGAAATCAAAGGAAATTTATGGTAAGAACCTTAGGAAGTTCCAGAGTGGAAAGTGACAGTGCCTGGGCTGGGTTAAAGCCCTTCCTCCAGTCTGGACGGGAGGGCAAGTCTCAGCCAAATGACTGTGCTGACATGGCAACCCCACTGAAATGCAGGGACAGGGACAGCCTGGAATGGCACAGGGGCACACACAGATCACTCTGATCCCAGCTGCCAGCCAGGAGAAAATGCACTGAGCTCTAAAGACTGCTTTGGTGTCATGTTCCTCACTAGATCACCTGCAAGTAGGGCAGGAATCCTGGAGGAGGAAGCAGCTGGGATCCTTTCACTTTGCCTTTTGCCACTGCAGCACCACGGTGCAGCACATGGTTTGTACAAGACTCTTCCTACTGCTCCCAGAACACCTCTTCCGTCTGGCTCTAAGCAAGGCCAGTGCAGACTTTATTCCCAGGACCTCATGGCTGTGGGAAAGTGGTATGAACATGATGGACAGCATGAAAAGTAAGACAGCGAGCCAAAATCGCTGTTGTCTTGATTATGCTGTGCTGGAGCAGAGCCACAAATGGCAAACACCCATACCTGTCCTAAGAAATGTGAGGTTGGTATCAGCATCTCACCCTCCCCAAAAGTAAAGGTGTGCCTTTCATCACAGGGAAGAGAACTTACTTTCAATGTGGATTTGAAAGTGTGGCTAACGAGGTTTAACTAAGATATTTAAATGTTTAATTAGTTACTCTCCAAATTTCCCAACATGTCACTTCCTCTAGTTTATACAGTCAGCATTTAGCTTTCATTTTTAGTTAAATCCATTGTACTGAAAGCTTCCCTGCAATGCCCAGTAACTGGAACTCAGGTCAACAAAAACATGGAGCCACTTTGCCCTGACACAGTTCATCACCCTATTCATTTCTGGCAAAAGACTTAAGAGGTAGACAAAATTTATTGAAACCAAAAATGAAGTAAATTGCTACAGCAGCCAATTTTTGCCCATTTTAGCTTTGGCAGAATGGCTAATCTCATTCTCTCCTGGATCTCAGGAAATATACAGGAAGTTTTGGAACCGTAAGTGCTTTTTCATGATACATATGCTAAAACACACAAGCTAGGCACAACAGAGTGGCTGAGAAGGCATAAAACAAATATGATAACACAAATCTCTCATGTTCTAAAGTTCCACTCAGGAAAAAAAAAAAAAAAAGAAATGTCAATGGGGGAATTTCATTTCTTTCTGGCTCAATTTCAGCAAGATACACAAGCTTGAAAAACAGAGAACTCAAATTTTCAGAGCTGGTTGTCAGCTGGGAAAATAATGTGAAAAATTCCAAGCCAAGCAGAGTCCTGTTCTGCTTGTCCACTCCCATAAGTTCGGATCCTGCAGGACAAACAAGCTTTGACTGAACCCTGAGCCATCTCCTTCTTGTCAAAGGGGTAACACAGGTACAGGTGACCAACTCTGTGACCAAAATGTAGTACATTTACTGAAACACAAACAGTGACTGAATTCTTTTTATATATGGCTGTACTATTTTTAACACTGACAGTAGCAAGTGTTAAAAGCTTAATTTAGTCACTAAACAACCACAATCCAAATGTACAAGAGACAGAAATTCTGCTCAGTAAGGTTATGGATTTCCCCCAAGGTCAAACTACACACTAATCCCGACTCAACATCACCTATGGATTTTCAGTTTCTATGTATTCCATGTTACACCGCCAGGAACACGAGGAATTGCTTTACTATTTATTGGCTCATTTTATGGAAGACCAGAGATTCCCTAGAAACTGTTCTAAACAGAAAACAGAACTGAAATCAGTGATGGGGGAATTTAATCTTTAGGCACTTTGAGGGCTACTGCTTTAGAGTGTGCCATCACCAACGAGGTATTGCCAGGTGCATTGCCTGAAAGTCACCTGCCAAAATGCTGCGACAGAAATGTGCATATCAAACTTTTTGCTTGTACAATATTGGTTAAGAAGTACAATTCAGAATGGTTTAGCCCAGAGTGAAGAAAACATTGCACCTTACACTGGAGCTGCCTGTTTAAAAAGCAACAGCTGCAGCAAACAATATGGGTTTATCCTTCTTCATGTCACAAAGATGCACAATATCCTCAGTTTGCTGCCTGGAAAACAACTGTCACTGCAGCCATTCCCAATTCCGGGGCAGGGCTGGGTACGGCTGGAGAAAGCCACAGCCTTAAAGTGTCACAGGTTTGACATGTCTCTACAATCATTGCACTATTAAAAGCAAACACATTTGGCAAGGCTGAACTAGCACATTATATATTTTACCTATATAGTACAAAATACGTAATAATCGCCTCTGAGATAGCTTGTTTAACAATTACTGGTCCAAATAAATATTTCAGCTTGAGAACTCAGGGTAGAATTTTTTTAGTTAAAACCTCCAACAAGCATCCCCAAACATAAATGGGAACACGTTATCCAAATTTACTAAATCCAGGTAAAATGGTATTACTAAAAAACTATGAAAAAAATATGAATTAACTTGAGCACTAGGAAAAACATGGAAGCATAAAAGTGATCATTGCTACACAGCATATTCAAAAATCTTCTGTGTCCCTCCCTTGTTACACTAAATGCCTAAGAATGCACTTGGACTGAATTTTCCATTGTTCATTTCAAAACTACAGACCTTTAATTTGATAAGCAGCTTTGTTTCTATCAACTCATTTGTAAAAAACACCATCAAGCTTGTGCTCTTAAATATATATATGTATATATAAAAACATACAAAAAGTACAAGATAAATCACATTAAGAAACTTTTACAGTGTAATTGTCCTGATTATTTTATTCTTGAGGGCCAATTTTTTTTTTGTGCACAGAATCTCAATGTGACTGTTGTTCCAGAATTCAGCATAGTGCCACTGCACAGAATTCACCTTTCTGTGCAGCCCATTAAAAAACAAAACCCCAAAAAACAACACACACCACAGGACAAAACATTCTTCTTAAATCAAATTCTATTTGTGAATTCAGCAAAATAATTTCTATAAAATAAAACAGCAAAATATTTAAATAGTATAGGGTGGGCTGTATCTGTTTTGCAGGGGTATTTGGTTTTTAGACAGGTTCCAAAAAATTACACACATTCAAGTTACCAATTTTCATTTAAATACAGTATTTACTGATGCGTTTCTTTAAGTCTTTAAACAAATGTTTATTCTGGAATAGAGATACCTCAGAATTGTATTTGACTAACCAGTAGTTTCTTTTATATTTAAACCCTGCTTCTAATGTTAAGATTTTCTGTATAATGGATAAAGAGCTAAGACAATTCTCGCTTTCAAGTAGAACTGTGAACGAGCAGAAAACCAGCAAGTTAACTTGGTGCAGTGGCACTCACAAGTACTCTGTGATTTTGTTGACTTCCACTTCACTGGGATGCAGTAGAAGGAAAGTGTTAGAAGTTTATCTAATAAGCTCTACCAAAGAAACAAAACAAGCACACCAAATACAGTCTATTATGCTCCAGGCATCCTGGCATAGCAAATTTTTGCATATTTGTTTTAAATCTTTTAAATTCCTATTACTGAAAACTAAGTGTTCTTTATCCCACCCAGAGAGAGAACTGTCAAACATCAGATGTGAGGAACATATGTGAAACTGAAAACCACTTGTCACATTTTCCCTCCCCATTTTATAGTCTAGGTGTAAGAAGAAAAAGTTCTGAGCAATGCAGTTGTCACATTGGGACAACTGCTGTCACGTTTGTTGTTTTTTTTCCCCTCATTGGCTACACTAACTTGGTGTGAAGCCATGCTAAATGTTACAGCATAACTATAGCTTCAAAGTGATTAACCTAATACCAGAATGAAAAAGGCAATGAAAAAAGATCTAGAAACAATGTTACATCACCAATTTTCCACATCAACCAAATAATTAAAAGGTTACCAGCCATTACGTTGCTCATAGTAAAATCGACTCCAGTGGCAAAGAATTAACATGAAACTATTTTTGTGGTTGACATGGATAGGCTTTTTTGTAAAGGAGTTGATCCAACTGCCATGAGGCAGGCAACACTGGTTGCAGAGCGCAGCAGATATATCAAGAAATTATTTTTTTGTTTTTGTAGATCTGTGAGTCTCATCAAGACAAAAAAAAATGTTTCTTGCTCAAGAATTAACAGTCAAACATTAATATACTATATACACCTTTGCCATTTACACATTAGCATCAGGCCATTTATTACAAAACACTATACACTTTCCACTGCAGGCGGGTTATATATTGACAGCAATTTTCTGCAGATAAGACAGTGAATAGACTCTCCACTCCATGTTGATTAGGAATAGTTTTTCTAGTTTTAAATATTAGCCAGACACAGAGAAAAGTTGGACTGTAAGGCCTGGGTGCACAGTCTTGATGGAGCAAGTTAATTGATTATGTGCATTTCACTAATCTTTTGTCTGAGGCGGGGAAACTTCTTCACTGCCTTCGTAGTTTTCTTGTGCTCGCTGGCCAGTTCGCTGAGGGTTGTTCATATGATGTGCTGCCGGGCCCGTATATGGCTGTCCATGCACATGGTTATTCTGCAACAAAACACACACATTTCAAAGAGATTTAAACCTGTGGGCTGTCTCCTGACTCCCTGCTTTCCCCCATTTCCACTCAGACCACTGGAAAGCATCCTCAAGCACACCAGCTTCTCGTGTACCTACATGGGTATGAACTCACATCCCAGCTGCTTCATTCCTCTAATTCACACCTTCTACTTACCTTGCCGATTTACACACAAGAGAAACAAACTTTCAACTTATAAAGATAAAAGGATCAGTTGAAACAGTAATCTCAGCTTTTGAATCACAAACAGTTACATGCAAAGCAAAAGCAGCAAGAAAGGGAAAAAGGAGACCAGGAGAGGTTGCCTACGTGCTGCCACATTAAACCGTGCACATATTTTATTAACAGATTCAACCAGCTTGACTTTTTTCCCTAAAACAACGGAAAAAGCAAACCTGTGTTTATGCAGCATATTTTAATTTTTAAGGGGGAAACCTCAATGTTACAGAACTGAATGAAATCTAGACCAACAGTTTTCTGCAAATGCTCTGCCCCAATCTAAAAAGTCACGCACGGATCTGGCAAACAAAACCACCTCATTTTTCTACTGTTTTACAGAGTTTGTGGAGAAACCAAGAGTATGAGGATTGTGTGTGTGTGTGTTAGTGAGAAATGCCATCTCTTGCAAGAAAGTGAACACATGACAAGGGCAATGGTGAGGTTACGGAATGTGTCTAAACTCAGGAGCTCAGGAAGGAGTGGGAAAATCTGCATGACTTACCAACTGCTCTGCTGAGAACATCAAGTAAGGAAAGCAAGATGGAGGGGGAAAATGGATTTGGGCAGGAAAGGAAATTAAATTAGCAGATTTGGAATATACAAAATGAATTGGAACAAAAAATGGCAACTAAGTGAGGGATCTAATAATTTAGTCAGTTCAATAAGATGACCCTGGTTATGATGTCTTCCAGATCTGTCTTTCCACGGGAAGTATTAACAAAGCAGCCATTTAACATAAAAATGGATTTTGATTTTATATGTACTTAAGATTTAGAGATCACTGTTCATAACATGAGTTACATGGCAACAAAGCCATCTGCTTTTTTCCAAAAGCCTTCCAGTTACCCAAATTCAGGCCTTGAGACTTGATTTTATATTTGAAAACAAGAAAGCAATTCACAAAATATTATCAATGTCAATAAATACAACAGAATCAAATTCAGTATGCACTAGGCTGTGATGGCATCAATCTCTCTGCTCTTTCTGTGGATGATTAATCCCTGATCTGATAAAATTCACACCTGAAGCTCTGATGGTGAAACTGCTCCTGTTGAAATGGAGGTGTACCTTTATCTTTATTCCTCCAAACATGGTATTTGACAATAACATGCTTCTGACCAAATGCGTATAATTTAAGTCACCATAAATGCTAAAAAAAGCACACCTGAAACTCTGAATAAGTAGTTAAACTCAGAGCTTTTACCTGTTGATACTGGGAACCAGGTGAATGGGGATACAGTGGGGCATCTTCAGGTGGAGAAGACTCATGTTCATCTGGGGCATCAGGATCATCTGGTTCCTGAAGTTTGAAACAGCCCATTTAACTTACTTTTTAAAAACATATTACAATTATTCTAGCCATAACCAATCCTATGTGCAAGTGATTTAGACATGAAAGAATGATGTTTTAGACATCTAGAGAAAAATTCCACCCCACCCTGTCATCTACAGCTTTTGTTGTACTAAATAAAAATTCCCTCTATCAATGTTTTACTGGAAATAACCATTCATAATCTACTTCAATTTCAATTTTATACTGCTTGTTTTCTAAGTGACAGATATCTATAGGAACAGTAATAAAAACATAAATCCATACTTATAAAGTACATATGAAATGTGTTACTTCTTAAATGAGTGTAGACTGTTGCTACGGTTAATTATTTACAGAAGCACTTTACTCAATTTCTTAATTGAAAGTCAAATTAATTCTTTACCTCCTCTGGGCAGAGTTCACAAGCCTTTGCAAGAGTCATTCTAGCACTGTGTGACCTCTCTAGGAAGTAGCCATTTGATGTTTCATTGCTCTGTATTGGTGGAGACCAATTATTGTAGGTGTATTGGGGATTGCCAGTGTATGGTCGACGCTCTAGCTCATCTCCAAGCCATTCCACTGCCCAGGTCCATTTTCTCTTCAAATCTCCATTGCTCTGCAGACAGAAAATGAACAATTCACAATTATTTCCTCTGCTCTTGAAAACAGAAGTATTTTTCCTTTTCTATACATCAGCTGTCAAGAGATGTAACCTATCTGCCACTTCCTTACAGGAGTCACAAATATCCATTTTTTCCCAAAGAAAACTTCAAATTTGAAATGAAGTTTGCAGATTTGCAGCTGCATCACAGCTACAAATGAGTGTGAATTTAACCAGATTGCTTTCAATCACTTACAATGACCTTCTCATACAGAAAGTTCAAAGAGTTGTCCCTGGAAGTTGTAATTTAATCGAGGTGTTAAAAACTGAATAATGGCGGGGTTTGTTTTGGGTTTTTTTTAACACAGAAGTGGGGAAAAAAGCAGCAAGAAACAGAATAAAAGGTATCACCTGAAGGATCTGGTAGGCTACAGGGCAGTTGCTGAAGAGAGCTACCATGCATTTTATACACTGGTAAGCTCTTTTCTGATAATGATTCTTCGAGCGCTGAATGGTGTCAAAGAGTCCATCCCTGTCATCTGGGATTCCCTTAAGTGCATTGTGAATCCTAGAAAAAAACAAACCAAAGCAATGACAAAACTAAGTTTTAAAGAGTTTTAGCATTTGAATTAAGGCTCTATGTACAATGTAATTATAAAAGGGACAGCTGATGTTCTGACTTCTGGTGTTAAGTCAAGAGGTTTTTTTAAAATCAGAAAATTAACCTAACATGTCATATAAATAACTTAGTTTAAATATTACCAAACATGCTAAAAATGCTAAAAAATGTAGCTGAACAAGATATATGAAAAAATGTAAATATGATTAATTCTAGTCACAGTAACCAACTTTAACAGTTTAATTTTATTACTAAAGTTATCTACTGCATTTACAAATCAGCCCCGTTAACCCAGTAGGTCCTTACCGGGTTAGAATTACTGGTAAAGAATACTTTAGAATTGGAACAGTTAAATCTGTGACAGAATGGTTATTTACACTCAGTTATGCTTCTCAAAGACACCCTTTTACATGCAGCTCCTCTGAAGGCGAATGAATGGTACACATTTGTGCATGGGATAAGGGACTTGGGCATTCCCTGGAACTAAGCCCAGTTTCTGTGCCTTCTGCTCTTGAACAAGGCAGAGGAATGAACTGCTACCCTGAAACTGTGCAAAAACCAAGAACCAACATACTTTTGGCTTTGAAAAAAAGTCAGAGGGGGCACAGAACCCACACTGGTGTCTCCAAGAGCTACACTCATGGCAGGGAAACAACTGCCCTGTTTCCTCATAGCCCTGGCAGCTGCCAGCCCCAGCTCCATCTTTAAAGCAATGATGAACTTTATTTCAGTTAATTGAATGGTATTTGTACCATTCCAAACTTGGCACTTGAACCTGTCAAATCAAGAGAAATTTAAGAGAGTGGGTCTGATGCCAAGGGCCAGCAGCAGTGATCCTGCAGTACCAGAGGACAAGTTGCCCCAAGGGATGCACACTACTCAAGGTCAGATCAGGCTCGTTTTCCAGGAGTTACAAGATACCATTTACAACAAACAATTCCACTGTTTCATGGTGGTTTGTTGAGTTTTGGTTTTTTTGGTTTGTTTTTTTTAAAGATAAGATCATTAAAACTCTCTGATTATCACATCAAAACCAACAACAGGGCAGATACAAGTACTTCAAGCTATGGCCAGAAGTGGCAGCAAGAAGTAGTGGATGACTGGAGCTGGCCATTTAATACCCTCTGTGGAAACCTAACACAGTTCCATAGAGCAGTGCTCCATAGAGCAATGGAACATGTGAGTGATGTACTTCTCCAGGGAAGCCACACCACAACTTCCACCTCCTTCATACCCCGCTTTTCCAAACACAGCATTATCCCCAAGAACCACTTCCATAATTTCTCACCTGCAGTTCAACCCTAAAAATCCATTATTTCAGATCTGTTAAAGTATGCTCATCATCCAGCATTCTGTGGAGTTATCTCATAGAATTACTTGTTTATCAAGAAGGTAATATAAGCTTCTATATAAATATATAGATTTATAAATATAAACTGCATGATACATGCATAGCAAATCCCATAAAGAAAATGACCAAATCCCTGCAACTCACTCATCATATTTTGGAGTGTGGTTAAGCCAGACCACCATCTCCTTTGAGTCCCTCCCAAAATAAGCCCAGGAAATTGGTAATGTCCTAAATGAGCAGTCTGCTTCCACAGCTAAGGACAGGACTCTGCTCCCATACCCACCAAGTGTGCTCTCACTCAAGGTATTTGAAAGGTCCTGAGACACAGCTGGAAATTATTCAGTAAATCACATACTACCTGTAACTGCTTATTATGAAATAGTGACATTTTGCAACACTGACAGGTAGCACATTGATGACTTTTGTGTTATCTCACCTACTACTTTTATATTAAACTTCTGAAAAACTGACTGTTCTCACAAGTAGTATTTGCAGTAATTACAATTTTTAATAACTTTCAAAAGCTTTATTCTGTAGACATATAAAAATCAGGTTTTAAACTGGATTAATATGTCATACACTGAAGTTACAATACTCTTGAAATGTGATCATATAGAAATATCTATATGTGAAATACTCCTCTCTCCCAAATTCACGCTTTATATGTGCTTGGTACCAACTCCTACATCTGATGTGCTCCCAAGCAAGCCCAGGCTGTTGCTGACCCACCTCAAGGGGATGTTTCTATGAATCAATCCAAGCTCTTCAGAGGGAAGACCACTGACTTTAACCTAAACAGCACATTCTCTTGTATGTGAGAAACCCTGGCTTTATAGCAAACTTCTCAATAGTAAGGAATGTGAAAATATTGTACTTACCTCAAAATTTCAGATAAAACCACAAAAAACTGCTTTATATGTGATTTTTGATTTAATGCCTATTTAAAACAAACCTACTGAAAGGATTACCAACAGAACCACTGGCAAACAATCTGTACAGAACATTATTGATTTATAAAAGGACAGGTAAATACTGACCTGTGAGTTTGCCAAGAGTCCTCAATTAACAGGATTTGCAGAAGCAGATCCAAATAAGGTCGAAGCTCATATGTATATGAATATGCAACCTAAAAAGTGAAAATGCAGAGAACACAAGAAAGCATTCCTTGAGGCAGGCAGCTTATACAGTGAAATACAAGAACACAATTCATTTGAAGTTTGCTGTAATTCAAAGGTTGTTTCAAGATACAATACTTCTTTTTGAGAAAGGGTTGGTTGTGTCAGGAATTCTGCGCATCGCAATTTTGTTTGCTTTGTTTTGTTTTTAAATACAGTAGAATCTGTCTGTAAAGGACAAAATGTTTCTTTATGACTTTCTGACACAGTTGATCTAAAGCTCCAAGCATGGTATGCTGAAGAAAGTACCTTAAAAAATACCTTTAGAAAAGCAAAATTTAAAAATGGCACTTTTCATTGATATTACTATGTTTAGGCAATGTGTACAAAGGTTGTCTTCACAGGTTATCCTAAAATGTAAAGTACATGGCTAGCAAAAATATCAATTAAGTGAGTTTTATTATGATTCTTTCAAGTGTCAAACAAAGGGACATAGAAAAATGTCATGTTACATGAAAAAAAAGTGCAAATATTAAGATGGGCTAAGTTCCCTTAATTCTAGTGAAGAGTTTTATTTTGAGTGGAAATGTGTAACTCACCTTACAGAGATTATCATGGAAATATAAGACAGCATCAAAGATTCTTTGCTGAGTCTGAAGCCAAATATATGTTCTGCAGACTTGTAAAAAAATCCTTACTAACATTCTTGAAATAAATACAAGGCAGATCTTAGGAAATTATTCCAACTTCTCATGTCATCTATGAATCTCTTTTAGAGACAATGACAAAGATTTAGCAGATGCTCTTGAAATACACGAAGACCACCTCGGTCTACTTTCCACCCTTAACACATCATTCCTGACTCGTTAAAGGTTGATTGCTTCCCTAAATTCATAAAGCATTTCTCACAGTATTCCAATGTGATGTACAGACCTAAGACTGTAAATACTGACAGAGGATGCCATCTTGAGGAAAGTTTATTTATCAGGCCCCTGTTCAGTATTTAATACAACATTCTTACATATAAATGCAGAATCATTCAAATTTTTATTCCCATCTTTCTCCTAGCTCTTTATTTTTACCTGCCAAAGTAGTTCACTGAGGACTGTGGAAGAGAACTGAGGATTCTCCCAACAGCAGAAACGAAGCAACTTGATAGTCTCTTCAGAGTTGCTGCAATCTTCAATAATTTTCTTTACATAACTAGTTCTCACAAACAGAATGTCTGCTACGTTCTGCTGAAGTGCCATTATAGGTTGAGATAAATTAGGATCACCATAAGGGTTGGCAAGCGGGGGATTACCTGGAACAAACAGTTATTACAGATTAAAAGGTGCTGAAGTACCTTCAGTGTAGACACTCCAAAATACAAACCGTTATAACTCATCAAAAAACACAGATAGAGAAAAAACACAAACCCTCCCTTAAAAACTGACTTTCTTTGAAAAAAAAATTAGCATGAAATAACTAATTTTTATGTTTATGAAGCTTGACACTTGAGAGAGCTACTTCTCCCTCTCTGATAGGATTATGCAGTGAAAATCAAAGCAGAACAGCTGGAGACATGTTCACATGCAAGAGGAGAAATCACTGAGATTCCTCAGAGAAATCCTCTTATCTCCTGCATTTATCTACATCACTGCTTGCGTAACACAGCCCAAGTCATATTTTAAGGACACAATGTCTGTTTATTTCACAAGGCAATGCAAGAGTGTTCAGAGGAAGATTTATGTTAGAACAGGCCCAGCTGAATCTCTGGAGTGTAGACAATAAATATACTTTTGTAATTAATGTATCTTAGTCAGCTTCATTTTGTGTAGCGAAAGAATCTGATTTGCTCCTGATGTTTCTAAATCTAGTAGTGTTTTGAGCCATTGTTTGAAGATGCCCAGAAGACTAGGGAGAACTTTTCTAGCCTCATAAGCTGAAGCAAAAAATAACTTTATTATGCAAATAGTAATCATAATTAGTAGTCAAAGTAAAGTCCATATAAATGTTTTTTTAAATACGCTATTATGAATATAGTGAATATACAACTATTTTTCACAGGTAGAATATCTTTTCAGTTTAAGCTTCAAGTAATGCACTGGAAAAAGACCCAACCAAAATTGCCACATGATTCTGAAGCTCATTACGGCACAGTAAAATTTTCAGTTCATTAATCTCACTATAGCACAGTCTGGCCTATTGACTTTATAGCCTGACACATCAAGCTGTCATCAGTTTGCCATTAAATAGCTTCTTTACAGATTTGTAATTAGGCTTTCTAAAATATGCTTAGCAGAAGGTGTACAGATACAGGCTATAAAGTCCACATGGCCTAATATCCTGTCACTGTTCCTCAAAAATAACTGCATTCCATTCAGCTACTGGAAATGTTAATGATTTACATTGTGGTTAATCCATTTCTAGCTGATTCTTTTTCTTTTATAAATTGAAGTGTTGGCTTCTGTTTGCAGTCTTGAGTATGAACAAGCATCAAATCATATTCAAGAGCTACCCAAAACAATGCAACATCTCTTCAGTGGTAAGAACTATCAGTTATCTTAAAACCTGCTGTGGTGCTTTTCCTGTACAGATTATTTCTGTAGTTTGTTTTTTTATCACATACTCAGGATAAAATCATCTTTGGACAACTCTTTACAATGGGCTTAAACTATTCTAAAAGCATTACTATTCTGTAATGAACAGCCTCCTACTTTATTAATTATTTCCCTCTATTTTTAAGGAGTAAGCCAAGCAGCATAAAATACAGAACAGATTTCTGTCTTGGTCTTTCTAGTATAACAAATCAGTTCTGCTTATGACAAACAGCTCTGTTTCTTTAAATGAAAGGAACTGTGATGCATAAAATAAAACATTTTTCCAGCTGATCCACTTTATACATAATAGCTAAAAATGCAAAAAAAACCATTTACTGATTTAGTCAATAGATCTAAAGCAAACTTGAAATTCACTGTACCATTGATAGAAGACTGCATCCGTGATGAGACGTTGCAACAGCGGATCAGCTGTGACACCACAGTGTACAGCTTCCCCAGCTCAGCATACTGGTATTTAATTGGAGGGCCTGGACCTTCATCCAGAGCCACAAGCATGAAGGTTGCAGGAACATTTAGTTTCAGAAGTTGTGTCTTCTCTGCTACACCTTTATGGGACAGGGAGGTAAAAAAAACATTGTTTCTGGCACTGAAAATATTTTTAGAATTTTTTAAAAGAAAAATAACAGAAGTTTACATGACTCACAACTTTTTAGTTCTTGGGTTCTATTAAACCCTCATTTATACCTTCTGGGGAAAAAATAATCGTATCAATAAAGATGCACAATAAAATTATATACAGCTGAAAAATGACATCGAAGGAGAATTGTAAATTACTCCAATTTCTTCACAGTGCTCATTAGCACTTAAGCAAACACACAAGTAGCATCTGTGTTAATAGCAAAGCCTCAAGAGAAGTCTTTCGGACGATAAATTAATGCTTTTATTGTGAGGCCCAGGAGGATAGGAAAAACAACACCCACAGTGTATTTTGATATTTTTCTAACATGTCCTAGATACATCAGTTACAAACTTAAGACATTTCTAATTGTGCCACACAATGTAATACAAGTAAATTAAGTGACAAAATAAACAAGGCAACCTCCAAAACCCCAACCAACCAAAAAACCCAAAGCTACACCTGGTTTTACTGCAAGAGTACCTTGCACCTACTACACAAGTACTCACCACGAAATTTACTACGTCCCTTCTTCCATTCTGTTTCTTATTTTGCTCAAAAGTAATGATTTTTCATATATTTCCAAGTCTTTTCTTATTCTGAAATACAACTGGACCATACCTTCCATCTTTCTGATAAGGAGGAGTGTAAGTGCTTTTTTTATGGCATTTTTTCTGATTATGCTAGATAGTTTTGTAGTTGCATCCTCAGTAGAACTGACCTCTCACTTGCTTTGATGTGAACAATCTACTATTTGATTTCTCAAAATGTCAGACAATTTAATCTTTTTCCCAGAATGCAAGAATGATGTTATTGTGGGTTTTGCTGAATGAACTCTACATCCATACAGAAGCCTTCAGGTAACAGTAGTAAGACAAGGACAACTGCTTATTGTATTAGTATTTCCAGGTTTATCTCTGCAGAGTAGATTGTGATAATGATCAGACCCACAAATAAAATTTTATTTTCCATCTGGCCTCTGAGTGCTCTCCTACTCAGAGGCCTGAACTGCACTGACTATGAAAAGCTAGTGAAGAAGAAAAGAGAAGTTGGAGCAGAAGAATTGCATCTCTCTTTTCTGCTTTCTAATTCTGCTGTGGGGTCATGACAGAAACCTGCCAGACAGAATATACTTTGGTAGGCAAAGTATATGAAAGCAACAGATTTCAGAGATGTAACTAAATTAACACAATTGTCTAGATTAATTTTAGAGATAGGAAACTAAATTCCTTTAAAATAGTCTACTTCCTTCATGAGCTGATAAACATCAATGGTCAAGTGTTTCATAAAATTTCACTCCCACCCTCTCTCATCAGGACACTGTTTTACTGCTCCAAACTTCTCAGGTTTATATTGCATGGATGATAGGGAGACTGAGGTCCCAAACTTGAAAGAGGAACATGCTAGGGAGCATTTAACTATAACAATCTGCCTAAAGATGGAAGACTGGATCCTCCTACTGTTACCTCTGTAACTGGATCATCAATAACACCCCAGTTTATTACAGTGTCATCAGTAAAAGCAATCTGCTTACCTAGGTTGGCATACATCACAAACAGATTGAAATACTGCTGCAAGTGGCGCCCATGTTCAGATACTTCCCTTCTTAGAAGATTCAGTACCGCCCTCAGTAAGTGATCACTTAAACTTAAGTTATCATAGGCCTACAGAAACAAACAAGTTCTATTGTTAGTGGCTGAATCTATCATATCTTTATTTAGTTTCTACTTTTTACTATGACAGAAAACAGAACTGGTTAAAAGGTATGAGATTTATACAAGCTCCAAAGTACCAGCAGTTGGTCAGTCTTTTGTGTCTCACACAGAGAAAAAGATACAGACAGACAGGGACTAAGATTCCCATCACTCAGTGCAATGTAAATCCAAGAAATTATGCAGCTATAGAAATGTTTAACTGGGCTTTTTTCCCAATAGCAGATAGGCTTAAATACTCAAGAGACACACATACAATACCACTGTTAACTTTTTAGACTAAGACAATCAAATAATCTCTACAGGTGTATCTTAAATGCCTCACAATACAGAACACTTTGTAAGCTATGGAGCTTTAACTTAATTCTTAACAAATTATTTTGCTGGACACAGTAGTGACAATATTCTGAGAAGTTAAGTGGGACCATGTAAGCAAAAGGATACATTAAAACACGACAAAGCAAAAGCTCAAAAAGGTTGGTCTTTTATAACATTGTTATCACAATAAGACGTAGACTTTTTTTGTTGCTGTTTGTCAATTCTAGGTGTGTAAAATCAGGCAATTCACTGTCTACTTCTACATGAAGCTACAATTTTTGACAATTTTACTGTTACAAGATAATGGGATTAAAACTTAGGGAAGTCCTGAAGGTTTTCGGGTTAGTGTGTTTGTTTGTGGGGGTTTGTTTGTTTGTTTTACAGTTCTAAATAAAAAACAAGGATTCACTTCCCTAGACATTACTTCACTAAAATAGTCACTGCTTCTTTTTGCAGATTTCACACTCCCAGCTCTATGTTCTCACTGAGCCTTCACAGAGATTCACAAATGAGGGGAAACAGAACCCTCTGACAGCAACTCTCAAACTGGTTGAGTTACATCCTGTTTCATAGTGCAAAATGGGCTGTACAGCTTTCCAGCTGACACTAATGCATCTGCTCCAGAGTTTACTTTACATTATACGCTTATAACGAAGCACTAAGAGTAAGTTTCAAAAGCTTTTCATTAGAAAATTAAATACCTGACTGGAAGGTCCAGGAGAGGCAAAAGGTGATTGACATGGTCCGTCTTGCAAGGAAAAATGTGCAATAAATACTATAAGTTTTGCAAATGCACCCCTCACTTCTGCACTAGGGCATTCCAGGAGATACTCAGAGAAGCGGTTTGAAACATTAAAAAGGACGTTGTGTGCAAACCAAAAGCGTACATTCTTGCTGTGACGGAGCAGGATGCACAGGGCATCATACCTGAAACAGGAGATAACACAGTTATGACTAAACGCAGACATTAGTGAATTTTGGCAGACATGTTCTTTTGCAGAGTTTCAAGAAAAAAATATGCATTAAAGGTGACATTTTTATTCACAAAATTATTCTAATCAGATAATTTGTAGTTCTTTTAGTGATACTCTTACGAGCAATCAGAAATGGAAGATATCCTTCAATTAAAAACCTAACACTTAACTGTAGCATTTTACTTCTACCACCTGTAAAAATTAAGTCAGCATTATACCCCCTAACTACTCCTCAAAGCAGGTTCTCTGCACCATTCTCTCTGTACTGGAACTGAGGAGAGGGTAAACAGCAGAGAACACAGATGGATTTCATAAACTGTGTATACAATATATAACTAAATATGTAACCTAACAAGAATTTATAATCTCATTTAGAGATCTTAAAAAACCCCACAAAATGAAAAACCAATACCCAAAGACTAAAATATCTGTTTCATAGAGGGCCTTGCATTACTCTGTCCTTTAGCAGGAGTATTTGAACTCTTCTTGATCTCTTAAATTAAAAGGAGTAACTTAAGCTACTCTGGAAGTTGCTGCTGGGGATATGAATTTGCCATTATTACAGAACTACTTACTAGTAGCTGGTAAACTACTGGCCATGAATAGTAGATTTTCTTTCCAATTTGACCAGTAGCAACCCATACTCCTCTCCCCAGCAGAGAATAACCCAGCTGAAGAACTAAAATGAGTAAGATGGAACTGTTTGTCACAGTGTGGATTTGAATTGCAGGCACTGCAGCAATGTACATAAAGTACTCTGCCAACAGTGTCTCAGAGACTATATACATTTCACAAACAGAATTCAAATATAAGCTGCAACAATGGCTTGTAAAGAGCTTTGTTTAAAACTACTAAAACAATGTAAAAATTATTCTAAATTTGTCAGAAAATGTAACTTGTTCTGTGCTAGTGACAGCTTCCATTCTTTTATTATTTTTAGAAGACAGACAAAAAGACAGATTTAAGCTCTGTTTGAAAATGAAATTTGAAGCTGTTCAGATCAGCATGATTAATTTTAAGACTAAAATTCTTCTCAGAATTTTGTATTCAAATTTTCCCCCCTTTTCATATGCACCTTCACCATGTATCTAAATGGGATCTTTTAACAGACATCAAACTTCCAAAACTGTAATTGTTGTTAAAAGACAAAATACCAATCACTAGCAGGGCCACGGACTATTTTCTTTGTATGAAATCCTGTGGTGAAGAGAAATCTAGCAGCAAGCTGAATACTAATCATAGTTATTTCTTCTGCTTCAGGCAACAGATGATCTTGTCCTAAAGAAAAATCAGAAAATACTCACTTGTAGACAAAGTAAAAGCAATTTTCAATAATTAAACTGATTTCAGATTACTGTTTTGTCTGACATGGTGCTCCAATTTTAGAAGAAACTTGATCAAAAACAGCCCCTAGCTTCTATAATGTATCATTTGAAAATGTAAGCTTTAATACAGGTACCTGGAGGCTAAAATGTCTTTTAGAAATCCAGCATATCATCTTTGAGAACTGTTTTTAACAGAAGAGCCCTCTAACTTGAGTATTTTAACTTGATTTAGTAAGGCAACTGAGTAATAGCTGACAGTTTATCACAGTATTGTTTGATAAATATTGTGGCAAGTTATCACTGATGTAATATCAACTCAACAAGAGGTGTTTAATTGCAGAAGTCCAAAAGGACAAGAGTGTTCAAAGCAGGACACACCAAATCTTCTAGATTGTCTAGAAAATCCTTGGCCACACAAACCAAAACTCTTCTTGCAAGAAATGAATCCATAATTATCGCACTACCATACTAACCTGGAGGAGGATTTAGGTAGACACTATTGCAAGTAAGCAACTTCTTTATGAACTGGAAATATTCCAGGCTGTACTGCATCCGATTGTGCATGAACTGCACGTTCTGCTTCCGCACGCTCCGCTCGATGGCTGAGGGCATTTTAATCTGGTGGGGTTTAGTCGTGATAGTGATTTCTGAAATATATTTTATTAGTTCATTGTCTTTGTCTATCGTGTCCATGCGTTCATAAAAAAGAATGTAAGCATTCCACCACCTCTTCTGGCGCCTGTAGGACATTCGCTTCATCATGTGATCAAACACTTCGCCCATGTACTCTCCCCCAAAACACTGATTTTTCATCTCTTCATCGTCATCCATTTTACACTCTGTCACATCTCCATCGTCAAATTTGTACCACCGGTTCTTCTCACCATCTCCACCATTCCTCTGGATAATGTAAGAGTAGTAATGTCCGCCGCTGGCCTGGCCGCTGTGCACAAGCACACCCACAAGTCTGTATTTTGTGCTCCCAGAGTGTTCATTTTCCGACTGCTCATTTTGTATTATCTGATTTTCAGGATTCACGTCATCCCCTTCCAATTTTGCTACACCTGCCACTGTGTAAGGCTCCATGTCCAGTTCTCGTGGAAATTCAAAATAATCATTGAATTTGATTGCACATTCCCTTTCCCAGTCATAATCAAATCGTTTCAACTGGATGGCAAGAACTGGAGGCAACTTCTTAATCAACAAGCGTTTCACTGTATCCACCTAAAAGGACATGAACAGTTACCAGCTCTCAAATTTCCATTCATGTACTCTCACCAAATACCAAACTGAGTAATGAAAGGATGACTTTTCTCCTCAAACATGAACTAAGGCTGAACTTAATATAGCTACAACATCACAGTTATACAAAAATTTAATATATAAGGAATCATTACCTTTTTGTTGCATTTTTCACAATGATACGCATTTGCACCTTCCAATAAATCGCCTTTGACGTACTGTTCCAAAGAATCAAGAAGGTTTTGGTGATTCCTTATATCTACATTCAGAGTTGTGAAGGATTCCTCACACTCGTACCTAGCAATGAACAGGTAAATGTATGAGAAAGGTAGGAATGCATTCAACTTTTTATGTTTTACACGTGCTACAGTGTGTAAGCAGTAAAAAGAACTGAACTATTTTTTACTGCAGTTTTCTTACAGTTACATTAGAGCATCTGCACACTCTAGTTTTATGGCCAGGACTTAGACTGAAAAACACAAATACTGTATCACACATCTAAAGACAATAGTTCAAAACAGATGCCAATTCAGAAAAAAAACAAACAAAAAGCCTTTTTATTTTCTTTCTAAAATCACCATCTTATAAAACCTCTTTGAAAGTTTATGACTGGCTTTGACACTGTAAGCTACAAACAAATTTGACATAAGCTACAAAAAAATCTCTAGCAATGAACCAGCAATGCTTGAGAGACAACCAATTGATACATCCTGGAAGCAACTTTTGCTTTTAAAGATAAAGAAGTGTTGAATAAATTAAAAAAGCTGCATCTATTCCAGTGTAACCCTGAAGGGCTTGTTTCCCTGATATGCAACCAAGCATTCAAAGACTGAATAAATGAATATTTAGAAACACTTCAACCAACAGCAATATTCATTCATCCAATAAATAACATACCAAAAAATATAGAAAGGCTGTTAATTTGCCATACACAAATCCACAATTTGGGTACTATCAGTTTTTTCCTCCCTAAATTACAATCAGGGTAACATTTTTATTAATAAGTAACATTATGCAAAGCCAATAGAGTTCCGAAAACACAGAAAATACTTCAGGATAGTACATAATATCAGGAATGAATGGTAACTCATGCTGCTTCTGGTCTGGATCTGCCATTTAATTACCCAATAGCATATAAAGTAAAATCAGTGCTTTCATTTTACCTTGCAGTATTTCAACTCACTTCTAGTCACTCATTGAAACCCATGAAACCTAAGATGTTCCCTTTACAAATTCTTCTTATTCATATATTCGGTCAATTGAAGTTGAAAGACTACCACAATAAAATCCATTTGTATAATTTTTTTCCAGTATTTTAATTGCTAACTGAAGCCTAAAGGAAATGGTCACCTTTCAAAATAAAGAGAATTTGCAATGGCAATGTACAGAGGTAAGGACTGATAAAGAATCACACATGATCTGAAGAGAAAGAAGGCCAACGAACAGTGACAGAAATAAACACAATAATAAAAAAAAAAAGCCAAATGCTAAAATGAGTAAGTTCATCACTAGGCCATTCTGAATTTTGCATGCGATTTTAACCATCCATCACAAAAAAAGAGATTTAAAAAGTCTGGAGAATTACAACTTCATAATAGTGAGTTCTATTCCTTCATTAATAACCATCATCGAAACAGCGAGCTGCAGACCTGAAGTCCGATTTGGCCGGGGTGGTTTCTTTCATACCTTCTATAAAGCTGAATTTCAGTATTCACATTTAAAGTTAACTACAAATGCAGCAGAAGCCTTAAGAAAAAGATGAACTTTCTACACCACTGTCCTTAATTACAGGTTACATGATGAGTATGAACAGTTTTACTCATTGGAACTGAAGATTCCTACTTGGCTCAGCTCTAAACACACATTATGGAAAAACAAAGACAGCAACAACCATTGGCCAGGTATTAAAATTTTCAACATTGCATTTGGTTCTGACAATTGTTTTCACTTTTAACATGAAAAAGCTTTTTCTTTTCCTGCCTGGATCAATACACAATGCTTCACACACTATCTGTGAAGTAGAAGCAATAATGATTAAGTACTTCAAGGCACTTGTAGACGAATGAATGTTCAGCTGTAGAAAAAATAAGGTAGCAAAATCTGTTAGGTTAAAAAACCCACACAAAAAGCCCACTCTTGACTCTACTTTTATAAGGCCACAAACATGGGTTGTTTTTCTACAAAAAAAGATTAAAATCTTCAACACTTACCGATGTGGGCATCCTTGACAAATCTTCTGATCAGCAAAGGACCCCCCTAAAACTTTACTTAACATTGCTGGATGGCCCAAAGCTTTTAAAGCTTCATCTAAACTGTCCACCAACGAATTAAAAAATTCTAAAGCATCGTGTTGTTCACGTAGATTTACAGGTTCACCCCAGAGTCTGAAAACAAAAGCACATTTTGTCAAATACTTTTGTTTTGTTTGCCAACAATTTCTTTTTGAAGAAGAATATTATTCAAGCTCCTAACAATTCCTTCTTGAAGAACCAAACTACTGGCTTTTAATGTACTATATGACCTGCTGTTCTGTCCCTGACACTTTCTGCTAAGTAAAAAAAAGCTCCTAGGTATAACTTCGTACTTAATTCAAAGTCTCACTATCAAAATCTGCTGAAATTCGGAAGAACCAACCTGCTGTAGACTTTAGTTTATTAACAGACTTCTATGGAATGGTGGAAAGGCAGATAAAACTGCAGAACTTCTGCTAATTTACAATCTACATCATTGTCATTCTACTACAATTAGTTTTTTTGCACTTCAGGGATCCAGTGAACAAACATCAATACTCAATTTTCCACTTACCTAAACTGTTTCCAAAACCCTCTTGGTACATAGTACTGTAGCCTGGAAGCTGCTAAATGGCCAAAAATTACTTGGAGATGCCTCAAAACTCCAATATTGTACTCTTTTCTATCTTCAGTTTTGCTCAGTGCTGGTTTATCTTCATACTGATGTGGGTAACCAAACACATCATCTCGTGGGTCAACATTGCTCTGAAAGGAAGAAAATTTGTGCAATTCACTTTCATATGTAGCTGTCTCGTAGTTAGTTTTATCCCTTGTTTAATTTAGCAATCAAAGGTGTTTCATACTCAGCTGAAAACCCAAATACTGTCTGTGTTTGCATTATCAGAGTTGTGGTGGCAGTGCTTTCCAGCAGAAATGCCTGAGGAGGAATTCTGCAAACCCTGCTACCTGTATCTTTTGAAGTGCCCCTTCAGCAGCAGACCTATTCCATGTATGAAATATTATCCTATTTTCCCCAAAGATATCAGTGGAAATCGAAGTAATTGATTAGCAACTGAAATTTATTATAACCTTTTCATAAAAAAAAAGTAATTGCAATTTAAAGATTAGGTAATTTTATATAATTAAATTTACCTCGTTGTCCTGCTTTTCATCCCCAGACATGTCATCATCCACATCACTGCCTGTGCCTTCAATTGCAAGAATCCCATTCCTGATGGCTGGAATCATGTACAGCTGCTGAATGACAGAATTCATGTAACAAGTGGCACCAGCATTTTTCAGTCCCACAAATCCCTTTGGCGGTCGAGGCCCAACAGGTGGCAGATATTCCCATTCTGTGAGCGCTTCACATGCTAAGAGAAAAGAGCACAATGTGGTCAGGGAACTGCTTTGTTATGAAATAAAGAGAACATCGATGCAGTACAAGAGGGCAGTTGCATGAAATTATTATTAGTCTGTATCATACTGCAATTTAATAAAAAACAATGTTCCATCAGAAAACTTAATTGCTAAAATTAACACAACTTCTATGAAGGACAGTTCTATCTGTAATCTTAACATTATAACATTTTCTTCTACTGCGTAACCACAGAGGTGAACAGGCAGAAATTTAGTCTACTTATATATGCAACAGAAGTCTTTCCTCAATATCAGCAAGTTTCTTAGCTGAAGAATTCAGCTGAGTGAATATAGACTATATAAACAATTTATAAGCCTTCCAAAAATTATAATACTCTCAAAAATTTACAATCCTTAAAAAAATTATAGTATTTCACTTAAGCCTCAATTTTACTTGCCAGGATGCAAAACAGTTTTTAGCAAATGCTATCTATATAACTTATATAAACATTTTTTTCCTCCTCAGTCTTCTCTCTCAGGTCCCTCACATCTCTTCAAGAACATTTATGATCACCTCAGCTAACCTGCTGCTCTGTAGTTTTAACACAAAAATTCTAATATAAGAGAGCATATTTATTTACAAGCAGATTGGTATATGACTCCCAGAGCATGCGCAGTTCATACATGTGCTCTCTCTTCTCTCTGACATACCACAGAGATCTGGTGTTCTGTTGTGCTCATCAAACACTTGAATGGAAGGGAATTCCATTAAATCCCCCTAACTGTGAGGTGATAAGAAATACACTACTTCCCAATAGTAAAGGGTGAAGAAAGAATGATGAGGCAGAGGGGAAAACCATAAAGCTGCCCTTTTAATTTATTCAACTGAGATGGAACTGAACAGGAAGAGACTGAAAAACCTCAAGTGACTCACTGACAGCACCATTCAAGCAAGCAGCACAGCCATTCTGAGAGGCAGTGGACAATTTCCACTTTTGGATAATACTTTTAACTGCTTAAGGTTTTGCTAAACTCTGAGTAATAATTCACTGTTAAATCCCACAATAGTTTGGGTTGGAAGGACCTTTAAAGATCATCTAGTCCAACCCCCTGCCATGGGCCAGAATATCTTCCACTAGACCAGATTGCTCAGGGCCCCATCTAACCTGGCCTGGAACACTTCCAGGGAGAATGTATCAACAACTGGGCAACCTGTTCCAGTGTCTCAGCATTCTCATACTGAAGAATTTCTTCCCTGTGTCCAATCTAAATCTACTCTCCGTTTAAAATTATGGCCTCTTGTCCTGTAACTACAGGCCCTGGTACAAAACTTTTTCTACATCTTTCTTATAAGCCACGTTTTAAATAAGGAAGATCACAATAAGGCACCCCTGGATGCTTCTCTTGTCCAGGCTGAACAACCCAAACTCTCCCAGCTTTTCTCACCATATGAGCTTGGGTTTCCTTGGTTTGATGGTGTTTGGATTTTGTTTGGTGGCTGTTGATCCTTTCCCTGTTATTATTACAGCAGAATGGCTCCAGTGTCCCTTTAGGGCTGGAGAAAATATGTTCCTGCTTTATCATTTTTAAGAAATGCTTTTTTTTATGACAACAATCATCTGTGCTGAAAACAAGGTTTTTGCCATCCTTGTGAAAATTAGCTCAAGTTTCTCTTGACTATTGGCTTTTGAAGCATTTGCAAGTTTTTGAACAGACTGCAATCACTACAATCTTTCTCAAGTGAGAGGGAGAAAGTTCTTTCAGTGCAGAGCTGTGCTGAGACAAGGCCAAAAAGGAATTTGAAAAAGGACTATGAAAGAATGAGTTCAGAACTAAAAAGAGAAGCAGGACACAGCACCTGCATCTGTGGGGACAATGATGAAAAATCAGGTGAGCAACCAAGAGACTGGCTCTAAAACTAAACTGAAGATACGTGGTGAGGCTCTGGGATTAGTTAGCAAGAGCCTGAAACGATGAGACAAAAGTACAAGATACAGACAGAATGAGGTTTCTGGCAGCTGGTATGGACAAAGGGGAGCAATCAGAGATTGAGACAGGAAGGGTCAGGCTGTGCAAGTGACTGAGGCTGGATTTTGGATGTGACCATGGAATGCAAATCAGTGCATTTACTGCATAAAGAAAAACAAGTAAAGGCTACGCTGGCAAACTGATTTTGCAACATTAAAAGCAGCCACAAACAAACCATGAACTAAAAAACTCAGCATTTGGTTCAGTGGATAATATAAACAAAACCTATGCTTGATATATACATTAAAGAGTAGAAAATAGATAATTGAAAGTATTACATACTAGTGATTGCTGTACCTATGTAATACATTTCAGTCAATGTGTCTACTATCTGTTTGAGATTTCGCACACATCCAACTGCTAGTGCAACGAGGAGCTCAAAGCCAGCATTAATAGTGGCTGGTGAACTACAGACTGGTATGGCCTGCTCAGCAGGCAATTCTCCATTCCTCATGTATTGTAGATAAACATTGGATGCTGGGAAGATGAAATCATCTATCAACTCCTGAAAAAGAAGACAATAAATCACCTGTTACCATGGAAATTATTTTATAAGAGAGTAAGGGTTATTACATAAATGAATATCTGAGAACCAGAGAGGTACTTAGAAACAAAAAAACAAGAGTAAAATTGAGACCAACACCATAAAGAGCTTTTACATTTAGAACAGAAGAACTCCATTCTAAAGCGGTTCCCTGCAAACCCACCTCCCTACTGAAAGTTAGAAATAAATCTGTACTGTTCTTGATTGATAAAAAATTTCTTTTGCAAAACCAGTATTATCTACAAAGTGCCTTTTCAATTAATGCTGAAAAACCAACACTCCTGCTCTATAATATCAGAGGTACAAAGAAAACATGTCTGATTAAAGAGATGCTCAGATGCGATGCATTTGTTCAAATCTGCCCTAAGCATTAATAGCACTAATTAAGAACATATTGGATGGAAACAATGGGAAACCATTACAGGGGTAATGAAGAAAAGCAGTCCTGTACAGGATTATCCTGTATCTAGCTCACTGTCTTTATGTGATGTTTGTCAAGTACTGGAATACAGTAAAAATGAGAATGTTAAAGACACTTTACGAATGAAACATGCAATTTTAAAATTTATTTTAAAATTTATTTTTAAAGAAAACATTAAACTCAAATCAAAAGTATTTTATGGATAGAGCCCACAAAGATGTGACGCCTTTTTTACTTATTTATAGGTAAAAACAAACAACAAGAATCCCAAAAATCCATCCCCCCTTCCTCAAAAAAGCCCCTAAAACCTCACAAAGACAAAAAAAAAAAAATCCCCTCCAGAGGTCAAAAAACTTTAACTTACTTTAATGAGATTAGCACCTCCTTTTTCACAACCAATATGGTATTTCTTCTCAGGTGTCTGGAATGCTAACAACTCTTTTGTTACTCCAAGGTGACCCTCTAAGATTGTTTCTTCAACACCTGTTTCCCCTGTTCTCTTTACTTCATCCTGTCATTTAAGAGAAAGTTAGGATACTCCAAATAGCAAAGAAGCTCAGAACTGCAGTTTACAACAAAGCAAAAAAAAAAAACCCTAATTATCAGGAATTAACTGATCCTGAAACTTACCCTGATTCTCTTAAGCCAGTCAATTTCATTATTAAGAAGAACTTCAGCATTGGGTACGTTAATATTACTGTTGTAAGCATAGTTAAGAAGATGTCTTAAGAGGGTGAAGTAGTCTCCAGAATGCTTAGCTCTCTCTCTTGCAGTGCTCTGTGTAAACCAAAAGTAAAAGAGAATTTATACATGCTTCGACTAACAGTACAACACCAACATATTTTCCCTAAATCTTGCAGTAATCTTAAAACAAGTGTAAGGTAATTTTTAACCTTTTAGAAATTTAAAATTGTATTTATCTGCTAATGAATGACTTCTCAACTATTTTAGTAGCAATTTCTATATCTGAATGGGAAAAAAAACCCCAAATCATAACTTTTGTTCAAATGTTCAAGAGAGCCATGAGCATGGGGAGCTGAAAAGCCTGGCAGGATCAGTAGAAGGTACTAACTGTAGGTATCTCTCTAACCTGCTGATGATTTTTACTTAAAGATTAGTGATCACCAAAGATCAAATGCAGACATTAAAGCCTGTTGTTCATGTTCTTATCAGAAAAAGCAAAAGAGTCCCTTTTCCTCTGATCTAGCTGAAATGGAAATTATCTGTGCTGCTTGCCTGTAGGTCAGAAGCAATCTATATTTTAGTGACTGTTATTAATAGCAATTTTTCTTTTCTTGAAGGTGTTTTGTCCTATTACTTTTTACAGATACTTCCATACTGAAGACTTTATCTCTGAAAACTTACCCCTAGAACAGTAAACAGCAGGGTAATGAAGAAAAGGAGAGGTCTCTGTCCCATACAACACCTGGTAGCCATTAAAAAGAATTGCTCCTGTGCCATCTGACGAACGGTTCTAGAAATAATTTAATAGAAACATTAAATTCAATCTCCCTATCCAAACAAAACATTAATTAAATTTGTGTTTATCTGCTTAATGCCATTTTCTAAAACTGAACATAACGTATGAAACAGGAATAGTTTAATTATTCACTACCCATCATATTATTTCTCCTTGTAGTGAAATTTCAGATGCATGAATTATATTACAAAACCTGTTCCACAGATCAAATATTTAAAGGTGAAAGAAAAAGAAACTCAGAAACACCTAACCACCTCTACAACTGACAGCAAATATTGCACAACACAACAATTTGCAATCCTAAATATTTTTTTTTTTTCCTAATCAAGCACCAGTTGTACCTGGTAAGACAAACCAGAACTACTACCAGTAAAACTACTTCTATGTGTCATTGCAGCAGTTTGCTGAGTACCTTTGAAGCGATCAAAATGTATCATTAGTAAGATGTGAGAGATGCTGATCCTCCTGAAAATTCAAGTGGCTATAATTAAAGGAAATTTTCCACCTCAGAAACTAATTTAATCACTAGAGCAATGCAGGATTGGACAAGCTTCAATTAAAAAAATATTTAAGGCAAATCCTATTCTTTCAAGTTGTAGGATTAACTGTCTGAGCAGTATGCCTTATAAAAACTGTTAGGAACAACTCTTTTTGTGTGGGAAGAAACTACAAATGAATGCTGAATGAATGATTTTATGGAAGTATCTCAACATATGAAAAACTGAGTTTTGCAGTGTCTGTTTGGTGTGGCTGTCTTTGTTTCGTACCCATGGAGTCAGGGTGGAAAGCACACCAAAAAGCCCTATTCCCTTCAGAGCTTTTTCATGTATAGTTAACTGCGATTTCAAAGCCACAGAAGGATGACCTTGAGGTCAGAGCAAAGATGCACCTGGCTGAGCACCCATCTGTGCTACCACGCAGAAAGCAAACTGCACAAGAAGAAGGAATCATGCAGTGATACTTCTCCAGAATGTTCTTCTTCTAACAATCTGTGGTTCAAGAAGACCACCAGGAGCAATATTTCATAGCCCTCAATGGACAAGTTCATGAAAGAACCCCTCAAACCATTTCCAAACTGAAGGTTTGCACTGCTTAAATGTTATGCTCAAGAAGGTTTTATACAAAGAAACACAGCTCTCCATTTGTTCTCCCTTTGCTACTTCTGATTTTAAGGGTCTCTGTAGTATTCTCCTCCCACCATTCATCTCTCCTCCAGTATGAGGTGCCCCCAGCTATTCAGCTGTTCCTCAGATGGAAGTCATCACAGAGCTTTGATCTTCTTGTCACCCTTCCCTGATCTTTGCAAGTTCTCCTACTCTGCTCTGAGTTGCAGCAGACTGTGGGGTGGGGCTGGTCTGTTTTGTTCTTTACAATAATTGACATTTTAAGGGGTCTGATTGCTGAGCCAACGTTTTCATAGAACATCTCACAGAAAGTCATTTTAAGCTACAATCCTTTAACTGCTTGGGACAAATCACATAGACACTCCTCAGGGCTGTGCACTTGAAGGCAGAATGAAATAGATAAAGGTGGTATTTTCCTATAATGAGAAATGTGACCAATGTGACATGTCTCAAAGAGTTATGTTTCTGAGGAGTACGCAGTGTTTGAATACAAGTATTACATTTCTGTGAAGCTGTAATGATCTAAGAGCTCTTAAGGAATCATGAGAGGGATGCAGCTGCCTGAGCACAGGCATCTCATGCTGTTTTGGACACATGATGACAGCACAGAGCTGGCACACAGGAGCTGCACAATGAACTCACACTCAACAGGAGAAACAGCTGGAGGTCAAGCACCTCCCTTAAGGCTGGCAGCCTGAATCCTGCCCCATTGAGAGCTCCAGGACACGGGTTTCTGTTCAGTTAATAGACAACAGTCTCTTCAGTAGGTGTAAGTGCCATTGCTTTACACCAGCACAAAGAATTTTAATGTATTTAGGCCACATATCTGTGGCCACCAAACACTTCGCAGGAATCAGCAGAGTACTTCTGGGTTCCAGGATTATTTAGGACTGTTTGGCTATCTCCTCTTAACTAAGCCAGTCTTCCTTTCAGAGGAGACCCTATAAAATCAATTACCTTGTAAGAGAAAAACTACTCCAGCATTTAGTATTAAACACTTTGCATTCTGTTTATCAGTTTAGAGGTAGAATGGATATGCTCTGAGGAAACTGAAGTCCCAGTCAAACTCTAAAAAGCAAACAATCTATCTGATCTTTCCTATAAAGATCTTTTTTGTCAGATCTGAACTTGGCCATCTTCTTAGTCTTTTATGGCGTACAAAAATATTTTCTCACATGCATATTTTTGCTGACATTGTCCTCTGTTTGAGCATAGGAGATTAGAGAACAATAGTTGTGGAAGGATATTCAGAGTTCTGACTGGTATTTGTTAAACTTTCTCTGCACTGCAAATACTGATTTGTTTCCACACTAATTCAGAAAAAGAACTTTTTAGCAGCTTAGTTCAACTTCACCATTCTCATTTACAAAGCAGTCTTCTGTTTTCACTCATGTTTATGCTATTCTATCATGTAACAATGAACAGCTGCACCATTTGAAGTGAGATTATAATATTTATCACAAGTTTTACAGGCCTATGAGAGAGAACAGCTCAGTGGTAGCTTCTTATACTGACTGTATGAACTATTTTTCCATACAGTGAGTGATACAAGGAAGCTTCAGTGAAACTGAAAGTTCAACACCCTGTACCACAGGTTGCAAACTAATAAAGCTTATGGTATTTCTGGTAACCCTCCACAGTTTCACCAATGTGTGCAAAGAGTTCACAGTGAAGAGATTCTCTGATGATACTACTGATCCTTTTGTTAAGGCAAATATTCCTAAACATAAGACTTTTCAACCTGTTTATACAGAAAAGTCAAAACCCCCAAAACACAAATCCTGCTCGAATTCTGACCCCATTCATCTGAGAGCACCATAATCTGGCTCCCTTTAAAACATACTTAGGAAAGGCTTAAGACACTACTAATTTGAGATCTCTTTCGTTTCTCAATGAAAAGTTAAAATATTCATGGAACAACAGTATCTTAAAAAATCAAAGTTAACTCTTTAGTAAGCACTGGCAACCAAGTTTAATAGCATACAACAACTTTCCACCTAGATGGTTTCTGGAAACACCCACCCCAATACTTTACATCACAATTTCAGATGGGCTGAATCCACTGCTCTGCATTTAGGCTTTATTTCATTTTTATTTCATTTTGAATTGTAAAATAATAAATGTGACCAAACTTACTTGCTGTGACAGTGCAATAGTAAATCAATAATAAACGTCTGCCACGCCTTCTCTTTACTGAGTGCATCCAGTGCCGTTGGAATCAAAGCAAAGCACAGGGTCATCACCTCCAGTGCTTCACAGCAAACTTGTTCATCTTCCATGTCTGGCTCATTTCCTGCATTTGTCTGTGAAAACAAACAAGAGTGCACAAAGTGGGTACATAAAACAATCCCAAGAAACCAAACTGGCTCCAAGGTATATCACTAAACACAAACACAAACCACAGCTTTGTACACTAAGTGATTATCAGCGTCAGGGATTTTATGCACTCAGATCCGAGCCAAAGCACTGTGTGGGATGCCTTGAGAATTGTGCTTCTCACAGGAGGATTCCAACCATGAACTTATGGAGACAGAAGTTCAATAGGAAGCATGTGGGCAACAGTTACATCAGTTAGTACTGTCAGAGTTACATTAGTTAGTACTGTCAGTTTTTTCTCTGTTTACATCTGGGGTTTTGTTTTTCTTTACCTCTCGAAACATGGAGTTTAAAGCTTGGAAAACTCTTACTACTTAAACAGAGAACGGCTATAGTGCTGTGTAATTAATTCATCAACGCAGTTTTACAAGGCTTTGACACTCACAACTTATTAGACCAAAGGATTTTTAATACTGCTAGAATTTATTAATCATTTTGCTATTTTCCAGAAACTTGAAATTGCTGTTCAAGTTTTAAACAAAGCTGCTGTGGTGACTTCTGACATAGAAAATAATATTACTGCTAATTGGTGCATAGATTACTTCTTAAACTAAACACTTGAATTAATTGAGTTGATTTTGGTACATTTTTTCTAACTAAATATTTTGAGAATAATGGCAAACCCTCTCCTGCATCTAGAAGTAATAACATTCAAGAAGTTCCAAAGAAACCAAATGTGAGCAGGTCTCAATTTATTGTTTATAAATCATGAGTGCAGGTTAGTCTCATTAAATAGAGTCACTAAATATTTGTTTTATATGTGGAAAGGTATCAAGAATAACTAGGCAGAAAGAAAGGATTACAATGCAGAGGAGAGAACTAATTGTGAACAGGCCAAAATATGCCTCACTCTGGCAACAAACACTATTTTGTCTATGCAAATAAATAAAACAAATAACAAATAAAAAACCAGAGGCAGTCACTGCACTGCAGCAGGAGGATGTGGCAATTCTGACACAATTCGAGATCAGAAATGATATACAGAATGATTTCAGCAAGTCCAGAACTGCACCTGCTCTGCACTGAAGCCCTGGTTAGAAAGGGAAGTTATTTCTCTACCACTGCAGGGACCCAGAAGAAAGGCAAAGTGCATTTTATACTCAATAAAGTACTTCTCTGCACTCAGGCACCCAAAGCTGGGGGTCGGTACATCATTATATTCAGTCTTTATAAAGCCATCATAAAAATTGCTTCCTATAATTTATAACCAGATATGGTTCTCTTAAACTGTGTCTTTTCTTCCATGATATTCCTCTATTTCTAGGATACTTTCCTCTCTTTTAATGTTATATTAACAAAGGGCACTTTATTTCCCGTTCTTATCACTTGTGCAATTCCTTCCTCTTTTGAATTTCCAATTTTTCCCTTTCAATTTTTATTTCCCTTTTGCATAGCAGAAACCAAATGCAGCTGCCATTTATTACAGATGTCCATATAAGTGTCATTAAGAATAAAAATAAAAAAAAAACAAAAATGAAAATCCCACAAAATCATCTGAAGGGTGATCACTAACTCACAGATTAAATTTCACCTCTTAAAATTTCCATTACCTCAAAGTATTTTTACAGAACTTAACTGTACAATTTTTACCCAGAAAAATGTTAAAAAAGCACATTTAGGTCTGTTTTCTTTTAGGTATACTTTCTCTAGTGCACTGCTGCTCTTAAAGCATCCTATGTATAGATATAAGAGCTTCTATTTGCATGCCTGGACTGTCACATGACCTAAACCATGTTTTATATGCAACTATCACCTAAAAAAGCCCCCAAACCCCAATTTATTTCATGAAGAAGTCATGCTCACAGCAATAGAAGCAGATGCCATTATAACCCTATGAAGGGTAATGGCGAGGTGTTGCATTTTGCTGAAGTAAATATCCTTCTTTCAAATGATCATTTAAACACAACAGCAAATATACCAAGAATTAAGCCTCCCTACATATTCCTTTTCCTTTTACTCTCAGGTAAGTATTGCTGAGTACTAAACCTGATTTTACAAGACAAAAAAAAGGAAGATGTTTTCTTTACATCACTGTCCAAATCCAGACTGTTACTTCCTGTAACTGTAAGCAACATTACCTTAAACACAAGATGTGTGATAATCTACTGATATAGAACTCCCAACTCCAAACAATTTGTGTAAACCACATGTGAAACCATGAATAAAAGAAGAAAAGTCTTACAGAATTAGAAATTAAATATTTTTTCCCAGTGCTTCTCACATCACTTTGCTCTTTCTCATTCTAGACTACACATATGCTTTGAATCACTTCTGTAGAACAGACCTTTTAAGTTTGAAGACTAGACAAATTAGCATTGCAGGAAATGCTTGTCCCTTATTTAGAAGCAGAATCTAACTGGTCTGAAAACATATTACAGCAGTTACAGAACTGGTGCATTTTTGAACTGACACCAGATTCAAGTTACAATTCAACAGTTACTGAGAAAAGGAATTTGGAATAGAAAATTAAGCTGCTGAAAATTAAGATTCTGAAATACATGATTGTATCTACCTAAAAGCTCATCACAATCTAATCCTGATCAGGTCAACATTCCCTTTTGTACAGAAACAAACAGTTATACAGAAAAGGAGTTGTTCAGGAATTCTTACCTTCTCATAGATTTTACTAATTTCCTCATTTGAGCTGAAAACCAGCTGAACTGACCCACAACCTGATGCCCAAACAATTTTTTGTACTGCCCTGATAACACAGATGTCAGGGATGTATTTTGAAGCCTGAAAAAAAAAGAGAAAGTAACTAAAGCAGCATTAAATTACAGCTGCAAATAACATTACAATGGATTCTAAATTCCCACAAATGTATTTCACAGCAAATTTAAGATTTAAAATGTTAAAACAAAGATTTTTTTTCTTAAATAGAAAACAGATGATATATCTTGAAGAGTATTTATACTTCATTTATGTAAAATTTCATTTTATAAAGTAGGATGTAGGCAACTGATTCTAAGGCTTAGCACAAACTACCAATTTCAATGCTAAAACCTCCTTTATTTAGGAGAAAAACCCCAAGAAACCACCAAGCACTCATCTGGAAGGCAGACAGCCTCTAAAGCAATGTAAAAAGTTGACCTTATTTTAGGGTTTCTCCCCAGGCTGTGCTAGCTGATAGCCAGCTTGAAGACACTGATGTTATCAAGTATGTGATATAAAGGGTTTGCTTCATGTCCAAGACACAGAGGGCTGAACATGAACAAGAGCACAACTCATATATTTAATGAATGCAAAGTCACTCTTCAGTACTTTGTGCATGGTCTGATCTACATCCAGTAGTTTCTACTGATATACACACATTACAAAACATATTACAACTGCTATTATTTATGGTTCACATCAACTTTTAAAAAACACTACCAAACTTATCTGAAGTTTATATTCAAAACAGAATTGTCAAAAAACCTAGGTAACCTCTAAAAGCAGATGGCAGACAGTTCTCAAGGATTTCAAATTTAATTTCTCTAATGCTCAGACAATAAAAAAGGGGACCCTCAGAGGCTGAGCTAGTTAGGTATCTTCATCAGTAAACCTGAACAATCTTCATTCTTGTACTGATATGGACATTAACAGTATTTACAAGAGAAATAAAAGGCATTTTATCTTTGTCACAAGCAAAGCAACCTTACAGCAATAGCGCCACAAGAAAAATAAGAGGGTTTTTTAATCTCATTGTAGTTTCACAATCTTTAAGTATCAACATTTTTTAAAAAGGTGAGTGATTCCTCTGTGCGCTAAGGTCTTCTCTCTGGCCTACGGAAATTATGTCAAATTATTTTTTTTAAAAATTGTGAGATCCACTGAAAAGAGTCTTTGACCATCAAAACATGAAAAAGAAAAAAAACCTTTCAAAGGCAACTACAAGACGTATGAAATTTAGTTCTACACCAGTATGCATCACTTCAGAAAATTACAGACAAATCTTCCACAGCAATACTGTCAAACACATTCAGATTTTGTTTGCTTTGATGTGCTTGGTGAAAGAAAAATAGTTTATTTATTTATTAGCAGGCCTCTAAGAAAGACAGAGGCAGAATTAAAAAACCTTTCTTCACATCTCACCTCAAAAGATAGTTCTTTTACAGAAGAAATTTGATTAAATCAGAGTTCAATTGGCTGATTTTACACCTATGGATGCAAAACCACCGCTGATGGAAGGCAGGAGGCTCAGTCTTGCAGTGCAGCACATTGTGTTTTCTTTAGACACTGCCCTTTGTTCTCAAGGGATAGTGCACTTGTCAACACCAAGATGAGAATACAATATTATCTTCTATCTAGATATCTCAGAAGTGCTTTGGAGATGGCTTTGTAGATATGCTATACAGTACAGAAACACCATACCTATGGTTTCCCCCCTGGAAACCGAGGGATCCAGATGCATGTGGAAGGGGAAGTTAAAGCAGCTGTGATTTTAGCTCCTGCTGAATTCAGCTGAATTCACTAATGTGTTCACTAACACGACTCCTGGTTCCAGATCCAAATGGGCTTTAGCCACACCATACACATAAGACCACTACGCTTGCAAAGCACATTGTTCAGCCTGAGGTTTTCATTTCTGTCATTTATGCATCTTCAATATAAAAAGATACACTGGTAATGATTTGAGATTTTTCTCTTTCATACGACTATAACCTAAAACATTTTAAAAGGAAAATCTGTGTCTTACAAAGCAACAAATTCAAGGATTAAGAAAATAGAAAAGATGCTATAAGGAAAAAGGTGATACAGAAAGGAATTCACCAACCTCATCAGATATTTGCTGTGCAAGACGTATTGCTACATTTCTCAGCATGCATTCTGAAGTTGGATTAGGAATGTTTTGTAGGGCATTTTGTAGCACCACTGCCTGGTCATGCGTAGCCTGGTTTATCTGGAAGAAAGTATTTCTCATACTTACTTTTACATGGGAAAAAAAAGCAAAAAGATATGAAGATCTAAAGTTACTTGGAAAGGTTTGGTTGAAGTAGGTAAGATCTTGGAAGGAAAATTACTTAGTGCAAAGGCCAACATAAATAAACCTTATTTTCAAACAGATACCATCACATCTGAAGACACTATGCTGCAGTGTAAGATCACAGAGTACAGGCAGTTATAAGGAAAGGCACTTGCTCAAAACTTATTAACTTTGGGGAATTATTTATTTATCAGATTACTTCAAGTTAACAGAACTTTTTTCTGTTACAATGTCTCCTTCCCTTTCAGTAGATGTGGGAAAGAACGGGTTTGGTAAAACACTGGGTCTCCCTCTAGATTAGGTAAGATTGTCCAGAATATAGCTGCAGTTTTTATTATACTGAAGTACATTTTGAACATTTGAGTTAAGTTACTCTTGAAGAATCCTGTTCTAAATTGTCCCTCCTGTTTTTTAAAATATTTTCAAAATAGAAACAGCAAGACAAGTTTTTATCTTTTTTTTGTTCTGGTTTAAGCACAGATCCCTCTCTTCTTAATCTGCCAGAGCTTCATAGTTTTGACAAAACCTGAAATGGTTGTTTCCTTCTCACAGACAAACAAAAGATGGTGTGCTGTAGTTACAACTTAAAATGGAAGAGTTTTTTCATTTTCCTGCACCAGTTCATTCAAAAAGCCCATCTCAAATGCTGCTCAAAAGACACACTATGAGGCTGCTGTGGGTCACATCCCTTGCTTTGTCAGCTTCACTAAGACACCTGATTCAGGGAGCAAAGTCACAGAGCCTCCACTGAAGACTAACAGTCAATCAGCTACTGGATGCTATTGGAAGTGATCAACAGCAATATACATGGGGTAAATCAGTTCTGTGTACCAGAACACTGTATTTAACATTATTAATTCAACATTCTATGAAAACAAGGAAGAAAGTAATAATTTTAAAGGTACTAGTGACAGCAACAGACCAATAGCTGAAAAACTACAGACACATAACCTTGGTTGCCTCCTTCTCTTAAATATTGATGGAAAGCCAAGACAGAAAGTTATATTTTGGTGTTTATGCTTCAGGTAAGAGAAATGAAAGGTTTTAACAAATCTCACCTGCACCCCAGGTGAATAAAAAATACCAAAGTCCTTCAAAGAGGATGATGGTGACAGCAAGAACAGCAATGTTTTTTTCCAACAAATCAGTTATTATTAAATCAGATGTTTGCAACTCTAAATAGTGAAAGCCAGCAGTTGCGGATAAATGTTATTACCTCCTAAGAAGTCAGCCTAAGTCTGTTTCAAGCAATACTTCAAGACTCAAGTGATGCAATGTGTGTTCCAAACTGCCCTTTAAATAACTGCTGTAAGAAACAGGGCAGTCAAATTCACTTATTTTAAACAGACGAAAGACAGGGTGGCAATCATGTCTGCTTTAATATATTCCTATTATACTCTCACATCAGACATAAAAAGGGATCTTCACTTCTTTGTAATCATTAAGAGATCTGATTTACTTGATAAAGAATTAATTATGTATCTTCCAAGAGATGCAGCTAACCAGAACAGAGATTTAAGGGGAATGTACTTCTCCGGTTCAGAGGTGGAACTTAGGGAATACTGTGGAACAGAGTGCTCTGAAGTCAGGTTCTTTGTGTATTCTTGAGTACAGGTTGATAGATCAAGCAACTATTTGGGATGGAACCTCACAAATGGGGAATTCCCATTTAACACAGAAAATGCAAGTTGGAAGGACCTCACAAGGATCATGCAACTCCCACTCCTGGCACTGCATAGAGCCATCCCCAGGAGTCACACCATGTGCCTGAGAGTATTGTCCAAGCACTCCTTGAGCTCCGTCAGGCTGGTGCTGTGACCACTGCCCTGGGGAGCCTGTTCAGTGCCCAACCACCCTCTGGGGGAAGAACCTTTTTCTGATATCCAACCTAAAACTCTCCTGACACAACTTCAGGCTGTTCCCTCGGGTCCTGTCACTGTCACCACAGAGCAGAGATCAGTGCCTGCTGCTTCTCCTTCCCACACGATGAAGTTGCAACTGCAGTGAGGTCTCCTCACCTCAGTCTCCTCCAGGCTGAACAGACCAAGTGACATCAGCTGCTCCTCAGACAGCTTCCCCTCAAAGGCCACCCCTGTGGCCTTCCTTTGGATGCTCCCTAAGAGCTTCATATCCTTCTTACATTGTGGTGCCCCAAGCTGTCCCCAGCACTCGAGGTGAGGCTGCCTCAGCCGAGAGTGGGACAATCCCCTCCCTGCCCCAGCTGGCAATGCTGGGCCTCATGTCCCCCAGGATAGGGATGATCCCCTGGCTGCCAGGACACTGCTGACTCATATTCAACTGGCCATCAAGCAGGACACCCTGGTTCCTTTTTTGTGTCACTGTTTTCCAGCATCTCATTCCTCAGTGTGTCCATACATCCAAGAGTTGCCCCATCCCAGGTGCAGAATCTGGCACTTGTTGAACTCCATATTGTTGATGATTTCCCAGACCTCTGATTTGTTAAGGTCTCTCTGCAGGGCCTCCCTGCCCTGCAGGGAACCAACAGCTCCTCCCACTTTTTGTGCTATCTGCAAACTTGCTCATTGTCCCTTCCAGTCCTGTGTCCAAGTCATTTATGAAGATGTTGAAGAGGATGGAGCCCTGCAGAACCCCACCTGTGACAGGTCACCAGTCTGATTTCACCATTCTCTACAGCCCTTTGTGCCCAACCTGTGAGCCAGCTGCTCACACATCACATGGTGTGTTTATCCTGCTGTGGGCTGGACATTTTGTCCAGAAAGATGAACAGGGTTAAAAATGGTAAGTTACCTGTACTGACAACCATGCACGCCACGAAAAATCATATACATAGCAAGTGTATCTCACATGTAACTTTTTACAATCACCCAGAAAAAGGATTTGTTTAGTAAATTGATCTTTTTTTTAGAATTGTAAAACATTATCTGAAAGTACCGTGAATTCTTGATATGCAACACACTCAAAGAATCGACCACCAATGAAAAGTAAAGAGACGTTGCTGCACGCATTATAAAACACAGAGCACATTGCTATTTCCAGCAAGAAAGATATATATTACCGGTGAAATTGTACTTGTGCCTTCCACAACTGGCTGACAAGCTTCTGCCACAGCTCGAACGTGGCCGTATCCAATTGCTGTTAGCAATAATTTGGCTATTTTTAGAGCATTAAGGTAGGCACCCCTTCGAGTTTCCATATCCGCATTTGGCAGGAAGTTATTTCTGGTCAGCATGCTCAGCACAAGAGGCAAACCACCACTTTTCAGGAAGTTGTACTGGAAGTCACTGGCGTCTTCTCCCAGAGGTGCACTGGCAGGCATTAACAAGGCATAAACTACCTGTAGAAGAAAATACAGAGTTATCTAATGGAAATGCACCAGCTTGGATATAGATGACTGAACATAAGATTTTGCAGCAATACTACGTAAGTATTGCTTTGACAGCACTGGCCATACACATGTTTATGCCAGTAAATTTTTAAGTATTTCAATTATTAATTTAAAGCCACAATTTGATCTTTAGGCTTCTGTAATGTTATAGAGAGGATTGCCACAGAAAACACTGACAATTTTTAAAGAACAGGCAAATCATCACAAACCTCTGTTAGGTACAGCACTTGTGAGGCAGAAGGACCAAAGAATAGAGAATCAAGGGATGGACTAAGGCTGCTTTCTCCAAGCTTTGCATGATCTAAACAAATTGCTCTTAGTTTCTCGACCGTAGTGTTATCTACAATAAAAACACAATTTATAAGTATTTTGCAGCGAAAGTACTCCACACCAACAAGCCAGTACTATTTACAATTATAAATCTGAAAAATTTTAAGTGTACCAGAACAGTTGCAAAAACTTACAGACAAAATCAGACTACAGAGTGTTCTCCAATGATTATTACAGTCAAAAGTGGTCCTATTAAAGCAGTGCTACAAAACCACTTTAAAATACAATGATCCCCATTTTCACTGCACTGTGGCACTGAACCTCAGTACCAACTGCAAACTATACAACTTAATATAGCAGACAAGAAATAACTACATGAGAAATCTTTTACAGTCCTAATTAGGATAAAAGTAATGAATTACAGTATCAATAAATTACCAGAAAGTAGAAAATACTCCCCTATCTTCACTTTTATGAATCAGGTAAGAAATTAGTATACAGCATATTACAAGATAAAAAGAAGCATATTACAAGATAAAAAGAAGCATAAAGTTAAGTTTTACCTGGTGGCATGAGCTTCATAAGAACACGAGCTCCATCTCTAAGAGGTGGCATATTTAGACTACTGCCCAAGTCTGCAACTTGCCAAAGAAAAGAGATGTATCGAGGATGCAGTGACATGATCTTAAAATAAGCAAATTAAAAAAAACCCATAAAAATTGTTAGCCAAAGACAAAGTGTAAGAAAAAACATATTTGAACTGTTAATTTTAGAAAATGCTTACCACTCCAGGCAAACAGCTTTCAACTTCTGGATTTGGACCATCACTGTAGTGATTGCCGTGGTTGCCCGGAGAACCAGTTGAAGAGTCAGAAGAACTATCTGGACTTGAGGGCATATTAGAATTTATCTGTGTAAGCTTGGCTGTAATTAGCTGAAAAACATAATCATAGTTTTAATACTCTCCAAAAATTAAGATTCTTTACCAAATAAGCATCTCAATATAATGTTATTGTCATAATATAAGACGGAAGTATGGAATTATTTCACAAAAATAAATGATGCAATGCATGTTATTTTCCAAGCATTTACAAAAGAGAAGGAACATCTGAAATGACGTAACTACTCAGCCTGCAACACTTACCGTTTTATCTTTGAGATTCAGCTGCCCAATTAATTTTCTGTCATCTGCAGGATCTACCAGCTCACCCCCAATGAACAGCTCTACTTTTGTGTGTGCACTGTTTGCTTTAATGCGATTGAGGATGCAACGCCTGACTTGGCCAATCGTGTCATTTGTGTGAGACCAAATATCCAAATCTTCCACCTGCCGGCCTTGGTTTGGAAAACGAACTACAAGTGTGATATGTTTACCACGGAAAGCTCTGAAAATAAACAAACCAGCCAAAGTTATTTTTGCCCTCATGAAATAAATTCTTTTCCCTCCTGCATTTTTTGTAGCAGGTATTTCAACATTAAATCTTTACATGGTATTTTCCAGTGTAAGATTTTATGAAAGCCCCAGCAACTATGACAACAACATACACAGGATCTTTCAAGAAGCCACACTCAGTACAAATGCATTAGTCATACGGTCAAATTTACAGTCAGGTTAGGAACAGTGACAGAAATTTTAGAAGTCTCTTAAAAAGTTTTAGATCTTTTCTCTGTTTTGTAACTTTCTGACCAAAATAAGCAAACAAAGCTTAATCAGACTGGCAACAATGTTTTGCTCTTTTAGCAAAGCAACTCAAGCTTTAAATACACCAAGACCAGAAAAAGCCATCAGGTTGCTGAGCCTTAACGCCTTCTGTCAAAAGCTGTTACAAGTTTTATACTAAAATTCCAGTTTTTATAATCACAATCTTTTAAAAAATGTTTAAAGTGGTCAAAAAAGGAAGAAAAGGTTTCACATTAACAGTGATCACATTCCCTACAATGGCAGGGAGCTCATTAGGAAAGATGTGCTCAGGTAAGCCCAACAAACTAATCTCATGTAACAAAAGGCAAAAACTCCTCATAAAGCTCCTTGCTAACAAGGCCTGTGAAAGATTAGTCTACTCAAATAAGCAGCCCATATAAAAAAGATATAACCACAATCAGAAGAAAATTTTGTTAGGACTAAATTAATCAATATATGCAGTAAAAAAGCTGTAGCAACACTGCAAATTAGTAACACACCATGAAGAAACAACAATAGCTTCATTTCTTTGGACTAAGAGCGTTTAAATTAAGTGGACAAAAAAACTCCACTGTGTTTAAAAAAATGTTAGCTGCATCATAAATCCATAGAGGTACCAAGGATCTAAGCTGTTTTCATTCAAGGACAAGTATAAGAAGAGTGAAGGTACACAGAAAATAAATATACTTTAAAGTACTGTTCTCCCCCTTCTTGTGAGGAGCTTACAGAATATTTCACATAGAGATAATTAAAAATTTAATCTTGCAAAGTAAGATTGAGATGTCTATAAATTCTGGAAGGTGAATGTATACATTCACAACATGTTTTTGTATAATAAGACTATGAGAAACAAAAAAAACCTTTGCCAATGCTAATGTAAAGAACAGTACTGGTTTTAAGTAATTATCTGAAATAAAGAACTATATCCAAAACAATTGAGCCTCAAGGTACATTGTGCTAGTTGCGGAAAAAAACACCAAGTTTATTCTTAGGCCTGCTGTCCTTTTTATATATACTTGTATTTTCCTGATATTTAATTTTTTTTTTTAAACACAGTTTCATGTATTAGCAAAAAAAGGGAATTCTGAAACACCATGAAGCCCTTTCTTGAATAGAAACCATTTAGAATGTAAAAATCCCAAGGATAATAGTACTTTTAGTTTAACAGAAATAAAAATCATGATACTGCTTTTTCACACATACCTTGACATAGGCAGAATAGTTCTTTCTTCGTGGTAATCACTGTCACACTCATTTATATACTCTCTTAAAACAGTTAACACTCTCACCATCCTTATTGCTTCTTGTCTTGCACAGTTGATACTGTCTTTATCTCCATCCAACACACATAATGTATCATAGGAGGCTTTTAGACGATCGAAACAGGACTGAATGAAGTCTTCATGAATCACTACCTAATTACATCAAGAAATTGGTGTAATTACAAGACATACCAGAACCCACCTTTTCAGAAGGATGAGCAAATGGTAGAGAAAAAAAATCCCACAAACCAAAACAGGTAAGTTACTCAATAAGGCTGTTTTTTTACAGCAACTCCCACCAATAAATAGCTCTGATTTAGTGTGCACGTCATCAGCAACTGTAACTGTATTGTATGTAAATAGAAAAAGCGAAAGTCTGGACAGAGAGCACTGAACTGGACTTTCACTTTCTCCTTTTCTCAGACTATGTTAAAGAATTCTTGTGTGCATGTAAATCAAACACTTCTGGAAGTGTCAGAGCTAAGCATGTGCAGATGGACAGATCGATGAGTGCTTAGTAAGCCCAGACCTACAGCAAAACAGAAGCCTCCAGCCATCTGCCACTGCAGGAAGATACAGCCTGAATGGCTGTGAATTTACCACGTAGAGCAGCTGTGCTGGACCTGGCAGACTGGCAGCTCTGAAGATTATGAAAGTGTTTTTGAAGGCAAGCAGAATATCAGGGTTTTAAGAAATATACCTGGCAAGTTATCAACTACAGATTGTCCAAAGGACAATATTCCTCACCTAAATTTGTGCAGTCACATAATTACCGAATGATTTGGGTTGGAAGGAACCTTAGAGATCATCAGTTCCAACCTCCCTGCCATGAGGAACAGCTTCCACTAGACCAGGTTGCTCAGAGTCCCATCCAACCTGACCGTGAACACCTCCAAAGGTGGGGCATCCACAGCTTCTTTGGCAACCTGTGCCAGTGACACAACACCCTCACAGGAATCATTTCTTTCTAATAGCCAAGTGAAATCTACCCTCTTTCAGTTTAAAGCTTTACCCTTGCCCTGTCACTACATGCCCTTGTCTAAAGTCCCTCCCCATCTTTCTTGCAGGGCCCTGTAAGTACTGGAAGACCTCTATAGTCTCTTGAAAGCCTTCTTTTCTCCATGTCTTCACAGCAGAGGTGCTCCAGCCCCTTGATTATTTTCATGGCCTCTTCTGGACTCGCACCAGCAGGTCCATATCCTTCCCATGTTAGGGGCCCCAGAGCTGGATGCAGCACTGCAGGTGGGGTCTCACCAGAGCAGACAAGAGAGGCAGAACCTCCTTCCTGGACCTCCTGCCCATGATGCAGTTGATGGAGCCCAGACACAGGTGGCTTTCTGGGCTGCCACTGCATGTTTGGCTTCTTGTCAACCAACACCCCCAAGTCTTTCCCTACAGGGCTGCTCTCAATCTGTTCATCCCCCAGCCTGTATTTGTGCCTGGGATTGCCCCAACCCACCTGCAGGACCTTGCACTTGGCTTTGCTGAACTTCACATTGTTCTCAAGAGTCCACTTCTCAAGCCTGTCAAGGACCCTGTGGATGACATCCCTTTCCCTGAGCTTAGAGAAAACTACCTCTTCTTTGTCCACTAAACCACAGCTCCCAGCAAATATTAATGTAGGGAGATAGTATCTGATTTGCTAGACCTCAGCTTGACCATTTCATAGAATATCAGTGACCCTGTGTAAAGGGACATGCCAGCAAAAAGAGATTACATTAGCTTGTGACAACACCCCACAGACCCAGCCACTGAACCTACTCATATGAGTAAGTACCACAATATGCAGTGCAATGAAAGGCTTTCCTCATATGACATTAACTGTTTTCTGAGTAGCAAGAGCAAATATAGCAGATGAACTTAGTATGAAAAATTAATGAGAGTTCAGTCTGCAAATGTGAGAAAAAACTTTAGTTCTGCATCTGCCCAGAATTTGATGGTTAGACTCACCCTCCAAAACACAGAAACTATTCCCTGTTTTCAAATCTTTCAACAATGAAAATATCACCAAACTGATTTTTAAGACTATTTTTTTATTCTTCTACGGTCTTCCTGTTGCTTTTTCTTACCTGATTAACTTGTAACCTTGGGCCAAGATTAGTATAGATCTCTTTAAGAAGGTCTATTGCTCTGTTTGCGATGTCATCATTTCCCTGAATCACAACCTAGCACAATTGAAAAAGAAAGCATTAGCATATCTTTAAACTTGCTGGTATAAAAATGAAAACCAAAACTACTACATAAGTATCTTAACATAACAGTATGCCTAATTATCTTATGAGGTGAAAGGGACTAAAATGCTTAGTTACAAAATACAATCAACACAACTTACAATTAAGATGAGTATATGAGCAAAAATTAATAATTAACTAGTTTTGAGGTTCAGAGTTGGCAAAAAAGGCTGATTTCTATAAACAGAGTAAAAGTAGTGCTCATATGTTTATGTTCACACAATATTCCAAATTTTCTCTTGTTTCAGAGAATAAGAAATCAGCTTCTTCAGATGCTCCAACAATCTGCGTCACCAGACAGAATTTTCAAGTACTTAAATGGCTGTGAGTGGCGGAGCAGGGACAAGCAAATGAATTCTGCTTCTAACCTGATAATCTAAATTTTAATTACTAGATATCAGGTCTGACAGAAGGTATTACAGACAACCCCTTCAGGGAATTGAGCTGAAGCTTTTTGAGTTTTGTCATGCTGATCAGAGTAAAGCTGATTCCCAAAACTAAAACATGCTAACATTCTGTGGGGACTCTGTTCGCAAAAACCATGTGAACTTATTTGTATAAAAATTGGGTTCTACTTTGGTTTTAATTATAATCACCAGAATTAAAATACCCAACCCTTCAACAAGCCACAACCAAAATTACTGAACACTGCTGCTGTACACATTTTACAAACACAAAGCAATGAAAATCATGTCACAGTGCACCACTGTGGGCTCTAAGGCAGCTCTTCAGAGCTAGAAATACACTGAAAAAATTAGGTTACAGTTCAGATACTGATGGTTTTCACCAACAGATTTGGCAAGCTTCAGGAAGCTTTCACCTTCCTACTGAAAAAGAAGAGTCTATATATAGAGAATAGGTGGTTATATGGAATCTACAGATCCTAAAAACCACCATGTTTAGCCAAAAGGTTGTGGTTATAAGAGGAAGAATCAGACCAGTGATCACCTGGTCTGATCTAGAATCACTCCAGTTTACCACACTAGAAGGAATGCCATGAATAGCTTGCATAGTGCATGAAACAAAGCTTTATTATAATGTGCATGTGAAAAAAAGGAGAAATCTACATAATTCACCTGGAAGGATCTTTTCTTCTTCAACAGTATAGGCAAATTTTTAATTTCATGACATACATAAATATACTTATGTTTCAGATAACTTTCCATTAAACATCAGTCTGCAAAGTTACCAACTTGCATACTTGCTGGGAAGACAGTGGAGCCAAGAGCCATGCATTTACTTGAAAAAAGTAGATTTTTGTAATTTCAGTACATTACTAATAACTTACACACAAAGTGACTGCGAAAGTCTTAGCACTTAACCTTTCAGATGCTTCCTTCAATTAACTCACCCTCCAAAGGTAGTCTAATCCTATTAATTCCAGATCATCCATCATATAGGCTCGTCTCTTTGCTACTAGCTTTCCTTCTCGACAGTTCACAGCTTTGAAGAAACGTTCAAAACATTTCATTCCATTTTCTGTTAATAGGGAAGGATCCAGCTGAAGCACATTATTTTCAAAGAAGTCCTTATTAATGTCAGGGTCTAAGTCTGGTTCATCCCCCATTAGTTTGGAATACCATTTAAAACAGGCTTCGCGATCACAAAGATAAACTGCATTTTCAGCTAAACACTTCCATATTTGCTTCGCCTGAGGGGCACAGAGCCACAGCTGACCATCCTTCAATAAAAATCTTGAGCAAAACAAAGAGACAATTAACAGCACTGTCTAAGAGACATCCAGAGTTACAATTCAGTAAAAAGTACAGGCACAAAGTTGGATATGCACATTATACACATATATATCACAAGTATAGAAACTTTATTTACATCATCAGTCCATTCATAATTAGCCCCATGATATGTTAGTAAGTTTGAATGGATCAGTACCTTATATTCCAAACAAAAAAATAACAAAATTCAGTAAAAAAGCACCTTATACAAAAATACCAAGCATTGTTAACATTTTATATACAAAGAAATGCACATTTCCTAATGTAAACTGTTTAGTTTAAAAATCAAGTCACAACATATGAGAATAAATTAATTCTGCAATCATTCATTATCTTTTAACACTTGCTTCAGCAAAATTACAAAAAAGTTATCAATAGCATGGAGCAGAGCCAGAAGCAGAAATCAATGAACTGGAAATCTTTCCTTTTCTTTAAGCAAGTTTTTCCTTTGTGTTCAATTACTATGAAACAATTACTAAGAACTTCAGTTCTGAGAACTAACACCAAGGATGTTTCAGGAGGAACAAGTGATAAACAAAATTCTTTAGAATAATTCATATGATGCAAATTTTTTTTACATAAAATAAATCAGGGACTGAGTTATGGCACTGCTTTTCAGAAATTGCTACATACATATTCTAAATTTGACATCCATGTGACTTCATAAATTTCTGTACATTAATAAACAGTGAACTTAAATCTAAGGAAGTTACAATTTTTAACATGCAGGAATGATACATTAAGTGTGCTATCCATATGCTACTGTATAATTTCATTAAACACTTAACACTTTAATTTCATTAAACACTTAACACTTTAGCTTATTTAATGAAAATTCTTGGTAAAATTTTTAAAAATAAAAGAAAATATCCCTTAGAAAACAAAGAAAAATAGTTCAGAACTTGACAATTCAAATATTTTTACTCATCTAAAAAAAGGTTAAAGCCAGCTAGGAAGAAGCTGAGAGAGACTTAGCCTAAAAAGCATCAACATTCTGCTCTATGATGAGCAGAGATCCCCCGTTTTTTTTTTATTTTACTCAAACAGGAACTGGCCAATATAAACCAAGTTAAGTTTTTTATTGCACTTTCTTTCTAAGGCTGCGTTGCTGACAACACAATATCAGTGACTGACAAAAGTCATGTCAATTTATGATCATGGATTTAAATCTGGTGTGATACAAGTAAGGACACATGGCCATATTCCTTCTTGGAATATTTTAAATTTTAAAATAAGTTACCCCAATAGGAATGCAACTGTATCCACCACACACTGTATTTAAGTCAGTAAGGCTCTGCACACAGAAAGGAAAAAATACAAATCTTAGTGCAGAATCAGAGCCTTGGAGTCCAAAGATTCTAATAAACTTTATTTGAATACTCCAACCGTAGCATAGAAGCCCTCAAGGAAAAAAATCCCAACCCAAATCAAAAACATTCTGTGTATTTTTTGCATCTGAGTTTTGAAAGAAGTTAATAAAACAAATTAAAGCTATAGAAGAGAAAGAAATGCAAAGGGTTTTTCTTTTAAAAGCATCCAAAACATTCTTACAGAAGTTAAACAAATGTTCAAGTTAAAACTCACCGTAAGAAATTAAGCCGTTCCTGTACTTCCTGCACATGACTGTATCGGCTTCCTGGTCTCACAGTTTGAGGATCATATTCACCATGCTCTGCAAACAAAACATTTCATTAGACAACATTCAGAAAAGTGATGCTGACTCCAGAAGATGTGTTTGAAGACATGTTACTCTGAATATAATCCAAACCCGGCACATTTTCAGTGAGGTGTATCAAAAGTTTTCAGCAGTCAGCTACCAGTTAATGCTTCTTCCTAAGCTGAGCACAGGCACAGACTACTGAGGTCTGTAATCAAATCAACAAACAAAATATGTGCAGATACTCAGATGTCCTCACTGTTCAGTATAACTGAAGTGTTACAGAACAATTAAGAACTTGCACTTACTCAAATCAATTTTTCCTACTTTCAAGTAGTCAGTGTGAGGTCAGAAGTCAGTTGAAAATAGATATATACCAAGCATATAACTTAATTATCTATTTTTTTTTTCTGAGGATGCTTTAGTTTTGTTACACAGCATCTTTTCCAAAGAAAAAAGATTCCCTATCACCTTTATACATAGCTATGCACACAACATCACTCAGAGGAAGAAAGTGTAAGACAACTTTATTTACTACAAGTTTCCAAACATAAACCCCAAATTCTTGTAATACTGACAAGCTTGAAAGAGAAGTCTTTTGAAAGTAAAGCATGAAGTCAAACTTTCACCTCCATTTTGTCAAAGTTCCACACACTATTTCCTTAACAAACAGCAATTTTGTTCATAGGAACATGGTTTTGCTGTGGTTGTGCTTGGTGGTTGGCTGCTGCTTAGATCTTTTTAATTAAAGAGATACAGTCTAGATCTGCACGTGCATTCCCTTCATCTGTACTTGCAGTATTTCATCATGACACATATTCATTATGACAGCGCCATTATAAACTAATTAATGCTATATTTCTTATTTGCAAAGGTGTACAGACTGCCTTTAACTAAGGTGACCCAGCCATTGCAGACCATCTCATGACAACATCAAGACTAATATTAAAATTTATCTTCAAAGCTGAAAATCAGTATCTCCTATTACATTAAGCAGGGGGGATAAAGAAGTAAATCAGTGTTTCAAAATAAATAAATAAAAAATAATTGTCATAAATACTCCTCTCTATATCCAAGTGTAAATATTGAGTGATAGGAAAAACAGAAAACCAGTAGTTAACTAATGTCTGCAAAACTGAAGACATTATGTTCATCAAAAATCCTTAAAAATGAAATTATAACCTTCATGAAATTATCATAAATTAACAATTGGCAAAAGGAGAAATGTGAAAAAATAATCTGAGGAAATAATATCAAAGTATGTGAACAAAAATTATTTAAGAATTAGAAGTAGAAAACCAGTAAAATATGCTATGTCTCCAGCAGAAAAAAAAAACCATGGTGGATAAGCATATTGCAGAGAAATTAAAATCGATTACTTGAAATGTTGGGGGTTGTGGGTGGGGTTTTTGTTTGATTTTGATTTGTTGAGGGGGAGGTAGTGGTGTTCATTTATTTTCACTGTAGGGAATATCTGGGCTTTTACTTCCTGACTAGTTTAATTCACAGACACAACATCAATAATGGTGATGACAGGAGAACTCAAAACCAGCCAGCTGCACAAAGGCAGTGTGGATGTACTTCAGAATTCTGAAAAACTCTGAACTACAAAAAAAATCCACTTTCCTAAATATTTTCTAGATCACGTTCTTTCTACATCTCCCAGATTTATTTTCTACTCTGTACATCCCACAGCAAGTCTAAGTGCGATCTCCTTAAAAATTCCTCTTACATACTGGAGCAGAAAACAACTGGTTGAAAATTTAAGTATATGATAAACACACAGAAGATCATATGGTACAGTTTCTACAAATCCATTTAACTAACACTTTAGATTTTTTTTATTACAACAATAAAACAGAAATAAAGGAGAATTGACAAGCAATCTTTAAAAACTGTCAGAAGAACTTATATAAATCATTGAAAGATGAAACTGTGACCTCTTTCAGGACTACAAAATCCAAGAGCAGTTGTCTCATCTCACGGAGGATTTTGTAGAGCTGAAGGAAAGGATGAGTTCAATAGAAGGGAAAATCACAGAGCAGGGAAAAAATTCAGAAGCATAGATTAGGCTTCTCTTTAACCTTAAAAAGGCAAACATATGAAAGGGGAGTATCCCAGAAAACTCTATGCATTAGTGAGTAACAGAAGAATAGGAACACTGTTCTCCATCACTGAAAACAACTAGGGAAGACTTCAAGGAAAACAAACATATGGAAAATTCAAAATTAATTAAAATATCCAAATTACATAGTAATTGCTGTGTTAAGTACCAAGAATATCTGTTGACAACTGGATTTTTTATTTCTATGGTATTTGTTTGACCTGTGGTGTTTGGATCTTTGCCTTGAATTTTCCCCCTTTGTCTCATTCACCTTCTCCAGCCAAGCTTAGAAGCTTCTACAGCTTCCAGTTCCTTCTGTCTTCAGATGCATCATCTTCTTTCTTCTGCTGTCATTTATTCCCTTTCATTTATATGGCCTCCTGGCATATTTTCTCCCACTCCATGAAGGCATGGAAGACTTCTCAGTACTCTATTTTCCTCTCTATTTAGTATATAAAACTGAAAATTAAAGAGTTTTTGCACAAGAACTGTGGATTACAGTCTGAGCACAGTATCCGGAACACAAGGAAGATTTCCAGGTTGCCCTTAATAATGTAATAAAGCACCTAATAAAAAAACCCACACTATTATTCATCTGCTATTCATCTGTACTCTGATACAAATGAGAAGATCTACAACAGTTTCATCTCAAGAAAGCAATTAATTGCTTTGTAATTAGATTAAATTTAAACCCTTTACAAACTTGCAATTCCTATTGCACTGAAGATGTTTGTAGTCCTGCTTAAGAGTCACTATAGCCGGGGAGGGTCAGGGCCATGTGGGTTTTTGGGAAAGGAAAAAGATCTTGCAAGACATCAGCCAAATTCTTCTGCCCTCAACAATTTGATAGGTAAACAGTATTTCCAAAAATGACCTTTTGACTTGAGAGTTAAAAAGCAAGATAAATTAAAAATAGTTCCTACATTAATAGTGAGAACAGATCACATAATTTAGTATTATTTTAACATTAATTACTGCAATGCTATCATTAGTTAAGAAACTTAAATTAGGGTAATCCCCCCCACGTATAACTGAACAGAGAAATACAGCTGCAGTATGTAGATTTAACTGAGTATTATTCGCACTGGCCTACACCTTGATGAAGTGACCATCTTCACAGAGCACCACTATTTACACAAGTCCTCAAGTATGTATTTTGGATATCTTTTATATAAAATACATACACACACACAGACAGATAAGCTGCCAGACTGTTAAGAGGCCAGGGTAGAACAGTCTTTAGTTCCAGTCAGTAAAGTCAGTGGTGGGGAAGGAGGGGTGTAAATCTCCTTTCACTTCTGTTGGTATAATTTTGTATTTATGGAATTGTGGTCCAGTGTACCGAGTTTCCTGGTTCACTGTTCTTCATTTTCATGCTTCTACCTCAGTAGCTAAAAGTTAATCCAGAGTAAGAGCATAAATTCATCATCAAAGAGCTGGATTTAGCCTAAATTACAAAAATACTAACACAAAGTGCTGCCCAAGTGCTGCTAATAACAAACATGGTGAGAGAGCCTGAACAGAACTGGGAGCTACACAGGAAAAAGAAATGGTATCTCTGTGGTTTGAAGTCCTTCTCCCAGACAAATTCCAAATATTGGCTGCAAACTGAGGTGATTAAAAAACTTCTCAAAGGAGCCCTCAAAATTCAAAACTAGAAGTACTAGAACCTTCTACAAAAATAACTACCATAGCCTAAGTAGGTGCAAGATGATTTTTATCAATACACAGATAAACAATGGCTGCCACTTTCTCATATTCTGCTGCAAAACACATATTTCATTTATAAAAAAGAAAAAAATTAGTATTTTAAGCTTTTCTTACCCAGTCACTATTAACCCCCCACAGATGCTTGAAAATTAAACAAGCTTAATAGTTATTTTATTATTGGAATTTACTTTTAATTCCATTTTCGGCTGGAATTCTCCAACACTCCACAAAGCAACTTTGATATTAAAACTCACCTTTAGCATACTGCCTCATGCTTTCCATATACGCAGAGAGGTTTTCTGCAACCAGTGTAACGAGGGCGTGATTGTGCTGCAGTTGATTGATTAAGTCATGTCGGTAAAATACGTGGGGACTTCGCTGAGTTTGACTGAAATTGAAATACAAGTGTTAGAGGAAAAGAAAGAAATCTTTGCACTGAATAGTTCGGAAATCAATTTAAGAGACACATCTTTAATGCAAGATCCAAATTCTCCTACAACATCTCAAACAGAGCAAGTTAAGTTTAAGTTTCTGATTAAGTTCTTGACATATTTTAAGTTCCTGACATATTAAGTTCCTGACATATTTTAATATCTTCTGACGTATCAGTAGTTCTTACCAGCCACTAAAGTAGCTAATTTATGAGGATTATATGGTTACAATATGAATGGAAAACATCAAAGCAATGTGAGCAGTTCAGTGTGCTGGAGGGAGGCTATCTGCAGCAAGACAGAAGAGAAATAAACACCTGCCCAAAATGCACAGTAGAGACCCTCAACTACAGTACAGCTACAATACCTGTTCTTTTCTATATTTAACATTAAAACACCAAGTAAAACTTGATACCATGGTTAAAGTACACTAGCCAAAAACCTCACCAATTATTTCAATACTTAAAAAGCCTAAAAACAGTATTGATTTTTTTCTAAGAACGATGTGAAAAAATGTACAAGCAAATAAAAGTTGTTACACAGAGCATATAACCTAAAATTCCCCAGAAAAGTTCAAGAAATAAAATATCCCAAATAAATAATTAGATTGTAAGTTAAGTGTATTATCAAGACCTGACCAAAAATGCTGCTCTTAAACAACACTAGAACTATTCAAATGACAAAAGCAAACCAGAAAAGAAAATACAGAGCTTGTGTCCAAGACCCACATGCCACGAGCACTACCAAATTCTAGAGCCTGGGGACTCATCACCTCTGCAGAGCACTCTCAAAATGTCCCAACAGCTGTAGATCAGAGCACATCTTGACTGCACAAACCAGTACTGTTCTTCCACGATAAAAAGAGAAAAAAAGAAAACATGTGGGTGTCAGGAGGAAGAGCAGCATTCCTCATTGCCACTCAGCTGATCCCATAGCCTGCCCTAAAGAAAGAAAGATGTGATTTCAAAATTGTTCTCCTTTCTTTCAACACTTAAACAAGTAGACCTCAGAATTAGCTGAGTGGGTTACAGGTAGGAATTCCCATCCTTCATGGGAAAGAGGCTGTCCATACTACACGGCCTACAGCACTCCACAGTACTGCCACTCCTTTAGAGAGCATTGGGGAAGGCAAGAAATCCCAGTTCCAGCATCAGCTGACAGAGATCTTTGCAGCTGATAACCACATTTTTACTGTAGATGTAACAACAACAGACAAATTGATTAATTGGACAAAGATCAGTGTCCATCTGGGTTTAAAAGACAGAAGCCATCAACACCCTGCCAATAATTTTGTTATCTGCAACCAACAGAATTTGGCCTGCTAAGCACTCTGTGGTTTTCAGAAGATTAAATTTCAAAACATGCAGAATTTTCTAAAATAGTTTGAAAGGGGCACTTCAAACACTTAAAAAATTGTGTTAAAAACACCCAAGTACCTAGACGTCTGTCAGAGAGAAAACAAAATGGATGGAAGCATGAAAAAAGAAAACATACAAGACTTCATATATTCAGAACACTCTCTGTTTTCACTTTAAGAAACTTTCTAATTATGTTTCATTCCATATCCACCAACCTCCTTACTCAGAATAAAGCAGCAGCAAATCCAGCAGAAGACTGGATGGCTATTTTAGTGATTACCCAAGATGTCACCCACAGAGAACTGCATTCACAAAGGGTAACAGTAAATAAGAAGCCTGATTATCTGGGAAATACATATGATCAAA